>NW_020954596.1:40997512-41376651 GCF_900497805.2 Vombatus ursinus | reverse complement strand
GATAGATAGATAGATAGATAGATAGATAGATAGATAGATAGATAGATAGATAAAAAAGTTATTAAATCAGTTACTATGTGTCAGGAACTGTGTTAAGGAATGGGAAAATATATAGAAGCAAACAAGTCAGTCCTTGCCCTCAAAAAGGTTTTGTTTTGGTTTTTTTTTGAGAAAATCGAGGTTAAGTGACTTGACCAAAATCACATAGCTAGTAAGTGTCTGTGAACTCAGGTCCTCCTGACTCTAGGGCCAGTGCTCTAACCACTGCGTCACCTAGCTTATATTAGGAGCTTATATTATAACATAGGAAGAAAGTACATAAAAAAGAACTAGAACGGGAGAGTGGTAGAAGTAAACACCTGAGTGGAAAAGGTAAGGTATGAATGTAGTTAGGAAGCAGAAGTACATTTTAGAAAAATCTTCTTTTGAACTCTCATATTATATCACCTCTGAGGTCTCTACCAATTTTTATAATCTATTAGTCTGTGATCTCTCATACACAAGCTCATAATTATAGGTGCTTGTTATCATCGTACTGGTATAATCATTTTAACTTTCTAATAATTTCAATTATGAATTAATAGAATTTTATTACATATGCCCTGCAGGCCTAAGGGTCTAGAGACAATGACATGCTTCCATCTTTACCAAATACTTAAATTACAGTAGGTATCAGTATAATTCTATTTGATCATGTTTCAATCATCATTGAAGAACATCCAGGATATCAAACATGAATTTAAGAAATTTAAGGAGCTCCTTTTTTTTTTTTCCAAAAACAGAGCTCTAGGCATTCTCTTCAGTACTTGTTTCACAAAAGCAAATATATTTCTTACCTTCCATTTACTTTCTTTTGATTTGCCTGTTGTCAAGTAGAACTTAACTGGAATTTTTTTTCCTAATTCTTTAATTTTCATTTTACATTTAAATGTTTTATTATGTCATATCAGATAGTAATGATATTAGGAAGGGAATCAAGACAGAAATACTGTGTTTGTCAAAATAAAAAAAAGATGTCTAAAAGTTTTAGGGGCTTTGCATTTCTTATTTTGTATTTAAGTTTTAATATTTAAGTTTATAATGTTTCTTTTTATTTTCTTATTAAGTTTTATTATTTAAGAAAAAAATATAAAAGAAAAAAGTTAAGGGCTGCCTTGTTGAGCTGAGTGATCACATAATGTCAAATTATAGTGAAGTGGGAGAACTACTTTTATACATCAGCTGATGTGGAAAATCTGATTATTCTTCATATCAAGGAAGATTTAGAATTGCAACAGTCCATCTTTTTGACAGAGGCAAGGCACAGTCAAAGTGACCTTGTAGGTAGGGTGACAAAACTACCTTGGTGTTCCACATAGACAGGCTAATAAAGGAAATCCTATGAGTAAACACAGAATAATTTTGAGAAATGTGTCACAACACTGGCACAATGATGTTGATCCTGATGACAATGTCACATTTAGATATGGCACTTTAAGGTTTTCATAGGACTTTCCTAACCACTGCAATGGGAAATACATGGCAAAATTAAATTGTTAACATCTTTGATCCCCTTTTTATTTTTTATCCCCATTTTATAAAAGAGGGAGTTCAGGCTCAAAGAACTATTCAAATAATAATAATATAGATTAAGAGCTAGAAAGGACTTTAAGAAGTCTTCACATTTAGCCCACACATTTTACAGAGAAAACCAAGACTCAAAGATGAACCAAAAAACAACGAGAAATTAAGAAATTTACTCCACATCACACAGATAGCAATTCGCAGAACCAGGATTTGAGCCAACGTTCCTTGAAAACAAATCTACTAGCTGCTGGTGCCCAGAAGACAGAGTGAGGAAGGAACTCCCTGGAGCCATCCCCAATTCCCTGCCAAACACCTTGAAAACTGCCTCGGAACTGATCTAGGAACAGGGAAGCAGCTTATCAGCATAGCAGGAAAGGTTGGTCCCACTGGGGTGGGAGGAAAGTGAGCAGAGCAACAGCAGCCAGCCTCACAGCAGGGGGCCTGCAACAAGTCCAGCCTTGGGTAATCTACCAGGAAGGCCCCATGCTCCTCCAAGACAGTATTGTGTGCAGCACAGAAAGGCCCCACCCCAGCACTGGCCCCACCAAAGAGGCCTCCACCCCTTGCAGAGCAGTAGTGAGGCCCTTCCTTGAGCCTGGCCAACAGTGAGACCACACCCCTGGGGCCTGCCAGCAGAAAGACTCTGTTTCCATAGGAACCCAGCAGCAAGGCCCTACCTGGGGCAGGCCAGCAGCAATGCCTCACACCCAGGGGAAGCCAACTGGGAGGTCCCACACCCCAGTACAAGCCAGAAGGGATGCTTACCATCCAGTGTAAGCAAGCAGGTAGGCCTTGAAGCCTAGTGAAAGCCAGGAACAAGTCATTGAGTGCTAGAACAAAAAGCTTGGAACATTGAAGGACCAGAACCCAACTGTCACATAAAAATACCAAGTCACAAAATGAGCAGAGAAAAAAATAGTAAAAACCAAGAAAAGAATTTGACTACAGAAATAGTATGGTGACCGGGAGGGTCAAAGCATAAACTTAGAAGAAGATAACAGTGGCAAAATGGTTACATGTGAAACCTCACAGAAAAATGTTATTTGGCCTCAGGCCAAAAAAGAACTCTTGGAGGAGCTTAAAGTGGATTTAAAAAGCAAATTAGAGAAGTAGAAGAAAAAATGGGAAAAGAAATGAGAGTTATGCAAAATAATGAAAAAAGACTCAACAGCATGGAAAGATAGGCAAAAGTTCACCAAAGATAATAACTCCCTAAAAAACAGAATTGGCCAAATGGAAAAGCTCACTGAAGAATATAATTCCTTAAAAATTAGAATTGAACAAGTGGAAGCTAATGACTCATGAAACATCAAGATAAGATAATACAAAATCCAAAAGAAAAGTAAAAAAAAAATGTGAAATTTCTCATTGGAAACCTAGAAAATAGATCCATATGCAGGAGGGATAATATAAGAATTACTGGACTACCTGAAAGCGATAATAAAAAAAAAAAAAGCCTGCAAAATTTCTTTCAAGAAATTATAAAAACTGCCCTGATATACTAGAACCAGAGAACAAAATGGAAATTGAAAAAATTCACCAATCACCACCTGAAAGAGATCCCAAAATCAAAATTCCCAGGAACATCATAGCCAAATTCCAGAGCTCACAGTTCAAGGAGAAAGTACTGCAAGCAACCAAAAAAAATCAAATATTGCGGAGCTACAGTCAGGATTACACAAGATTTGGCAGCTTCCTAATTAAAGAACCAGAGGGCTTGGAATATGATATGCTGAAAGGCAAAGGAATTAGAATTACAACCAAGAATCACCTACCCAGCAAAACTGAATATAATCTTTTTTTTGGGGGGGGGGGTGAATGGACATTTAATGAAACAGGATTTTCAAGCATTCCTAATTAAAAGACCAGAGTTGAATTAAAAAAAAAAAATGCTATCTCCAAATACAAGACTCAAGGGAAACATAAAAAGGTAAAAAAGGAACAAGAAAGAGAAAACATAAGAGATTCAATAAGATTTAACTGTTTGTATTCCTATATGGCAAGATAGTATTTGTAACTCTTAAGCACTTTATTACTGTAAGGGCTATTAGAAGAAGTATATGTAGACAGAAGGTGTGTATATAAGGTGACTTGTGGGATGCTACCCCTAAAACAAAGTAAAAGGGTGAGAAGGAAGATTGTCAGTATTCTGTCTAATGTAGATCTTGAATGCCGGTCTTCCACTGTCTCTATTTTTGTCTCCTTCTCACCCCTCTCCATATTATATTTGAGTAGACTCAATACATTTATATGAAACATGGAACATAATTTCTTCAGTTTTTATTTTCCTTATTTCACTTTCTTAATGATACCTGGTAGAACATCCTCTACACAAATCATTCCAGGAGCACTCTTTGGTCAGCCTTAGGAAAAAGTGACTTGGAGCTAATTCAATCCCTCAACACCATAGGTACAACAAGTTCTGAATCTGCTACTATGAGGCTATGATATCAGATTCATTGGGGATATGTAGTTACTTCTTCTAGGAAACAAGAGGAACATGCATTCTTTTTTTTTTCTTTATTTGAAATCTTCAAGTTTATTCAGTAAGAGACTAAATGTTTAAACATAACTGTATGTATCTTATTTTTCCACTAAGATTCTAATTTTGTTTCATAATTTCATTCTTCTATGCTTACTTTAAAATAAGAAAAACATGATTTAATGCGTTCTACTCAGTAGAATGGTGAGTTGGGAAATAGGAACACTTGGATTCAAATCACTTCTCTCATAATCCTTTTGTGACCCTATCCAATTCACTTAACTTCTACATGTGCTTTAAGCAGCTCCCTAAGACTTGTCTATAAAATCAGATAGGCAAGCAGATCTTTTTTTTTGTCTTATTTATTTTATTTTTTGCCAAAAGAGTTCCACAGAAGAAATTCCCAATGCTAATGAAGTCACCAGTCCTTCTCTAATTCACATAAGCTATAATAAGAAAGCCCACAGAATCTAAGTAATTCCCTAATCATCAAACAACAAACTACAGATTATGAGGGTGTATACTAAAACTTTCCTCAGCATTCAAGAATATTGACCTTAAACTTCAAAGCAAACAAAACTGAATAAATGGGTAACCATAAACATTAGGTTTTTGTTTTTGTTTTTTTTACAAATAAACAAAAATTCAGAAGTTCTTTATTAGAATGACCTTTGCTAGTACCCAATTCATTTAACATTTGGATCTGTTATTCATGAGATCTATTTGGTTAAGCATTAGAAGAAGCCACACATTTCTCAACACCCAAGGTTGGTATGATCTCAAGAAATGCTAAAGTTCCAATTTTGTCCCCTCACAAACAAAAAAATCGTCTTATCACCTGGCTTAATTCATGCCTTTAGTGTTTCTTTTGAAATGTAGGTACTTTTTGGGAATAGTAAATTTAAAGTTGTCAATCATTTATACTTTTAAATGAATGAAGTATATAAATGGTTGTTTGATAACTGATAGTGGGGGAAGATAAGGGTGGAGAGGGCATTTTGAAAGGGCATGGAATAGGGAAGTAAAGCTAAACTTCACCTACTTCACAATTTTGCTTAGAGTCAGGTCCTAACAACATGATTCTTGGTGTCCTTGATTACCTTCTAAATTCATTCTGATAACCCTTTTCTACCTTCATCTTACGGGGCTGATGTAGGTGACAGATGTGACCTATTCAAAACACCAGGAGAAGACAGATCTACAGTTATATTCTCTGCTCTAATTTATTACCTTATGACCTGGTTCACCTCACATATCAACATGAATCAGATACAGATACATTTACTTTAGGCATAGTTGGTATGATGCATACTCTCAGGCAGGCTTAGCTTCTGCACGTACAATACTATCTACAGTTTAGGAATTTATCTCCCTGGAAGCAAGGGCATAAGCTAGTTGGTTAGGGGAAGTTTGGCTTGGGGGGAAAGGGTAAAAGGAAGAAGTGTGGGTGTACCCAGGCTTTCTTTGTGCCCTTGAAATCATGTCACATAAGAAGCCATAGTTATATACAATCCTTGTCCTATAAATAAATAACTTTCTAGTCCCCTGATTTTAGTGTTCTCTACTGTATCAAATGATTATACACACACACACACACACACACACACACACACACACACACACACACAGACCTCTGTTTACATGCTCTATTCCCCATTGAATGTGAGTTGTTTTTGCCTTTCTGTCTTCAGTGCCTGTCAATAATTTTTGGTCTGGATCTATGATTTCATCTGTTTAAAAAATTCCTGGGGTGGAAATTTCTTCCACTATTGCAAATTGTGAAGTTATCTGTAATTAACCTCACGTAAGAGAGTTGTTTAGGCACCAAAATTTTATATTACTTACTTATAGTCACATTGCTATTATGTCAGTGGCAGAGCTCAGATACAGGTCTTCCTGACTCCAAAGTTCTCCCAATCTCTACTACATCATGATGTCTTGCATGTAGGAGGAAATGAGTAAATGTTTATTGGATTTACTATATTTTTGAGTTAATATTAGTAGAGGGAATAGAACATAAACAATCAATTCACAAAAAAATACCACAAAAATGAGAATTACCTCATATATGTTTGAGGTCTTTTCAGCTCTATAATTCCACAGTTTTATGAGAGGACAGCAATAAATAGCAATCATATGTGATCATTAGCTAATCCTCAAAAGAAGTAAAAACATTTAATGGTAATGTTTATATCTGTGTGTGTGTGTATGTGTATGTATGTGTATATATACATACACACACATATATATACATATATATGGTTTATATTTATTAATTTTGTAAACCATAATATTACAAGGTCTAATTCAACTATATAAAACACCTTTGTTACCCCAAATAAATTTTCATTGTTACAAACAACTAATCAGAATATTAGAATTTATTTCATTGGCTATTGTTCAAAGAGCTATTAGTGAAATATGTCTTTTGTATTGCATTTGGGACTTAGTCAAAGGTGGAAATTGAAGTGTAAGGGGCAAGACCTCTATCTTTAATGCCAGGTAGCCATTTTGGATTGCTTTGTATTCTAGTGGGGGCGGAAAGTCATGACCGAGACCAAATGACTGAGTTCAATAAAGCAAAGGAATTTTTTTACATATTTCTTTGTGGACTAGCTCCAAAACATTTTTTTTACAACCACTAGTGCTTTCAGCAAATCTTACTTCATAAACAAATGAGTCAGAAAGCTTCTTCTTATGGCATCTCTAAACATTGTTTATAAAGAACATTCTGTACTTTCTCAAATACATTTGAAATCCTCTTTGCACAATCGCAAAAGAAGACAAATAATGATTCTTGAGTTAGGAGAATGGTTTGTAAGAGTTGTGGTGCTGAATAGGTATACTTTTACTATGTACTTCAGGTTTTAGCTAGGATTACTATGCTAACCATTTATGAACATGGAATAATACTGCTTTTCCTCTGATTTTTTTTTTTTAGTCTTCGGCTCTTTTGTTTGGGATAGTTATCCTTATTTAGAGGTAAGGTGCTAGGAATTGATTTTCATACAGGTCAATAAGTTTTACAGAGAAAAACTTAGTCATCTGGTTGTCTTACAAATATGCACAATTAAGTAGTCTTATGAAAAACCAGATACAAATGTTAATGACAGGGGTAAGCCATCAACATAAA
The DNA here is from genome assembly GCF_900497805.2 of Vombatus ursinus. Lineage (NCBI taxonomy): Eukaryota > Metazoa > Chordata > Mammalia > Diprotodontia > Vombatidae > Vombatus > Vombatus ursinus. The sequence continues at coordinate 41,369,470 of NW_020954596.1, read as the reverse complement.
TGGAAAATCAAACCAAGGTAATGCTCAACTTGTTTTGGGCCATTAATCCATAGAGTCAGAGTTGTGAAACATCCTAGAGATCTAGACAAATTCCTTAGTTTTATGGATGAAGAAACTGAGGGACAGAAAAAAAGAGGCATCTAGCCAAAAGTCACGTGACTATTAAATAATAAATCCATAATTTGAAAGAAAATAAATTCAGTTCAACAAATTATATTACCTGCCCTGAAGACAGGAGGCCCTGAGTTCAAATCTGGCCTCAGACCAAACACTTGACATTTACTAACTGTGTGACCCTGGGCAAGTCACTTAACCCCAATTGCCTATATATATATATATATATTATATATATATTTTATATATATATTATCTGACCTCTAATTCCAAATTCTTATAAATATTATGGTTATCATTTCTTCCATTTTATAGATTAGAAAACTGAACATCAAGAGATGTTAAGTGATTTGACAATCTCCTTCATATATTCCTTTGTTCAGTTACTTCCCTTTTTCTGCTTGCCGTCTTGAAAGAGAATTGCATTTAAACTATTCTAAAGTTAATGTTGCTGTTGTTCCATCATTAGTTGTGTTCAACTCTTCATGACCTGTGAACCAGGGTTTTCTTGGCAAAGGTACTGGACTGGTTTGCTATTTCCTTTTCCAGTGACAAACAGAGGTTAAGTGACTTGCCCAAAACCATACAGCTAGAATGATTCTGAGGTTGGATTTGAATTCAGGTCTCCTGATTCCAACCCTAGCACGTTATACACTCAGCCACCTAGCTACTTCTCTAAAGTTGATAGTTTATACTTATTCCACAAATAATAGCTCTATTCTATACACCATTCAACCACCTTTGGTGAAACTTATAGATGGAAATGCCTTCTCAGTGGCTCAGTACCTTTTACTGCATTTTCACCTTTGTCACTCTAAAATAATCAGTCATAAAGCTGTAATATAATTTGTAGATCACTAAACCCAGCCTCTCATATTTTGCAAAAATCATACATACAAAAAAAAAACATAAAATAAAAATGAGCCTATATGGGAATGCATGGAGAAATTGGAGGCCTAGAAAGTTTAAGTGCTTTATTCAAAATCATACAGCAAGTGAGTAGCTAAAAGCTAGGTCCTGTTTCAGTAATGTTCATAAAAACATATATTGTTGTTCACTTCTTGTTATTCCTCTTCCATACCATCATGCCCTTTTCTGAACTACTAAAAGATCTCTCTCTCTCTCTTTCTATATATATATGTGTGTATATATATATATATCAAGAGTCTGTGTTATATAACTTGGTGATTCATTAAGAATAGATATAGTAGTACAGAACCAAGATGGTAGAGAGAAGCCAGGAAGTTTCCTGAGCTCTCCACAGTTTCCCCTCGGAAACAACATTAAATCAAACCTCTAAACAGATTCTGGAGTGATACAACCCACAAAAAGGTGGAGTGAAACAATTTTCCAGCTCAAGATAACTTAGAATCACTTCAGGAAAGGTCGTCTCACTTGGGTAAAAGGGGACCAAAGCCCAGCACAGACAGTGTCAGGACAAGCCAGTGGGAGGCTCTTAGCCACAGCACAGATCAGCAACCAAGGCCCCTCGGTTCTGGATGAAAAAGTTAGTGGCATAGCAAGCCAGCTGAGAAGCCTCCAGCCCCAGCACAGAAGGCAAATTGTCAGGCCGAGAACCCCAGCACAATAGGAATGACTAGGCTGGGCCACCCCAGGGCAATGGGCAAGCCACAAGCACCTTAGGATCCATGTGGAAAGCCAGTGACCCAGTTCCTGGCCCTCAGCACAAGAAACTTGGGACAGTGCCCCCTGTGCCCCAGGAGCAGAGCTCAACTTTTAAAAATGAGCAAAAACAAAAACAAAAAAGAGCCCTTACCAGAGAGGACAACAATGTCAAAATGCCTACATGTGAAGCCTCAAAAGGGAATATGAATTAATCTCAAGCCCAAAAAGTCCTCTTGGAAGAGCTCAAAAAGCATTTAAAAATCAAGTAAACGACGTAGAAGAAAAATTGGGAAAAGAAAGGAGAGTTCTGCAGGAGAATTATGAATAAAGAATCAAGAACTTACAAAAGAAAGCATAAAAACTAACTGAAGAAAATAACTCCTTAAAAAATAAAATTAATAATAAATAATAAAAAATAAAAAAAATCCACTGAAGTAAACAACTCCTTTAAAAGTAGAATTGGCTAAACAGAAAAGGGTTTACAAAAACTAACTGATGAAAGTAATTTCTTAAAAATTAGAATTGGTGAAGTAAAAGCTAATGACTCCCATGAGACATGAAGAAACAATCCAACAAAATCAAAAGAATGAAAAAAATAGAAGAAAATGTAAGATACCCTCACTGAAAAACAATTGAGCTAGAAAATAGATCAGGAGAGATAATTTCAGCCTATTGGCTACCTGACAGCCATGAAAATAAATAAATTATACATATATATATATATATATATATATTTTTTTTTTTTTTAAAGAGCCTGGACAGTATCTTTTAAGAAATTATCAAGGAAAACTACCCTAATATCCTAGAGCCACTGGGTAAAATAGTCATTGAAAGAATCCACCAATCACCTACTGAAGGAGACCCCCAAATGAAAACTCCACAGAATATTGTAGCTAATCCCAGAATCAGCATGTCAAGGAGAAAATATTGCAAGCAGCCAGAAAGAAACAATTTAAATATCAAGGAACCACAGTTAGTATTACACAAGACTTAGCAGCTTCTACATTAAAGTATCAGAGGGCATGGAATATGTTCCAGAAAGCAAAAGAGTTTGGATTACAACCAAAAATCAACTATAAAGAAAAACTGAGCATAATCTTTCAGGGGAAAAGACAGACACTCAATGAAATAGGATATTGTCTAACTTTTCTGATGAAAAGACCAGAGTTGAAAAGAAAATTTGATCTTTAGAGATATGACTCAAGAGAGGCATAAAAAGGTAAACAGGAAAGAAAAAAATAAGTTAGTCAATAAGATTTAAACTGTTTTCCCTATGTGGGAAGATGACACTTGTTAACTCTTAAGAACTGTACCTTTATTAGAGCAATTAGAAAGAGTATACTTAGATAGAAGGTATTGGTATTAGTCGACTTTGATGTGTTCAAAAAAAAATACTAATAATAAGGAATGAAGAAAATTATTTTATTGGGAGAAGAGGAAAGGGGGAGACAGAATAGGGTAAATTAAATTACATGAAGAGGCATGGAAGACCTATTAGAGTAGAGGGAAAGAAGATAGGGGGTGAAAATTGTTTGAACTTTACTTTCATCAGATTTGGCTCAAAGAATGAATAATAAGCACACTCAGTTGGGTAGAGAAATCTATCTTATAATATATGCAATTATGAGAGGAAAGGGGAAAGAAAACAGAGGGGCACTGACAGAAGGAAGGGTAGATTGGTTGAGGGAGTGGACAGAAGCAAAACACTGGTGAGGAGGGAAAGGGTGAAAGGAGAGAGAAAAGTATAAACAAGGGGGAAAAGATGTTGGAGGGAAATACACAGTAATCATAGCTGTGAATGTGAATGGGATGAACTCTCCAATAAAATGCAAGCTAATAGTAGAGTGGACTAAAAGTCAGAACCCTACAATATGTTGTTTACAAAAAAAGGAAAAAAAAAACACATTTGAAGCAGAGAAACACACACAGAGTAAAGGTAAAAGACCGGAGCAGACTATATTATGCTTTAGCTGAAGTAAAAGAAAAAAAAAAAAACAATAAAGCAGGGATACTAATCCTGATCTCAGATAAAGAAAAAACAAAAATACATCCAGTTAAAAGAGACGAGGAAGGAAACTATATCTTGCTAAAAATACCACAAACAATGAAGTAATATTACTAAACATACATGCACCAAGTGCTATAGCACCCAAATTCTTAGAGGAGAAGTGAGTTACAGGAAGAAATAGCAAGACTATACCAGTGGGGTACCTCAACCTCCCCTTCTCAGAACTAGATAAATTGAACCACAAAATAAACAAGAAATAAGTTAAATTGGTGAATAGAATTCTAGAAAAATTATACATGATAGACCTCTGGAGAAAACTGAATGGGGATAGATAGGAATATATCTTTTTGTTTTTTTCTCAGTGGTACATGACACCTACATAAAAATTAACCATGTGTTGCAGCATAAAAACCTCACAATCTAATGCAGAATAACAGAAATATTAAATATGTCCTTTTCAGATCATAATGCAAAAAAACATGTAATAAAGAGCCATGGAAACACAGACTAAAAATTAATTGAAAACTAAATAATCTAATCCTAAAGAATGAGTGGGTCAAACAACAAATCATATAGACAATCAATAATGTCATTCAAGAGAATGATAATAATGAGACAACACACCAAAACTTATATGATGCAGCCAAAGCAGTTCTTAGGGGAAATTTTATATCTCTAAATGCTTACAGGAATAAAACAGAGAAAGCAGATTAATTAGGAATTACAACTAACAAAGCTAAAAAAAGAACAAATTAAAAATCCCCCATGAAATACCAAATTAGAAATTTTGAAAATCAAAGAGATTAATAAAAATGAAAGTAAGAAAACTATTGAAATAATAAACACAATTAAGAGATGTTTTTATAGAGAAAAAACAACAAAAAATAGACAAACTATTTATTAATTTTATTAAAAAGAAAGAAGAAAATCAAATTACCAGTATCAAAAATGAAAATGATGAATTTGCCTTGAATGAAGAAGAAATTAAAGCAACAATTAGGAGGCATTTTGCCCAAATGTATGCCAATAAATCTGATAATCTAAGTGAAGTGAAGAACATTTATCAACAATATGAATTGCCCAGGTTAACAGAAGAGGAAATGAAACATTTAATTAACCCCATTTTAAAAAAATAATTTAACAAGGCATTAATGAACTCTCTAAGGAAAAACCTCCAGGGCCAAATGGAAACATTTAAAGAACAATTAATTTCAATACTATGTAGAATAATTGGAAAAAAAGCAAATAAGGAATTCTACCAAATTCCTTTTATGGAACAAATATGGTGCTGATTCACAAAACAGGAAGAGTCATAACAGAAAAAGAAAATTATAGACCAATTTCCCTAATGAATAATGAAGCAAAACTTCTTTAATAAAATATTAGGAAAGATATTATAGCAATTTATCAGGAAGAAAATACACCCTGACTAGGTGGGATTCATACCAGGAATGCAGGGCTGGTTCAATGTTAGAAAAACTGTTAGCAAAATTAACTATATCATCAAAACCAACAGAAATCACATGATTATCTCAATAGATACAGAAAAAGCTTTTGAAAAAAAATACAGCATGTATTCCTATTAAAACATTAGATAGTATAGGAATAAATGTAGCTTTCCTTAAAATGATAAGTAGCATATATCTAAAACCATCAGGAAGCATTATCTTACAAAGTAGATAAGCTAAAAGCCTTCCCAGTAAGATCAGGTGCAAAACAAGGATGCCTATTGTCATCATTGTTATTCAATATCATACTAGAAATGTTAGCTTTAGTCATGAGAAGAAAAATAAATTGAAGAAATTAGAATAGGAAATGAGGAAACAAAAACTATCATTCTTTGCTGATGATAGGATGTTATACTTAGAGAATCAACTAAAAACTACTTGAAATAATTAACAACCTTAGCAAAGTCACAGGATATAAAGTAAACCCACATAAATCACCAGCATTTCTACCTATAACCAACAAAGTTGAGCAAGAAGAGATAGAAAGAAAAATTTCATTTAAAATAACTGTGACCAATATAAAATATTTGGGAGTCTACTTGCCAAGACAAACCCAGATACTATCTGGACACAATTACAAAACACTTTTCACACAAATAAAGTCAGATCCATACAATTAGAAAAACATCAATTGCTCATGGGTAGGCTGAGCTAATATAATAAAAATGATAATTCTACGTAAATTAATTTGCTTATTCAGTGCCGTATCAATCAAACTACTAAAAATTATTTTATAGAGCTAAAAAAAATTTCATCTGGAAGAACAAAATGGCAAGAATTTCAAGGCACTTAATGAAAAAAAAAAATACAAAGGAATGTGGCCTAACCATACCGTATGTAAAGCAGCATTATATAATATTATTACATATTATATTATAAAGCAGCAATCATCAAAACTATTTGGTACTGACTAAGAAATAGAGTGGTGAATCAGTGGAATATGTTAGTTACACAAGACACAGTAGTAAATGACTATAGTAATCTGCTGTTTGATAAACTCAAAGCCTCCAGCTTCTGGGGTAAGAACTCATTATTTGACATGAACTGTTGGGAAAACTAGAAAATAGTGTGGCAGAATTTAGGCATAGATCAACATCTCACACTGTATATATTAAAATAACATCAAAATGGGTACATATTTTATTTTTTTTTCAGCCAAAGACAAGCTTTATTAGAATATCTGTCATATTGGGCAGACTCTTAAGGAGTCTGAACATTAATGAGTTATTGGCTAGATTGTAAGAATCTAAGCATTGGGTAGATTATAAGAATCTGAGCATCTTAATAGCGACAAGATGGACCTTATATACAGAAAGACTATGGGAAGGATCTAGATGTGGCCAGGTAGTCTATGAGGTAATAGAACTCCAGGGACCTGGACCACAAGGCCAAGGGAGAATAGAGCCTAGATAGGATTAAGGGTGGGAAGTGGCCTGGGGCCATAAGGCGGTAGAGGCAATAACAAAAGTCCAGTTGATGGGATTATAGCCTCAGGAGAATGCCAGACATGTGGCCATGTCCTGGAAAATCCAGGGTTTTTCTTTTCTGGGGTCCAGATCCCAACCCCATCATTCCCCCCTCAAACAAATGGGACCCAAATTCTTTTGGGGTAAGGGGCAAAGGTCTCGGTTTCTGAAACATCTTTCTGCTGGCAAGGGGCATAAAGCTGTCCCTGCCTTGAGGGGGTCCCAAAGGGGAAGTTAACTGGAATCAAGCACAGGCTCCAAGGAATGGTGGGGGGACATTGACTGGTACTCACTGTTTGCTACCAACTATAGGTAAATGGCGGTTACTCTGGAAGATACAAATCTGAGAGAAAAAACTGCAGGGCCCAGATATAAAGCAGGGACTATATTTAGAGCCCAAATAGAGGATAAAACATCTTTAGCTCTGTTTGGATTCAGATAATTCAGCTTTCCAACCATGCAGTATCAAATCCACCTCATAGCCAGACTCAAGATTAGCCAGGTGGGTAACATTCCCTTTCAAAAGAAAATAATGGGGAAATTGAGCCAGGAGGACCCCATCTTAGACTGAGGCTAAAATTGTCCTCTCAGCTTTTCCCAATGCTGACTTCCCACCAGTATCACATTCTCTTTGAGTAACTTGTGGCATGTCTCAGATGGTGGATTATTGATTTATTGATGGATTATCATGACCTATTAGATAACTCAAAATAAAATCATAAACTTTTTCACCTCAAACAGCAAGTTTTACTAATCACAGCTTAGGAAAAACTTTTCCAGGATTTACATCTCAAATTTAAATTTATCCTGGTGTAAAAAGCCAATCATTAGAGATTATTTCTATATACTTGCAAATTCTCAGCAAGACCAAAAACAAGTTTTTTCTGGCAAGTTTACACATTAAAACAATAACCAACAATAGCCAAATTATTTTAGTGGTAACCAAATTATGGAAATTTGCTTGACATAACTGATACAAAAAGTTCACCAATTTGAAACTTGAAACAAACCCATTACCAATCAGGTCACTTCAATTTTGTTAAATGCATTTCCAGATTACTTTACTCAGAGAATCAACATCTCATTAACAGTTAAAACTACAACTTTAAAAAGAGTGTGCTTACCCAAGTTTGAAGACTAGCTTCTTTACCTTGAGCAGGAGGTGCTGAACCTGGATGATGCTTCCAGGCAAAGGTTGCCCTAGGGCCCAAGGCCATTTCCAGGGGGGCCCACACTGTAACTGCTGCCCCTCCCACCTCCTTCCTTTCCCAGGTGGGAGAGGGTAAAATCAAAGATGAGGGGTAAAGGGTAAAACTCTCTTCTCCTATGAGAGAGATTAACAGATACCCTCTTGACTCAAGGGAAAGCAGTGAGAGAAAGGAGTGACAGGTTGTACAGATGTTTCAAAACTCCTTAATGATCAATCACAAAACTTCCAGAATATGCCAAGATATTTTTAGCTGTTCTAACTTTCCCTGTAACCTCCATGAAGGAGGATTCAGAGGTGCAGAGGGAAGGGAGTAAGTAAGCCTCAGGGAACCAAAAAGCAACTGCAGTTTTCCCCAATTCCCTATTGCCAAGAGAATTGACACAATTGGACACACACTTCTGGATAGGGCATCCATCCTTGTCCTCTATGCTGTGGAAAGTGTACCCATGTCCATGACCTCGAACCGACCCAGTGGACTGAGAGTCTGAAAGTGTCAGGCCAAGTGAGAGACAGCCTCATAACTGTCTGGCCCGAAAAACACATCCAAACCTCGGTGCTTGGAGAGTGACCCCAACTGCAGAGCAAGAAAGGAGGGGAGGGGAAGGATTACATAACTTCCAGTCTTAGCTGGAGAAGAACTTTGGGTTAGGCAGTTTCCCCATATGGGTCAACAAAATGTTGAGGTTTAGGGGTTTAGGGGTGCTGGGACCCCAATATCACAACATGAAGATCCTGCCTGAAAGAATTCGACCCAAGCCTTCTTTCAGGCATAGATAAGGTTTATTAGATCCACCATATTGGGCAGACTCTTTAGGAGTCTGAATATTAGTGAGCTATTTGCTAGATTGTAAGAATCTGAGCAGTGGCTAGATTTTAAGGATCTAAGCAGTGGCTAGATTATAAGAACCCAAGCCTGGGTACATATTTTAGACATAAACAGTGATACCATAAGCAAATTAGGAGAGCAAGGAATAGTTTACCTGTAAGATCTATGGACAACAGAAAAATTCATGAGCAAACAAGAGAAAGAGAACATTATGAAATGCAAAATAGCCAATTTTGATTACATTAAATTAAAAAGACTTTGCACAAAGAAAATCAATGCAACCAAGATTAGAAAGAAAGCTGGGAAATAATTTTTACAGTCAATGTTTCTGATAAAGGCATCATTTTCAAAATATATAGAGAATAAGTACAATTTATAAGAATACAAGTCATTCCCCAATTGATAAGTGGTCAAAGGATATGAACAGGCAGTTTTCAGATGAAGAAATTAAAGCTACCTATACACATTTGAAAAAATGCTCTAAATAACTATTGATTAGAAAAATGCCAATTAAAACAACTTTGAGGTACCACCTCATACCTATCAAATTAGCTTACATGACAGAAAAGGAAAATGATAAATGTTGAGAAGATGTGGGAAAATTGGGACACCATGCAGTGTCAGTGTAGTCGTAAACTGGTCCAACCATTCTGGAGAGCAATTTGGAACTATGCACAAAGGATAATCAAACTGTGCATGCTCTTTGTTCCAGCAACACCACTACTAGGACTGTTTCCCAAAGATATTTTTATAAAAAGGAAATAGGATACACATGTACAAAAAATGATTATAGCAGCTCTTTTTGTGGTGTCAAAGAATTGGAAATTTAAAGGATGACCATACATTGGGGAATGGCTGAACAAGTTTGGTATGTGAGTGTAATGTGATACTATTCTACTACAAGAAATGATGAGCAGGCAGATTTCAGAAAAACCTGGAAAGACTTTCATGAACTGATGCTGAGTGAACTAAGCAGAACTAGTATATTGGACACTGCAACAGCAACATTGTGTAATAATCACCTATGACTGACTTAGCTCTTCTCAGTCATACAATGATCCAAGATAAATTTGAAAGACTCATGATGGAAAATGCTGTCCACATCCAAAGAGAGAACTATGGAGTCTGAATGCAGATCAAACCATAATATTTTCTTTTGTTTGTTTGTTTTGTGACTTTTCCCTTTTGTTCTGTTTCTTCTTTCACAACATGACTAATGTGGAAATATGTTTACATGATTGTATGTGTATAACCTATATCAGATTGCTTGTCATCTTAGGGAGGGCAGATTGGAGGTAGGGAGAAAAAACTAAAACTCAAAATCTTATGAAAAATTAATGTTGAAAACTATCTTTACATGTAATTGGAAAAAAATAAAATACTATTTACCACAAATAAAAATATATTATAAAAGGAATCCAAAATAAAAGAATAGATATAATATGGTAGAGTTAATAGAGAGTTGGCCTCAAAGTCAGGAAGACCTTGGGGCAAGTCCCATATCTGACATCTCGTTGCTGTCTGACACTAGACAAAATCTACTCCCCCCTCCCCCCATTCACCATATACAATATGTTGACAGGGCCTGTTGATTTCACCTTTGCATTATTTCTTTTAGTATCACATTCTTTTTCTGTACAATGGGTATAATAACAGCCCATAGCTCACAGGGTTGTTGTGAAGATCAAATTAGATAATAGGTGCAAAGAGCTTTGAAAACCTTAAAGCACCATATACATAGTAGCTGGTATTGTTACATAGATGTTAGTTATTACTATATTACTCATTGACTGACTATAAATTACAGCCTAGTACATTGCATATTATGAAAGAGCAATGAGTAGCATTTTATTGTACCTTCAAAAACTGCACAAAAAGAGGAGAAACAGAAGTATAGGTTGAAGCACTGGAGGGAAGGAATAAAAGGGCAAGATGAATTAATTCATTTCAAAAAACTAGACTATATTTAAAAAATAATTTTCTAAATTCACCATGGAAGCTGCTTGAAAAGAAAAAAAAAGCTCTGGTAGAAAACAGTAAAAAAAAATGAACAAGGATATAAAATTAAAGCCATCTTATAATAGTAGCTGATACATTATGTTATGCCTGTTTATAGTGATAAAATGAAGAAAGGGAATGTTTACAATTGGGAATATGGTCTCATTAAATTAGTTCCTGTTGGAAAACTTGTCAGGAGGAATTATCTAAATCTAGACTTTGCTTATGGAGTGGATTTAGGTCACCTGAGAGAACAAACAGTCTGCAAAAATTACATCTTTCTCAGTTGTGGAGCCCTGGTTTTAGATGGTTTATCTCCTAGAGCTGGTTGCCTCATAATGACAGCTTGTTTTCATTAGAAACGAGATATTTTAAACAGTTTCCCTAATTTTTCTTGTCCTTTGCATACTAAGATGAGGAACTTAATTTTTTCATATAGATTTATATTAAGTATTATACATATATTATATATATGCACTGTGTGTGTGTGTGTGTGTGTGTGTACATCCTGTTCTTTGCAGTTGTTTTCTTTTTTTTTTTCCTGCTTGTATTTTCTGAAGCAAAAATGGAGCCCTGAAATCTTAGGGATTACTTAAGATATCTACCTTTCTTTTTAAGTCAGTAAGGTCAAAATTGATGATAGTACAGTAGAACATATTTGTAGCTAGTTGAATTATTTTCTTACAAGTGTGTCGATCAATGGATAAATGTCAACCTAGAAGTTCTCAAGTGGCAGCTTCAGGACTCTGTTTTCAATCACGGCATGTACTCATCAACTTTTTTTTTTCTTTTTAATGCTTTGGATGAAGACAAAGAACAAAACAAAACAAAGACAAAAAACTTACAATATTTGAAGGTGGTATAACTCTGGATAAAATAACCAAAATATTGAATGTCCCAGTCTGTCAAGACTTTTTTTGCATCTTAATTTTTTTCAACTGTCCAAGAGGATCTACTCTATTTTCAGCAGCCAGGAGAATAACATGTGGTTCCTATTCTTAGGATCTTACAGTTTAGTTTTCTTTTTAATACATGCATGAAACAACTATATACATGATTTATTTACTAATTATTTGCTATTAATGATGAGTTAAATAGCATTTCAGAGAAGGTATTGAAATTAATATGGGCTTTGGCAGTCAGAATTTTTGGAGCAGATGGGTTTAAGCTAAATTTTGAAAGCATAGTAATATTTGAGTATGGAACAAGGAAGAGGCTTCAAGACATGTGGATCAATCTGCCTCAAAGCTTAAAGTGAAGATAAGCACAGCACAGGGCCTAAAGAGAGAACAGTTAACAGACAACTCTGAGTAGAGGTGAAGTAACATATTGAAAGGTAATGGGAAATAATGCTCTATAGGTAATAAGGGACTGATGAAGGAATATTTTAGAAGTCAGGTACTTTGGATTTGAAGAAGGATGAATAAGGAGAGTCCTTCTTGCTTATTGAGCAAAAATGTGATATGATATAAGTATTTTAACAAGATAATTGTAGCAACAGTGAGCAAGATGAATTTAACTGACACGTTCTTAAAGGTGGGGAGACCAATTAAGATGTTGTGTAACTAATTCAGGCATAAGATGAATAGATTAGGGCCCCACAGAGAAAAGTATGAATCCAAGATAAATTCTAAAGGAGAAATCAATAGGGTGAGCAATGACTGTACATATATATAAAGTATGTATGTGTTAAGAACTTGTGTAATAAGGTTAATGGATCACCTTAAGGTCAGCTCTAAAATTCTGGGTCCATATCTATGGCAAAGTTTTTAGCTAGAAAAAATAGTCATTTCCCTAACAAAAATGAGACATTAGCTAGCTAGCTAGCTAACTATCTTTACAGTACATTAATTCTTTCCCACTCCTCCCTCCTTAATATGCAACTTAAGATATGGCTTAATTGGTTATGCTTTACTGTGGATCACTTAAAACTACATGTATCAGAATTGCCCATCCTGGGATGATTTGTGTAGTGCTTAGAATATCAGCATGGAAAAGAAGAAAGGGATTGCTGAAAATAAGATTGGCCTGCTTCATAAGTTTTCCTTGACATAGCTGATGAAAAGATACATAAAGTTTGCCAGATTCAGAAACCTTGACTCAAGATCAGAGGAAATCCTATTGAGAAAACCAAAACTGGACATTGGATAAAGGGAGAGGTGTTCTAACCATAACATCATTCAATCAATCAACAAGTGATAAGTGCATATTCTGTGCCATGCACTTGGTTCTATAAGTATATCTTCAAATTAATTGGCTGAGCAATCTGGTCAAAGTGTTATTAGATTCAGTAAAGGATATGATCTATAATCAGTGATACTAAATATGCTACTTTTAAAGTTGTTCATAATGCAAACTTTAACTTTCACTTAACATAAATGAGTTGACACTGATATTAGACAAGTTTTTGAATAAAGGTATATGGAGTATTCTGGGAAGACTAGCACCTCTGGTATGAGAGCTTGCTGAGTCTTTTTCAGGGCTGCTCATCCACCTTTGGTATCTACCTGTAACCCAACTCTCACTTGCAGTTCCTAGAACCTATAGCATGTGTGGTAACCATAGCTGGGTAAAATCATCTCAGCCTATGGGACCAACCAGGTTAAAGATAACAGACATGTCTTAAACCCATCAATGACTGAAAGGGTGTTTACCCCAAGTATGTAAAGCCTTCCCCTGATGGAATGTGGGGAATGAGAACAATTTCTACCAAAGGTCATGAAGGTAGATGAAGCAGGCATTATGGAGCTCTTAGAGCTTGGTCAGACATCAAAGACACCTAACTTAGCAATCCACTGCATTGTGGGCCACTGCCAGCTGTCCTGACTTTTTGTCTTGCCAGTGGACTTCAATGACTGTGGAAGAAAGAGTGAGGCTGACAACCCTGTGCAACTGTGCCTCATTTAATTCCAATTATGCTTGAGTCAAGACATCACCCCCTGATGTCACTGATCCTCTTCAAAATGAAAGACAAACAAAAATCAAATGAAATGATTTATTGACATTATGCCACTGGTGTGAGCTGACAATGAACTTGAACATGCAAAAATGTCTTTTGTTATTTGTGCTTTTAATTTTTTTTTTTTTGGCTAGGCATTGAGGTTAAGTGACTTGCCTAGGGTCACACAGCTAGTAAGTGTTATGTGTCTGAGGCCAGATTTGAACTCAGGTCCTCCGGACTCCAGGGCCAGTACTCTATCCACTGCACCACCCAGCAGCCAGTGCATTTAATTTTACTGAGCTAAGATTGCCTGGTTGTTTAATACCTTTCTTAGAACATTGGGATATAGTAGAAACTGTTGGACTCTCACTGAGAATGGCTGTTTTTTCATTCTGCATGCACCATCATATACTTCTGTGCCGTTAGCAAGTCACTTAAACTTTCTGACCCTCAACTTTCTCACCTTTAAAATGGACACAAAATTACCTGCACTTTCTATCTATGAAATGTTCTGCCAAGTGTCGTGGGGGAATTGACCAGTGAGGGCCTAGTCTCAAGGAAATGCTTTAATTTTACCTTCTGGGTGGGTTATTCAGAAAATGTGCACAGATATTCTCTATCTGCTTTAAATCCAACATATAGAATTTTGGAAGTCCATTTGCAGTAATGTGTAACTGAATGACTGGCACTCAATTGTGAAAAGTCCCCTACTAGGCTGTAGAATTACAAGAAGAGATAACTTGGGATATGCTTAGCAGAAACTGAATGTGCATTCAAAAGAGATGCTCCACAAATTTCTCAGGTACCAATTTTTGGAACTCAGTAAGAAGATATATTATGAGGACTCTGCAAAGGAAGAAAAGGATGTATAGTAACTGAGACTTGGAAGTTATACCTTTGTTACATGTGATCTCTACCATTTGTGCCTCACTAACTTTGTATGCTAAGATCGAGTCACCCCTTAGAGACTTTATGTCCTCAGGGAAAGAGTGTATTCCTTCCTTTGGGGGAAAATGTTGTTATATCCATTGGTCTTATTATAGTTTCTCATTAAATTCCATTGGAAAAGCTAATGTAATTAAACTGATTCTGATTTACAATGAGGAGTCATTAATCTGGGTTTTTGAATGGTATTATTAGAAGATACAACTCCTCATAGTTATCCCTAGAATCATGAAGGGAATAACTAGTAGACAGCAGCCCTCTGAGAACACTGAGCTGTGGGTGCAAATGCCCAATTTGAAGGAATGGCCTCAGAGAGGATGCTAGGAGTTAAATGAGATGATCTATGTTCAATGACTGTTTTATGATTGAAATGTTTTTTAAATCTGTTTTTTGAAAAGGTTCTATGATTTGTGTTATCATATGGGATGATGTTATTGCACTGCATGAATAAGCTATGTGCTCTAAGCTGTTTTCCCAGTAACAGGCAACTGATTTTCTCCACAAATTATTTGCATGGATCCATCCACATCCTTAGTCTCCCACATGGAAAATGAATCCAGAACCTCCTCAGCTTAGGATTATCTTATGAAATTGAATTGGACTTTATCTTTAGGAATAATGCAAGCTGAATTAGAAAATTTTCCTGGCATCAAATCATAATAGATTCAGACCAGTATATATGCCGAAGGAGAGGACAGAGACCTTTCATAATTCTGAGGACATGAGAATATACAGGATTCTAATGAAGCAATAGTTCTCTTGTAAAACCTAATGCGGCAACTGGGTAACAATTCAAACTCCCAATGTTTTCATAGTACACGTAGATGCTTGAAACTTATGTAAAAAGGTAGACCTCTTTAATTAGAAAAAGTAATTTAGATGACAAATCTAAGTGAAAGATGTAGCCATGGCTCTTCCAAATCTGTGAACATGTGCTATATTTAGTCAATCTAGCCATAAAAATAATTTTAACACAGACATATTAATGCAATATAATTTGATTCTGCCATGCAGCTTTATAAGTTGTATTTCTTGTAAGGCACAGAGAGGGTGACCTTTGTCAGCTCCTACTATAAAGTTATCAGCTTAAAGGGTGGTAATATGAAATAGAGGCATTTTGAATTATTTATGAAAGTGTTTCTTGTGTACTGAGTTCAGTATGCTCTGGTACTTCTCTACATGTCACAGTATCCCCATCGATAATAGTTAAGGAAAAGGTACCCAGCCCTGTGAAAGGGATTAAGCACCAAGGCAATCATAGAACTGCTTAATGATCTTACAAGCAAGGACGCTGAGGGCAAGCAAAACCTGCACCAGGGCTAATTACAATTTAAAATGGCAGACACTTAATTATGGCAGCTTCTAAGTTCAAGTAATTCGTATCCTGTTATAAGCCCATCATATTTCATTCATTAGCACAAACTGCTCTCTTGAAATCACATTTCATTGCTTAGCTATATTCTCTTCACATACTTACTACTTCAAATGACCTCTTTGTTTGATGGTGCAGGTAAAGGCATTTTACTAATTGGTTAAATGTATTCATGTTCAAAAATGGATTTAATTGTGGTATTGGTTAAAAGTCTTCTCAAATTAACTTTGTGAGCTTAATATATTGGTTGCAAATAGCCATAAAATGTGTAGTGTCTTCAAGCCGATCTGGGATTTTCAAAACTATAGTAGGGAATTGGTGAATCATATTAAGCTATAAAAATTATATCTAAAGGCATCATGGTATATAATAATGACTAACCGTACCATAACCCAAGAAGGGACAAATAAAATGAAGTCATATTCACTAAGTGCCAATTATATACAAGGATATGGTTAAAATTGAGTAGGGTTTATTCCTACAGATTTCTTTGCAGCTTTCTGTATGTATACCATCACTGGAAGAAAGATATTGGATAGGGCAGCTAGGTGGCTGAGTGGATAGAGCACCGACCCTGGAGTCAGGAGGACCTGAGTTCAAATCTGGCCTCAGACACATAACACTCACTAGCTGTGTAACCCTGGTCAAGTCACTTAACCCCATTGACTAGCAAACCCCTCCCCCCAAAAAAAAGATATTGGAAAGAAAGAGAATTAGGAATTGTATAAGTATTATTGCAGTCTCATTCTTCCCAGGCATGTCCTCCACTTTCAATCTAGACACTCTTAGAGAAATCATAGAATCATAAAACTTTAGAGATGAAATGCCCCTTTGTAGTAATCTAATCTAAATGAACCTGAAGCATGAATGCCCTCTACCACATTTCTCAATAAATTTATCATCTCTAGAGACATCATTACTAGAAAATACAGCCCATTCTATTTTTGAATGTTATTATTCAAAATATTTTATATATCAAAATACCATTTAAATATGTATATATGTATATACATATATATATATATATATATATCTCATAGAAATCTCCCTCTTTGTATTTTCTTTCCAATGAACCTAGTTCTTCCTTGTACAGTTAAGCAAACAAAACATTCCGTTTGACAGAACAAGCAGTTATCTGGCAACAGTAAATATGTTATGCCAATGTATTTTCTTCTTCAAAATTCTATCTCCAATGTCTACAACTGAGCCTTTTATGGCATTGTATGCAATAAAACATAGTAATCCAATTAAACCTATGAGGTACCAAATGGAAAAACTGAATTTGCTTAACTAAATTAAGAATGGTATATAATTAGAGCAGTATTATCACTAAGTTAGGTCCAGCTAAGCACTTGAGAACAATATGTTCTTTCAATGATACTTACCTGATTAATGTGTAAAATCCCACCCAACCCCTACCATTATTGTACAAAGATAAACCAGCACAATGAATGTTGAAAATATAACAAAATACAAATTTAATGTCTCAATTGATAAAACTTTGAGAAGGGGACCAAGTGTATGAAAGTTAAATAAGCTCCAGCTTGATGGTTAATAGTTTGTAAGCTCAATAACTGAAAATAGAATTCTCACAACTGAAACTCAATATACAAAATATTTGTCCTTGGCAGGAAAAACAAAAAGGAAAAAAAATGAGAATTGAGTAGCTCTGCCTTCTCTTTGAAATCTATAATCATTAGCATCCACTCTGATTAGAGGCCCTCTACTTTTAACGTTCAGGACACATTAAAAACTATTTCTTTTCAAAAAATTATTTAGTTTGTGCAAAACTTATTTCAGTTTTATAATTAGGTAAATATCTAAGGTTTGCAGAAGACAATAAGTTCTTCCAGTTACTGAAATACCTAATTAATGAGGATAAATTATAACAAGAATTCCTGAGACTGTGTGGGCTGAAAAAAAAATGTCAGATAAACTTTGATATGGGCAAGTATAAGGTAAATATGAATGCAATTAAGGAAAAATAATGCAGATTATAATTAAATGAAGATGAGCTTGAAATTATCATGTAAAGCCCTGTAAAGACATTTGAGATGAACCACAAAGATTCACTACAGACCCTGTGTGCTTTTGGATCCAAAAAGTCATTCAAAATTATATTGTCAGGAATATTAACGAACAAACAAACAAATAAACAACAATAATATCTGTATTCATTTAGAACTTTAAGATTTATGAATTAGAAATCCTAGTTTCCTTCGAGAAATCTAAAATATCACCTTTTATAAAATATCTTCCCCATCTTCCCAGAGTCTCATTGATGCGGTTTAGAGGTTCAGGGGTGCTGGGACCCCAAAATCACAACACACGGGTCCTGCCCAAAAGAATTTGACCCAAACCTTCTTGCAGTCAAAAACAAAGTTTATTGAAGATTCGCCACATTAGCTAGACTCTTAAGGAATCTGAGCATCTATGGGCTATTGGCTAGATTCTAAGAATCAGAGCATCTTAATGGAGACAAGATGGCCCTTATACACAGAAAGACTGTGGGACTGATCTAGGAGTGGCCAAGTAGTTCAGGGTGATGGGAGGAAGGGCCTAAGGAGATCTGGATGGGAGTGGCTAGTAAACTGGGGTGAACAGAACTCCTGGGACCTGGACCTTGTGGCCAAGGGAGAATGGATCCTAGATAGGATTGAGGGTGGGAAATTGTCTCCATAGGTAAAACAATGGAGGGGAGATTGGGTGTAGCCACAATGAAAGGCCAGTTTATGGGATTATAGCCTCAGGGGAATGCCAGAGACTTGGTCAGGTGGGAAAGTTCAGGGTTTTTCCTTTCTGGGGCCCAGATTCCAACGCCATCATCATGACTCTATCTTCCCTTTACTTTGTATGTATCTGCTAGGTCTCAATTTATAGTTATGTCTGTTCCCTGATTAGAATGCAAACTCCTTGTGGGTTGGATTGCATTTATGTTTTTTTCTTGTATCCCTAACAATTAGAATCATTCCTAGCACAAACTGTAAATACTTAATGCTCATTGATTGATTTAATATAAATGATTTCATTTGATAAAAAAACATTAATCTTATTTTTATATAAAATAATGGTGCCTGTACTCTTGGAATACCACGTCAAAATCTAGTTGCTGATCTTTTAAAGAGATATATTGATTCAAAGGAAAACCACTCAAATTCATTTTAATAATAGCATAGTAAGGTGACAGTATTGTACTTGAGAGTAGAGCTGATTGAAAAAGATAAGGACATTCTCTGTTGCAGTGATTCTTTGGCCTGGAAAAATTTTGTCCTGGAGAAACAAAGGACAAGGAGGGTTAAGATTAAAATTAATAAAATGCTAAAGGGACTAATTGTGATAAATATAGACTTATTCAATAAATCTTTTAATGGGAGGATGTTCGGGTGTATTTGATATAACAGAACACCTATCAACACTTGAAGTAAATTTAGGCAGAGTGATAACTAGTAATTTTTGTGTCCGGGAAAAGTTTCAAAAAACCTCTTCGTTGGGCAAACAGTGTAAGTGCCCTCAAACTTCTAAAAATTAATTCAGTTAGGGCATAAGATTCTGGGTGGAAGGAAGTAATGGAAAGAGACCCTGAAACATCTCCTCAGTGTGGGAATGACACAGAAACAGGCTCTAAGACACCATTAATATAATAGTGGAAGGTCCATTGTGGGAGAAGCAGCTAGGAGAGTAGGGAAAGGTTCAGCTGAGATATTGCCGATGGCCGAGGAACTATAGCATTTATTATTTTCTTGCTCTAACTAATTATTCTGGGTAGGTGCCAGCAGCTGGTGGAGGACTAGGTTAAGGAAAAATATACATTAAAGGCTGGGCTAGGCAAGTCAAGGGTGATCAGCTACAGGACTGTTTATTTCTAGTGAGGCTTGAACTTTCATACATGAAAGTGACTGATGATTTACAATATCCCAAGAGCAAGAGCTAAAGATACAAAGTTCTCACTAGATAAGACGCAGGAAGAGCATCGCTTCAGGGTGAAAGTTAATTGTCTATTCTAAGACATCTTGGTTTAACTGTGACTATGCACTTTCCCACTGGACTCAGCAAATGTTTACTCAGTAGCAAAGCAAGTCCAGGGTACAGTCAAGGATAGATGATTCAGAGAAGGCCTTTGCCTTTACCCGTACTGACCCCTAATAGTTTAGAGATTTTCCAGGTAGATCCTGTCCCCAATGGGTAGGAAATAGCATCATGAAGGAGATAGGAGGAAGAGAAAAGAATAAGCATTGCTTATATAATATCTACTATATTCTGGACATGGTGCTAAGCACTTTACAAATATTATCTTATCTGATCTTCATGACAGCTCTGAAAGGTAAATGCTATTATTATCTCCATTTTACAGCTGAAGAAACTGAGGCAAAGAGGTTAAGTGACTGGCCTAGAATCAGACAGCTAGGAAGTATCAGAGGATGGAGACTCAATGATCCACTCACTGAGCTACCTACTTGCCTTTAAGAGAGAAAACCACCCTATAAGTCAGGACAACTCATCATGCCACTAGAAAGCCCTTGAGCATAAAGAAACAAAGTCTGCTCTCTTTAAAACTCTGGACCAGCAGATTTCCTAGGAACTTTACGATAGGTTTCTTTTGAATCATTTAGGCACTTAGTCCATTAGTCTATAAGATGGGATTTCCCTACTTATTCCATGTGTACCTTGTGTCCAAGGCACTGCACTAGTAATTACGGATACAAAAACATGTATAGATAGATAGATAGATGTATAGATAGATAGATAGATAGATAGATAGATAGATAGATAGATATGTATGTATATTTCTTTTTATCAAGGAGTACATAGCACAATACATGCTTTCATGAAGGAGGAACATGTAATATAAGACAATCTAATGTGAGGAGAGAAAGGGAATTAACAAAGAAGCTTACCTTGACCCAGAACTATATACTCCACAAGTAAATACAGTCTCACAGTAACCAATTTTGGATGGCCAATAAGAATTTGTTGTTCAGGATATCCTTTACTCACAGAAGTGAAGGGGCTGCCTCTGGTATCTGTTGAATGATCATGGTTACAGATCAAAAGAAAGGGCAATAGAACTAGTACATCATGTACACAGCTAGGAATCTGATTGTTGAGCAGTGTTGTGTATCAAATATTATTTATAGCTATGTTTCTTTTTCTGGTATTAGTTTTCGTGAATTAAAAAAAAAGTACACAAAGGATTGCTGACTTCATGTGAACGACTGACTTGGGATATAGTATTCTCTATTTCAGTGTTGGAGTAGACTGATGTCACCAGAAATGACTCCCAAGAGTCAATATATGTCAATATCAGGGCAGGTTTGAAATGCGTCTTTAATTTGCTAAAGGCAGTTTCAATGGTAAAGTCCAATGAAAGGTCTTTCGATGCAATAATATATCTGTGAGGCATGTGACCAAAGCAAAACATATACACAGACACACACATACACATACACACAGAACAAAGCAGTACTAGTAAGCCCAAGTCTCCAAAGTATTTTGTTGATGTAGTCATTGTGGATACCTCTCATTGTAATACCACTTGTAACTTTTGTGGGACCATTTGTAGCCACCTGCATCCCAGTATATGTTGTGAGAATTCTTAAAATGAATTAAAATTTATTCAGCTTCATGAGCAAGTGGTACTATAATAAACCCTAGAAGATATTTTTTTTTTCCAAAATGAAGTACTGGCTGGAATCCTAAGTAGATTCAATGTTCATAGAGGCAAGAGACTACTTTTGCTCCAGAATCTGAAGAGCTCAAGAAGGACAATAAAATTGGTGGGGATGGGATGAAGGGCAGGGGAACAGGATTTTACAGTCTAGTAGGTATGACTCTGTACTCAAACTGCCCATGACTAGGAGTATTCTACTTAATATTCACACACACACACACACACACACACACACACATACACAGAGTCTCATACCAATCCAATCCAATTCTGTCTGAAGTGTAATATTTTGGGCCTAAAGTTGCAACTGGAGGGTCCCCCGACAAGTCTACCCTGAAATACTTGCTAGAAGTGGGGCAAATTTGTGCCATTTCTGTGGCTGCATTTTCAACTAACTTTAATTAAGCTTCTTGAGGGAGTTTAAATTCCTCCACAGTGAGGGTGTTCAGAAGCATGGTGCAAACAACTCATGATTAAGAATGAGGTACATGAGCCCTACCTAGAAAAGATCCAAGATGAGAGATGGTATCTGAAATATAAGCAGCTTCAAGACCAGGATTCAGAAGATATGAGAGGGTCTGGTCTAATTATATGGCTGCAAGCAATGAAATGTAATGTTCTCTGAAAATTAACAAAAAAAAAAGACAAAACATGAACAATGGAGACTCAGGATGATTATGAGCATGAAGCAACAGTTAACCACTGAAGAATTTAATAGAAGAAAAAAGGTGTAGTTAAAAATATCATTAGGAAAATCTATGACCACAAAAGATGGATTGGTCACATGGTGAGGAATGACAAGTTCAAAGTGTTCCAGTGGTACCCTCACGATGTCAGAAGAAAGCAAAGAAATTCCCCAGTATGTTGGGTGAGTCCTCTTTGGTGAACTTATGGGAAAATATGGGAACAAGTCTCACAGTGTTGAGATCAACATTGTTGGAGAGAACATAAAAATGAATGAGAACACAGATCCATTTGAAGACTTTTTGAGAGGTCTAGAGAAAGCAAAAGCTCCAAGTTGAAGCTGTAATACTTTGTTACTAGACAGAAAAAGATTTATCTCGATTTGCCCAGCCTTTTTATATTGCTATGCGTAGTCAACCCCACTTTGAAGTTCTTCCTCAAGTTCTGTTACCTGAAAAGTGCCACCATTTTCATCTGTATCTTTCTCCAAGGTGGTAGATGAAACCACACAATGTAAGATAACTACAGTTAAGAATCTCAGTCTGGAGAGGATAAATGCACTGACAGGTGGTCGTTTAGCTGAAGTTCATCTGTAAGCCTCATAGAATAAGCTTACTAGAAGTGTCATATAATTTTTTTTAGCTCCACAACTTCCTAACAGAGGAAAGGAAGGAGGGAAAGAGAATAAACATTTATAAAGCACTTATTTCGTGTCAGGTATTGTGCTTAGCACTTTATAAATATTATCTCATTTGATTCTCATAACAACATTGTGACATAGGTGCTGTTATTGTTCCCATTTTGTAGGTGAGGAAACTGAGATAGCTAGAGTAATTTGTCCAAGGTCAAAAAACTAGTAATTGTCCAAGGCTGGATATGAACTCAATTCTTCCTGAGTTCAGACCCAATGCTCTAGAAGCTGTGTGCCCTAGCTATGTTCTGTCTTAACACAGTGTTCTACAAAGGATAGGCACATATACATATCTATATTTCTATGTCTATATTTGTTGAATTTGATTTCTATTTTAATTTTCCTGCAAACTACATTTGGCCAATATGCATTCTTGAAGAAGCATAAAAATGATCAAACTGGTGTCCATTAAATGATAATTTCATTTCTTATTTTGATGAAGCAAAATGTTCAATTGTATTTTGCAGATTGTTATCAAAGATGTTTATTTTACTTGTCAGAAGGCAAATTTGGGGAGGAAGTCATTATGGTAGATTCAGAAAAGAAAAAAAAATAATTGAGAAAAACAGAAAGGATAATAGTAATTACAGATGTAATTTTGGAGTCATAAAGACCTGAGTTCCAAATCTCCCAAATTCATAGTGCTGTCTCTATGACAATGTTGTAGACAAATTAACAATTGGCAACTGTGGAAGGAACATGGCAAAGTTTCATTCTTGAGTTTCCCACACTGATGATCTCATAGGTTCAGACCAAAAATAAAACAAATAAACCAGCTGGAAGAAAGGTATGTCAGAGAATGGGTATGGACTAATAGAGGACTAAGTTAACAAAGAAAAAGGAAACGTAATTAATGCATAATATTTAATATCATTTCACTTAAGGAACATATGCTGAGACCATGTGTGCCTTCTTTTTTTTTTTTTTATAAAGTAGTGGACAGAGTGCTACACTTGAAGTCAGAAAGATTTAGCTTCAAACCCTAATGTAGACACTTTCTTCCTATCTGTCTGACCCTAAACAAGTCTCTTAGCCTCTCAGCCTCAGTTTCTGCATGTATAAGGTGAAAATAATATTACTTCCTCACAAGGTTGTTGTGAGGGCTAAGTGAGATAAAACATAGTAATGGTTTTATAAACCTTAAAGTGCCTTATAATCTAGCTATAATTATTAGTATTATGAAAAACAGGCATTGCTCCACAAGCTGCTGTTTGCTTTTTTTGTGGTGTAGACAAAAACCTTTATTCTAAAAATGCGTAGTTATTTATAAATTCCTATAATAGAAAACCTAACATTTGTTCCAGGCAAGAATATAATTATTTTTACATATAATGTAAGTGAAAATTATTGTAAAATACTAAGTATTCAATTACTACAAATATATACAGACATTTTAGGTGAGAGAGTGAGTTCATATTTACTCAGTAGGACAGTTCTTAGGTAATTAAATTATTCAAATAATTTCCCCAAAATATTTTAAGTGTACACATATTATGAATTAAGAGTATAATATGTCTGGGGTGATAATTATTAATTTTAATGAATGCAAAGTTAATAATATAAATCTAATACCCTTCATCTTGACTGATTTATTATTTTAAGAAATAATATATTTAGTTATTATTTAGAGGAAATTTAATTGTTATTCTCATTTAACTGTATCATTATGATTTCAATTTATAATATAAATTATCAAAAAATAAAAATATAAGTGCATAGTATATTATTCATGGAGACTGTATTATGTTTTAAGTGAAAAGCCAAAATTCATTATTTTCCATGGTTATCCATTGCATGGATCTCTATGAAAAATATGCCCGGCTTTGGCTATCAGAGGAGTTTTTTTTTTCTGTCAAAATACTCATTTAAGTATTTAGTAGCTTAAACAGAATCTAAATTTGACCTTCTGTTTTCACCTTTTTTTTTCTTAGACACTCCTATCTCATTATTTTAGGAAATTCATTTTTTCCTTCAGATATGTAGAGGTGGGTAGGCAGGGCATCTCTTTGTCTCTATTAGTTTAGGGATGAAAGCTCTAAGATCGATTAATTATAAAATACAAAAGACTGAATTGTCTGGAACTCAGATATTTAGGAAATTGTCTTCATTTCTATTATTACAGAAATGTTTCTCTTTCCACTTGATTTTTGTGTGGTCTTGAGAATTTAATATGACTAGCTTGCTAGGACAAGTTTAGGGATACAGTCCTCAAATTTCCAATAAGAAGTTTTGTTTTGTTTTATTTTTTATGTATTAAAGGCATCTTTGAATTAAACATTCCCTTTCTAATATTTAGAATGCCTATTCTTCACTATATGTTCTCTTTAAACATTAAAAAAATGGAAAATTCAATGGTCAGAAACTACCAAAATAGATCACAAAATAATAAGCAAATGCATTGTAATTTAGCTTTTTATTGGTATTTCCAATACATTTATTTTAAGTACATTTAATTATATCTATATAATTATATCTACTTCTATCTGTATATTCATAATATACATATATACACTTATATGCAAAAAATATGGGCATACAAACATATTAAATTATTTTCAATTCTTTTATTCTTCTATGGATACGTGATCTCATTGACGCAAGTATTCCATCAATTAGTGTACTATGCAACCATTCCTACTAATCATTCTCATTCTTTGTAATGTTTACCAATATTTGCAATATTTACCAATAAGCATTTCCATAACATAGTAGTATAAAAAATTGACTGAACATGGAATTACAAATCTGTTGTGTACAACTTGCTATTCTTTTAAATATATAATAAAACTTTTTTTTCTTTTTTTTTCTTCTCTCCTCCCCACCCTAGAGATTGTTACCATTGGACAAAAATATGGACAGATAGATAGGTAGATACATAGATACACAGATATATAGATATATAGATACATAAATAGATGCAAAATCATTATATACATACTTCTATTTATCAATTCTTTCTCTGGTGCAGAAAAATATACTTTTAGAATTTTTTTGGTCTATACCAATGATTTCATTAATACTCTATCAATATAATTCTGCAAATGTACTGTTCTGCAGCAAAATTCATTATCTTAGAGAGTAGGCTGAGGCAATGAGAGACACCTTTTAACAGCCAGATCTGGGATTCAAACTAAGGTCCTCTGACACCAAATCCAGTACTGTTCTTTGCAGTGTCCATATATGTCAACAACACCAGTGTCCTATTAGTAACTCCTTGGATTTTTTTTTTAATCCTTATAGTTCTTTTTCTTTCAAATATGAGAGAAGGGAAAGAAAATAAGTTTTGATTGTAAAGAGCTAATAAACAGGGAGTAAAAAATGTAAACCTGGAGAGTGTGCATTGGAAGGAAGATTATGTTTGAAGACCTATAAGTATACTTTTATCTCTAGAAGTATGATTGATCCTAAGCAAAAAGTGTAAAATCATGATAAAAGTGGATGAACTATCCATAAGAATAGAGGATAATTTTGCATTGACTAGAACTATGTGTGATGTTTTTATTTGGGCCATGACCATTGGACTATCATTTAGACTCAAGATGTGCTGTATGGTTCTGCCCTTTGGTACAAAATGGAAAGTCTAATCCCTCTTTCACATGGTAGCCATTCATATACTTGGTATGCTCCATATATTTTGTGGCACTTTAACTGTTATTCACATGGAACACTTCTCCACTTCAGTATTCAAGTTACCATTTGAATATTTACTGCTGCCATCAAGTTCTGCACTTTTAGTAGTTTCACCTGGGACACACCCTAGGCTTGCAGATAGGATATTTGCTATTAGTTACTGCATAACCCCAGAGAGTTTTTGCTTGTTCTTACCTGGGGAAAGCCTTGCCATCAACTCTGCTGACCAGGTTTGGGCCCGGGTAATTTCTAGTTTCATCCATTTGCAGGGCTAGCTGATTTAGTAGGTGAGTAGTTTTATGACATATTCCTTAGCACATTCTGACTGCCTATATCAACCAACATATTTTCTGCTTTTTGTAGTGGGTTCACCTGGAAGCACTAGCTCTACTTGCCAAAAGTTGTCCACTAGACACTCACATTCCAACCCATGTCCCTAGCCAGCAATCTGGGCTTATCAATCATTTAAAGTTTTAGAATAGGTTGAGATCATTTAGGCCCTAAGACCTATAATCATTTGTTTTACTAGATGAAACTCTGTGAGGTTGGATGCCTGGCCCCATAGAGCAAGAGCACCAGCTATGCCATATGAAACTTCAGCAAGAACCAGGTACTAGGTGGTTCAATTAGTTTTTGTTTTTGTTTTTGTTTTTACCCCAATACCCAAGTTAGATGACTGATTTACATGTCAGGACCATTATGGACCTCCAGTAGCGTTTCCTCTTGCTTTGCCCTGCTTAGATATAGCACATGACCTTTCAGGTCCTACCACATAGTCTCATACTACCCCTCCCAGTCAGGTCACTGAAACTGCCTGGTAGAAGACCATTGATAGATGAGAAGATCAAGACCTTGACTGACTTTTAATAGCCTTTCCCCTCATTGTTCCAATAACTGCTTTCATTCGGGTCCCTGACTCACATACATGTTAGACTCCTTGGTCCCTATTACCAAATCCACCTCTCTCTTTTCTCCTTCAGATAAAGCATGCCCATTTGGTATAACTTGCACTCGGATGGCATAATCTCTAGGTATTTCAAGATCTAATTTGCCCTCGTTTGGATATTCTCCAGTTTATTAATATCCATAAGTAATGACACCATGAACTAAATAAAATGTTTAACATGTGGTCTGACAAGAAAATAATTTAGGGGATCTGACATTTACTCCTGGAAGCTATACCTCTCAATGTAGCCCAAAATCTTAGTAACTATTTGTCTGCTGCATTACACAATTGATTCATATAGAGCTTGAATTCCCAGATAAACTCGATCTAACCATGTCTCCTCAAACCTGAATTGATAAAACCGACTTTTTTGAACCCAAGTGAAATACTTTACATTTATCTCTATTGTTTTCAGGTTCATTTATTGCCATCCTCTAATAGTTCTGAATATCCAAAGTTAATACTTAGGGTCCTTGAGCAAGAATTGGAGGAATCCACAACACTAAGGTTTGGTTACATACACAGGGGCCTGTGGAACAGAGAAAACCAAAGGACAAAGGGATTGGGGATTAGGTTTAGAGAGCAGGATCAAAGCAACCAGGAATAAATGTCTAGTTCAGATAATATAGAAAATTGAGTCCACCTCAAAGCTTTAGTAGACACAATAAAGAGTTAGAAAATCCACATTATGTACAGGCAAACTGGTGTGTGTGTATCCTGTCCTTCATTTTCCTTACTCACAATGGGTCACAATGGTGTAGAGAAGCACAAAGAGACGTCTGGTTCCAAGGGTGGATATATGGGCTTTATGCATAGGGGAGAAGGACAAAAATGATAAGCATTCCAGTGAAGAAGTTAGTTTGGAGTGTGATCTGTGGGTCAGTATATGATGGTTTGATGGTGAATGGATAATGCTGCTGGGTACCAGGACCTGAGATGGACTCTTCCAGTAGAATTAAAAGGAAGTGGTATACCATACTTTCCAGTTAAAAAAAAAATGCCAAGTGGTTGGAGTACAACTTCTGATACCTATTGGTGAAATACATATCATTAGCACCCTTACATATTTAACATCATTTTGACTTGAAGTTATGTTTTCTATTGATTGAGTTTTTTCAGTATGACAGATGCTCCCACAATTGCTTTCAACTGCTCTCCACTACAAAAAGCTATTTCTCTGGACAGAGAAAATAAGAAAAAGAAGAAGAAAACAGGTATGCCCTCTTTCTGTTGTCAGTTATTAATGTCGCAACCACCTCAAGCAGCCATTCTATCCCTTTTTTATCCTTCTCTCCCTCAATATGGTAGAAAAAAATCAGAACAAGAAAAAACAATCCTTCTTTTTGGGCTGAACTTATTTGCTCTAACCAGCCTCCACTCATTCTGAGCTTTGGCATTATTGACACTATTTTTGCAGGACTGCACCATTCATATTTACTCTCTTAACTGGTCTGATTTTTAGCTTCCTAATATCTCTTTAAAAATATGTGTTGGTTGGTATATTCACTCATCAATACATTGTACCAATTTAAAAAAACTCTACAAATTATATCAGTGAAATTTATTTCCTGCAAAATTCTAAAATGGTTCATTAAAGAAATGGCAATTGAACACATAGAAAAGAAGGTCAAAGAATTACTATGACTTTGTTGATAATACACCATGCCAAGTTAATCTTACTTTCTTTTTTGTTAGACTTCTTAAACTACTAGAACAGCAGAATATTGTAGATACAATATTGTAGATGCAATGCGGTAGAATATTGTATCTTTAACAAAGATAAAGTATGCTTTGCTCTTCTAATGGACTAGTTGGAGACATGTGGGAAAGACAATATAGGACAGTTAGGTCAATTGATAACCAGTTTAATAAAACAAGATGTCAGCATAATACACCATCATTGAATATAATATTAAACAGTTCTGGTACAGTGACAGATTCCTAGGGCATTCCTAGAAACCACCCTCTACATTGACATTGACCTGTTCATATCTATTCTTTAAGTCCAATCTTGAAACCAGTTCCATGTTCCCCCAACACTATTATTATGAAACACATCTTTCCCTCTTGTCCACAGGGATGGCATGAAAGACCATCAAAAACTTTGCTAATTCTAATTCAACTGTTATCTACCACCTTTCCTTAACCCCCTCCCGGCTAGTAAGCCTCTTTTTTACTTTATTTTTTAAATTTTGAATTTAACATGTATTAAAACTGAATATTTCCATTGATAAATACTAGGAAAAAAGAATTACATTCAAAATTGTAAATCCATCATGTGGAGCTTTTTAAAAAGTATATGTTAATTTTAACATAATAGTAACAACATTCCCCTACTTGTATGTAAACAATCTATAATTTTCTTCTTTATTTATAAAACATTTCATTGCTTTTTCTTTTCTTCTATATCATGTATCACTATCACTCCTGTCCACAGCCCCCACACTCCCCCCAAAAAAGTAAAAACAAAAAAAAGTTGCTCCTTGAAAGATATCAAAACAAAACAATGTAAAAAGGTTAGTCTGCCATGATTAATTCTATAAGAAAGCATGATAGTTTGGTTTGTTACCATCACTTCCATTTTTTTATAGTTAGTATCCATCCAGTATTGAGGTACCTCTTTTATTCTCCACAGGTTTTTAAAGAACCTTCACTGTGACTCATCAAATGGATCAGTTATATTTTTTTTTTCAATACCATGGGGTAAAGCTTATCTAGGTCTACCAATAAATCAGCAAGCAAGCATTAAGTATTTCCCACATACACTAAATATACAAAAATGAAATAGTTCCAGACAGCCCAGCAAAATAATACTTTTTTTTAACATTTGCTGTGGACTTCGATGTTCAGAAAAATGATCTGACATCTTCCAGTACTCCTAATTCCTAATGTAATAATATAATCACATTATTAATCATCATCATAATTATTCATTAGTCATCAATAATAATTTGATATTGATATATTATTAATCTCAGTATTCATAATGCAATAATATAATAACATTTATGTAATATGATACTAATTCTTAAAGAGAAACAATCTCTGAGGTATCATTAAGGAAGTTTGGCTGCTTGTTACAAATATTAAAATATGGTTAACACTGAAAGTCTTTTAGCAGGCCTTTTTACCCAAAAACTCCCTACCACCTTTCCTTCCTTATGCATTGTAGATTAGTACTGCTTATGATCACCCCTCCCTTATCCTAACCCCCTGCTTCTTTGTTCTCAATAAAATGCAGAATGATCAAACACCATAAGTGCCTGGTGTTTGGAAGGACTTTAGAGATCATCTAGTTTAACTCCCTCATTTTAAAGAAGATGAAGTCAAAACTTAGCCAATGTCATTGAGATACTCAGTGGCAGACTTGAAACCAGAACTCAGGTCTCCTAATTCTCAAATTAATACTTTTTAAACTGTACCCCAATGCCTCCTTGGGGAATGCTTTGCCCTTGTCTAAAGGATTTTCACTATGATTTATCAGGTGAGTTAGATATGGGCTGAACTGGGGAAAGCATTAAGGACTAGGCTGTTTGGGACTCATACTATTTTACAGGAATTAACTTTGATTCCAGAAGCATTTAATGAATACTTCTAGAGGTATTGACCATATGTTGAACAAGTGTTTTGATAATCCAGAGCAAGGAACTCAAGAAGTCATTAAAATGTGCTAACTAAAGAACAGCTTTAGCACCAAGAGAACATTACTATTTTAAAATGCAGAGAAAAGATTGACCTGAATAATTAAATTCAGATTTCTAGCTGGATCAGTATGAATTTAAAATAAAGAAAAGTCGTATTTTTTTTTAACAACTCAAATTTAGTTCATATAGGCTAATGTCCAGAAGATGAACTAGATTGCTCAGATAACATTTGGTAGTATCATACTCAAAATATCACAATTATGATCAAATTAATAGAAATTTACTATTCATAATTTGTTCAGTATGCCCTTTTATATCATTTTAATGCACAGTTACAGTCATATTATTCTGAGTTATCTTAATCATTCAGATCTAGCTCTTATGTCAAGAGGAGGAAAATTGCTGGTATTATCATTCTATCCTATTTCCGTTCACAGCTTGAGCTGACTTAAAATGTGTGGTCTACTTTGTAACAATTTAACCAGCACATAGTCTGAGTGTCTAGAAATAATTCAGTTATACAATCCTTTCATCAACTCACAATTCAATAAGTCAATTCTGGTTAAGCATTTCATGGCAGATGTACTCACCAAAGCAGGTCACCTGTCTGTCATTGTTCCTCACATCTACAGGAAAAAACCTATCCCAGATATATATATGGGAAGTGATGTCTATGCTGTCCCCACTCTATACTTTCTGCAGCTCCCCTCTCTTCTTGGCAAGACCGTCACACAGACCACATTTAATTAGTGTTTTAATACTATCTCTGTCTCCTCCCTACCAAAATCTGCTTCTGGACCTTTACTACATGTAAGTAAATGAAAATAAATTCAATTCAACTCATTTGAGCAAGTACTTCTTTTAAAAAAAAAATGTTTTAGACCAGACAGTGATACTGAACCAGCACAGCTTGAATTAATTCTCTCCTTAAGTGGATTAACCTGAAGCTCAGGTGGAAACCATTCAGGGCAAAGGTGCCTTCATTAAGCTTGGGCTCCTCAGGTCCAAGGAGTGTGTGTGTAGCTTGTTTTCAGTTGGGTATGTGGTCAGTCACCAAGCAGTGCTTCATGGAAAGTGGAGTAAAAAATGTCCTCATTTGTTTTTCTGTGAAGTATTCTTTTATTCTAATCCTCAGGTCCCCAGTAGTCTACAGTAGCAGATAAGGAAGCCAGTGCTCTTGGGAGATAAATACTTTGAGCAAGCTATCACATTAGGCAACATGCTTAATACCCGTGTGAGCACCACATAGTCACACCCTTTAAGGAGTTTACAACTGTAGCATCTGTACCCTTTTCCAGAGTCCTTGGGCGGGGGGGGGGGGGGGGGGGGGGAGGAACCACAAAAAAACAAAACAAAAAAAAAAGACAAACAAAAAAACAGTCCAGGAGGGAACTATAGTTTATGCAAGTGAAAGAAAATGCTGGGTAGGTTTTATAAAAGGAGACTAAGTTTGTACATGAAGAAAGATATTAAGGAAATGTCACTGAAGCTTGTGACTGGTTCACTTGAAGGCCTTCCTCTTGTGAGGAAAAAAAGCCGTCAGATATTTTTCCCATTTACAACAAATCTGAGTACCTGATAACAATATCCAAAGGGGAAATGGAGATCAAGGAGTGAAAACATGACTCCCTGGGAGGAAGACCAAAGTTGCCATGCTTATTCAACCCTTGCCTTTTCATGAAGAGACTCCTGGGACTCTTAATTTATGAAAATTAATGGAAAGAATATCCAGTCTGGCAGTTTGTGAGTAAAAAAAAAAATAAAATCAAAGTGAGAGTTTTTACATACTTCTGATTGGGAATAACAGGGAATTGAACTCCTGTATTTTTAACCCAGCCTTCTGCTTAGAGGACACATTTGGGACTAGAAGGGTAATAACATATCCACTCAAGTTATTGATATCAACTTGCATATTTATTTTTCTCACTGAGATCAATCATTCTACAAGTATTAACCTCCTCCTATATGCAAGGCAGTTTATTAGTTAATTGAGATACAAACACATTGAATGAAGCAATCCCTCCTCACAAGGAACTGATATTCTAAGAGGAAAACAAGTAGATGTATAAGTATATAGACTCTATTGTATAGAGAATTAATATAAAAAGACCAAATGCAAATAGTTAACTATGGGGCAGTTTAGGAAGACTGGGGGATGGCAGAGTTCAGGAAAGGATTTATGTAGAAGGTGGCACTTGAGTGGCACCTTGGAGGAAGTGAAGAATTCTATGAGGTAGAGGTAGTGCTGAGTTTATTCCAGGCATAAGGAACTTCAGGACCAAAGCAGCAAGAAAAGAGATGGAATAGAGTAGGCACGGAAGAGAAAGAAGGACATTTGGCAAGAGTATGGAATGTTGGGGGAAGGAAGTGATGTCCAATAATACTAGAACAATAAAAACCAAGTTGGGAAGAGCTTTAAACACAAAAACAATAATTAAACCATGACTAAGCCTTTGGATGCATCCATTGTTAAGGAATGTACGATGAAGAATAAAATGAAGAGTTGCATCTGCCTGGGTGTTTGTTGTGCACAAAATAGTTCTGTGGCACTGCAATGACACAAAGTGGAACAGATGACATGGTTAAAAGCAGGTCTGTAAGAGTCACTACAATTGTGCTATAGCCCTCTATTGTCACACCGTTTTAGTGACTCAAGGAAGAATTACAAGAGACTCCAGGGCTTTCTGTTCTTCTGGGTTGGAGGCCTTCAAAAATAGCATATAAGTGGAAATAGAGAAACCACGCTTCTCATTCTTAACAACTGTCATTTTGGCTTGGGTAATAGCGAGGCAATAATAAAGCATTGTTGCCAGGAATCATACCAGAGTTAGTAGCAGATTCCAGAATAGTAAATTGCCAAGTGGGAAAGGCCCCCTCCCTGGGGAATTCATTATCACTTCATGTCTATGGCTCCTGCTAGTCACTAGAGCACAACTACCTTTAGCTGCTTGCACAGAAGATTCATGTATTGATATGCAAGTGCTTTTCCCAATACATGAGTGTGACTAAAATACTGTATTTCTTGTACATGCTTTCAATGTCTCAAATAGTATCATGTCTTAGAAACCTTTGAATATTAGCTTTGGAAAAGGGGACTTAGGGATTATTCCAACCCCTCTTGCATAAATGAGGGAAATGAAGCCTAGAGAGCTGAAAGGGAGAGCAGAGCCAATTCTTAGAACTTTGCCACCAACTTGCTGATGGGTATCACTACAAACTTTTCAACATTGGCTAAGGGGGCAAAGGAGCTAAAGCTAAATAACAATTAACTAGACTGTTTAGATAATAGAATGTTTGCAGTACTTAATTTAAAGGTTAATCAAACCCCACTGCCTGTCATTTTTGTCCCTTTTGAGTATTTTTATAAAATTCAATCAACTATTTTTCTTACTTAGAAGAAAAGCCCAGTGAAAATAATGGAAACTTTTCTTTGAATCGGTATCTTGTAGTATTTTGGGATCATACTAAGCATGAATTATCATGTCATAGTTCTTTAGATATAAAAGATACAGGGAACTGGGCCTCAAATGATCCCATTACATGATTGTAGTCTTTATTTAAATAAACATTGACATTGATTTTTCTTTGATTTGTCTTTTTCCTAAAAGTGTAATAGATAAAAGCACACATTTTTACAGACACATATACCCCAAATACAAAATCTTGATGGCAAGAACATTTTTCATCTAAATTGTATATTCCAGGACATAGTACAGTACCATATATATATAATAGGTAGTTAATAAATGTCAGTAGCATTCAGTGTTCATCATGAATTTAGATATTGCATTAATTGTTGTGTTAATTCCCCAAAGTGGAAAAAATAAATATCAATCCTATTCTTTGCTGTTTTTTGTTGTTGTTGTTGTTGTTTGTTTTTTTGGTGAGACAATGGGGTTAAGTGACTTGCCCAGAGTCACACAGCTAGTAAATGTTATGTATCTGAGGTCAGATTTGAACTCAGGTCCTCCTGAATCCAGGGCCAGTGCTCTATCCGCTCAAGGATAGCTGCCTCAATCCTATTCTTGGCTCCCTGTTCATAGTTTAAAGGCTGGATATATTTTAATTGATAAAAATTATGTTAGTCTGATTAGATCAGATCTCTTGATTTCATATAGTTCTTCATGTTAAAATATATTTCTGCTATTGTTTCTTATTTATGAATAGAAGTGACTATAGAACTAAAGATTTAAACAGTTTTCAGAGCTTTTCACTCTGTACCATCAGGACCTCCAAGTTTTTGGATGTTGGTATCTTCTGCATTTGCTTTCTATAGGGCAGCTAGTTGGCACAGTGGATAGAGTGTTGTTCCTGGAGTCAGGAAGACTCATCCTCCTGAGTTAAAATCTGGCCTCAGATACTTACTAGCTGCTGTATGACCCTGGTCAAGTCACTTAACCCTATCTGCCTCAGTTTCCTCATCTGTGAAATAAACTGGAGAAGGAAATGGCAAACCATTCCAGTATCTTTGCCAAGAAAACCCCAAATGGGGTCATGAAGAGTCAGACAGAACTGAAATGACACAACACACCTCATTTCTATATTGTGTTAGATTGCTCTCAAATTAGGTTTTGAAATTCTTATACTCAAAAAATTAATTGTCTTCTACTTCTTAAAGTCCCAGTTGTTATGGGTATTAATGAGAGAGACAGATACTCAAAAGTTCTTCAACTGAAGGGAATTTAGGGGAAAATCAAGGATTAAAAATAGCCATAAATTCCTAGGACAGTGAATATAACAAATCTGAATTATATTTCTTTTATTTCAATAACATACTGTTCATCTTTAATATGATAATTGTAGCCTCACAATGTTTTTACCTGGTCATTCTCTTGGTTTTGATCCAACCCTCTCTTAATATTTTATATCTGTTCTAATGATCTCCTCTTCAAAATATCTTTTGCCTAATTTTCAAAATTTCAAAGACATGGGTTACCATTTGCCAACCTCCACTGGCTTACTATGCTTTTTGCCCTCACTATTATCTCACAATCTGCACTATACTGTTTCTGGCTAATGTGTGACCACTGATTCCCTAAATCAGGATTTTGGTCAGCACATTGGAGAATATAAACAGCAGCCCTTCTTGGGGCCATGGAGAAAACAATTAAGTGTGCCTTTTTTCACAAAGCCTGAGAATTTGAAACATTCCCATTTTTAATTCATCTACTTAAAGTGAAATTAGAGTAATCAGATAGAGGCAAAAGGGACTTAGTGAGCTTTTCAAATCAGTTAAAGGAACCTGGGATTTCCAGTTTAATGGTACAATAACAGGGGATCAATGAAATTAAATGGCAGTAAATTTAGAACCAATTGGAGGAAAACCTTCACATGGTGGATCATCAACTTATAGAATTCACTGCAGTGGGAAGTCAGCCAGAAAAACACTGTGGTTGGACCTTAAAATGGGCTATATAATTTTATGACCAATTGTAACATGTGTAGCTATGAAAGCTAAAATAATAGAAGGGAGAATAAAAAGGGGTAATTAAATATCATGCTCTAGTGCATTAACTGATTGCCCACAGGGGTCAGCAAGGAAATTCCCTCCTTTTAATTTGTTAATGTGCATAATTTGTTTGAAATGTTTTTTTTAAAGACTATTTTTCCTTTAAGACATCACAAGTAAGTCCTTATTCCAAAACATTTGAGAGACTGGCTGGACCCACCAATCTATCTAGAACAGTGCCTGTTATATAGAAGGCGATAAATAAATATTTGGATGTTTAAATCAGATTTAGAATTTTTAAAAAATAAACATTCTAATGGAAACTATGGACAGTCATTACTTAAGCTTTTTTCATAGCCTTATTTCAAAAATGATAGTCATGAAAACTCTGATTTAAAACCCAACTCATAGTCTTAAGTGTTTGAAGTCATATGAAGATAAAAGAAAAGATATTAAAAAAAAAAGCTGTCTCATCATTATGACAACTGAACAAGATGATATTGTAGGTAGTAATGTTTAAGAGCTGGGCATTGATTTTGAACCCCAGCTTCAGGGCCTGTTAGAAATCTTTGCTTGCATCCAATGTATAAATATAAAAAATAATGGTATGATACACATGAAAACAGCAACAAACTAGGAGCAAGCAAAAATGCCTTGTTTTTTTGTCACACTGTAAGCACCTAACTTTCAGCAAGGAACCTAAACTTTCTACTTCTCACTTTTTCCAACAATGGCAGAAAGGTAATTTTGAGAGGATAAGAAAGCTTGTAGTAGAAAATAGGTATGAGGCAGACAGTTTCACCACGCGTCTGAGTGTGGACTTTGAGGCAAGGTATGCTGGTAATTTTGCCAAAAGAATGCAATTTCACCAAGAATAAAAAACTGGGGGGGAGTAGGGGGAAGAGAATAGTATTGTTTAGAGAGTTAAGGATGCTTCAAATAGTTCCAAAGAGTTTGACTTTCCCTAAGCCTTGTGTGTGGTTCTTTTAAGATATTTAGGATGTCATATTTAAATACTTCTATTTTATCAATAACATGGATTTGGGAAGTATTAGGCAACTCTCAGTGCTTCTAGATTGCTCTGTTTGCAGTGTCTTCAGTTTCTTTGATAATGGTCTAAGGAAATGCCAGTGTAACCATCTTTGGACCTTGTCCAGTAAGTGGAAAATAGATTAGACTGATTATTAGCTGATACTTGACATGTTTACTAAACAGGAACAAACTCCTCCTGTTCATCTTCCTA
Source organism: Vombatus ursinus (assembly GCF_900497805.2). Lineage (NCBI taxonomy): Eukaryota > Metazoa > Chordata > Mammalia > Diprotodontia > Vombatidae > Vombatus > Vombatus ursinus. The sequence continues at coordinate 41,331,501 of NW_020954596.1, read as the reverse complement.
ATGTTACACTGACTCATTAGGGCAAATGCTGGGTCAACGTGGCCAATAGAAAACTGAAAATATTCTATACCTTGCAGCATGCCTGAAGTTTACACTGTTATAAGAGGATCATATACTCATAAAAATGATTCTGTCATTGAGCCAGTTCTTTTGGAGTTCTCACAGTGATTCTATGTAGTCTCATGGTTTTAAAGTCATGGAGATTACAATTCAATTCAACAAACATTTATTAAACGTGTACTAAATGCTAAGCTCTGTGCTAATCACTGTGGATAAAAGAAACCACCCACTCCTCTCCACCCCACCCACCCACAAAAAGTCAAAGAACTTAAGGAGCTTAAATTCTACTGGAAGGAAATCTTAGAATCTTACAATTGAAAAAAAAAACAAAAAACAAAAAAGGAATGAAGTCATTTAGTTCAATTACTCACAACAAAAATGCCTTTATAGTCTCCACAAAATGACCATTAAGTTTACCTTTAAATAAGTATTTAATACCTTTAACTCAATATGTAATTAAACATAATTTTATCTTGTGACAAATTTAGTTGTTTAAAAACATATACTTATTTTAATTCTAAATATGTTTTCCTTTGATCCTCAACCACTTATTTAATTAAAAAATTCCTCTACATATGCAAGTCAATTAAAAAAAAATTAAAGAGTTCATCATGTCTTCATAAATTTTCTCTTCTGAACCTACATAAACATGACCAGGTCCTTCAACTACTGCTCAAATTAGCTGATATGAATGCCATATCATCCATATTGCACTGTTCTGAATACATTCCACTCTTTTTCCAATAGCTTCCTAAAAATGTGACTTTCAGTGCCTGAACAAGATATACTAGATGAGATTTAACAGGTGTTAAGTACAGAGAGGTACATTCCTTCTCCTTGACATGATACTTTTATTAATAGCATCTAAGATGAAATTAACTTTTTGGATAGTCACATCACCCTGTTGTTTCATGCTGAACTTGCTGTGAAATAAATGCCCTATTTTTAAAAATCACCCATGAGATTGAATAATCTGATTTCTACCATCATGGACTGCCAAAATATGTTCCAGATAAAATTTTATTTTGTTAGATCCTAATTCTGTTACATGATAAACCCTTTATAGATTCATGTTCTTGTGGAGGGATCATGAACAAATGGGGAAAAAAAAAGTGCTGAATTGGAAGGAAAGTATGTAAGTGTGAATCCACATTCTACCACTTACTACTTGTGATAGTTTAAGCAAGTTATTTAACCTCCCTTGGTAAAATTTTCTCTTCTGGAAAATGTAATAGACTGAATTAGATGGCCAATGTGGTGGGCTCTTCTAGTGCTAGATCTAATATGTTCTGGTTAAACAAGTTGTTGAACAACCCACCTAATTTTTTTTTTAACCTAAGCCTGAAAAAAAAAAATAATAACACTGCAGAAAATACTAGAAGCTGAATCTTATTTGATTTTTTCTTATTGTGAATGTATGTTTTAGCCATATTGATGATATCATTGTTATAAAGAATACCTCTCTACCTATGTAGAAAAGCAAATGTTCCACACTTTACAATCTTACTGTTACCTGGGGCACTGAGCAGCTTTGTTACTTGCTCAGAGTCATATAACTAATACATGTCAAAAAAAAAAAAACAACTTGTATTTAGTTCTACTTTGGAAACTGGCTTTCTATCCATCTATGATGCTTCTTGAAATACCATAAAATCCATCAGGGTTATATGGAACATCTTACACTTGGGCCCAAAAATCTACATACGTAAAGGATGGGAAAGATAGGGCTATACAGTAATTTAGCTTAGAAAAATCTAGTAGTTGACTCAATATTATTCAAAACTACTATACTAAAGTCAAAGTGTTTGGGCTGTATAAAGAGACAAAGATAGACAGGCATGCACACACACACTCACAGAGAGAGAGAGAGAGAGAGAGAGGGTACCTGGTACTAGGGAAATGATGGTCATTTTTTTCTCATCACTGTCCAGACCACATGGGGAATATTGAGTTTAGTTCTTGGTGCTACATTTTAGTAAGGAAGTTTATGTACCGAGGGTAAACACCAAAATCTTTTATTTGTTGAACTGGGGTCCATTCTTTGAAGTAGGACGTGTTCTTGCTCCTTAAAAAGATCAGAAAATGAGAGATTACTTTGAAACCATTGATACCTTTATAAACTGAAGATTATCTTTTTTTTGGGGGGGGCAATTGGGGTTAAGTGACTTGCCCAGGGTCATACAGCTAGTAAGTGTCAAATGTTTGGTCTGAAGCCGGATATGAACTCAGGTCCTACTGACTTCAGGGCCAGTGCTCTATCCACTGTGCCACCTAGCTGCCCCCCACTGAAGATTATCCTAAGGAGGACATGAGAGTGATGAAGGTCCTCAAAAATCTGCCATTTAAGAAGTTTCTAAAGGAATTAGCATTGAATAGTCTAGAGGAAAAACTTGAGAGAAGATAGTAGCTGTCTTAAATTAATTAGGTAAGAACTGGGAGCAAGAGATAAAACTTTCAAAGAAATAAATTTAGGCTTGAGGAAAGCAGGAAAAGAGTTATGAACAATTAGCAATATGCCAAAGTGAATCAGGCTACCTTGGGAGTTGGAGAATTACCCATCACCAAGATGGTAGAGTAGGGAAGCACTCAGCCAACCTCTTCCAAGCCCCCCCCCCAAAAAAAATGAAAATGCTAAAAGTAAATATTAAATTTAATTCTGGGGCAGCAAACCTAAAAAAAAAAGAAAGTCAGGTGAAACAATTTTCTAGCCCAAGACAAATTAGAAGGTAGGCAGGAAAAGTCTGCCCTACTGGGGTTGGACCTGGAACTCAGGACAGACTTCCTGGTGCAGCCCTTGGCATGGTGCTAGCAGTAGACCTTGGGGGTAGCTCCACTGGCAGTGGTAGGAGTTTCAGGAGCTCTCAGCCCACAAATGGTAAGAGGATTGGACAACTGGTCAGAAAGTGATTGCAGGCAATCCTTTGCTTGCAATTGTTTCAGGACCCCTTTGCATTGTCTATGTGCAGTTCCAGATCACATTTCAAGGACCAAAAAGGAGCTAGAACATTTGCAGCTGCAGGAAAGGGAGGACCTTGTTTGTAATTCCATGGAAAGGAGGTACTTGTGGGCATTCAAGGGGGAATAGACGCCATAGTCTGAAATCTAAGACACAAGGGAGTGCTGTCAAATGAGGCTGTGGGAAAGCAAGGGGTCTGATCACAGTCCAAGGGCCAGAAGAAATGGTAACACTGATAGCTACAAAGGAACAAGGTCACTTCCTGGGTAGTGACCAGTGAGAGCAGTGAAAAAACCTCTCCTTAGATCATACCAGCTTGGAAGCACTGAAAAGCAACATATGCCCAGAGGTAGCTCTGGAAACAGCAGCACAGAAGATCTGGAGTTTAGGACAGTGACCTCTTAATTTTGAGAGTGGAGCCCAAATTTAACATAAATTGAGTTTAGTTCTTGGTGCTACATTTTAGTAAGGAAGTTTATGTACCAAGGGTAAACACCAAAATCTTTGATTTGTTGAACTGGGATCCATTCTTTGCAGTAGGATGTGTTCTTGCTCCTTACAAAGAACAGAAAATGAGAGATTACTTTGAAACCATTGATACTTACCTGATTTCTACCATCATGGACTGCCAAGTTAAAGTCAAGAAATAGGCTGGAAGTGAACAAACAAACAAACAAATAAAACACAATAACAAGTTATTATGGTGACAAAGAAGATCAAGGCACAAACACAGAAGACAATGAAGTCATAGCAGCTACAAGCAAAGCTTCAAAGATGAATGTGAATTGAATACAAGTCCAACAAGAATTCTCAGAGGAATCTAAAAAGGACTTTAAAAATCAAATAAGAGAAGTAGAGGAAAAATGAAAAAGAAATAAGTGTGATGCAAAAAAAATATGAAAAATAAGTCAGCAGCTTGGTTTAAAAGAGGGGGGGAGGCCCTCATAATACTGAAGAAAATTACACATTAAAAAAAATTGAACAACTTCTGGGAGCAAAAGATGGTGGAGTAAGCAGTAAATGGCTATCATTTTCCTATATTCACCTCAGAACAACCAAAAAATAACCCCTCCAGAACAAATCCTGGAACAGTAGAGTCAAAGTAAAGGTGCAGTGGAGCAGTATTTTAACCCAGGAATCTTGGAGGATCAGCAAAAAAGGTCAGTCTCACTTTGGTAAAAGGAAAGCTCATTCCAGGACAGGGAGCATGCCAGCAAGCCACCAACAAGCCCCATCTCAGCAAACCAGTAGGAGATCCTGAGTCCGAGTGGTGAAGTAGGCAAAGGCTAAAGTCAGGACACCTCTACACACATTCCTTACCATAGCCAGGAAAACTGGCAGACTCCAGCTCAGAGAACTACCATGCGCTTCAGCACAGCCCCAGTCAGGCAGACATCCTCCAGAAACTGGACCTCCACACGTTTCAGTGCAGTGCAAGTAGGCTGGCATCCTCCAATGGCTAGATTTCCATGTGCTTCAGTTCAGCCCTGGAGAAACAGAAAAAAAAAAACCCACCTGGTCTTGGCACATGTCAGCTACCACAACTAGGACTCCAGCTCAGCACTAGGAAAGGTTCCAGAACCCTAGAGCCTCCAGTAGCCATCACCTTAGTCCCCAGCACAAAATACCAGTAACCAGCCCCCTGACTCCCAACACAAGAAGCTTGGGACAGTGTCCCCTGTATTTCAGCAGGACAGCTCAACTTTAAAAGCCAGGAAATAGACAAAAAAAATGAGCAAACACAAACATTGGCCACAGAGAGTTGATATGCAGACAGAGAAGATCAAAAAACAAACTCAGAAGAGGACAACATTGTCAAATTACCTACATCCAAAACCTCAAAGGGGAATATGAATTGGTGTCAAATGCAAAAAGCCTCCTTGAAAGAACTCAAGAAGTATTTTAATAGTCAAATAAGAGAGGTAAAAGAAAAATTGGGAAAAGAAAGGAAAGGTACATAAGACAGAGTCAACAGCTTGGAAAAGGAAGGACAAAAATTGACTAAAAAAACAAGTCCTTAAGATTTCTTAACTGGCCAAGTGGAAGAGGAAGTACAAAAAGTAACTGAAGAAAATAATTCCTTAAAAATTAGAATTGGGCAAGTGGAGGCTAATGACTCTATGAGACATCAAGAATCAGACAAACAAAATCAAAAGAATGAAAAAATAGAAGAAAATTTAAAATACCTCATTGGAAAAACAACAGACCTGGAAAATAGATCCAGGAGAGTTAATTTAAGAATTATTGGAAAACCTGAAAACTGTGATAAAAAAAAAAGTCTGGACAGCATCTTTCAAAAAAATTATCAAGGAAAACTACTCTGAAATCCTAGAGACAAATGAGAAAATAGTCATTGAAAGAATTGACCAATCACCTCCCAAAATGAAAACTCCAAGGAATATTGTAGCCAAATTCCAGAATTATCAGTCAAAGATAAAATACCACAAGCAACCAAAAAGAAACAATTTTGTCTTGGAACCACAGCCAGGATTACACAAGACTTAGCAAATTCGATATTAAAGAATCAGAGGGCTTGGGATATGATATTCCAGAAGACAACGGAACTTGGATTAAAACAAAGAATCAAATATCCAGCAAAACTGAGCCTAATTTTTTCAGGGAAACAGATGGACATTCAATGAAATAGTGGACTTTTCATCATTCCTAATAAAAAACAAACCCAGAGCTTAACAGAAAATTGGATCTTCAAATATAAGATTCAAGAGAAGCATAAAAAGGTAGGCAGGGAAGAACACACACACACACACACACACACACATGCACACACATGTTATTTAATAAAGCTAAACTGTTTACATCCCTACATGAGAAGATGATACTTGTAACTCTTAAGAACTGTATCTTTATTAACACATTTAGAAGGTATATACACAGACAGAGGGTATGGGCATAAATTGACTATGATGTTATGATAAAAGTAATTAATTAGTTAAGGAGTAAAAAAAGATTGTACTGGGAGAAGAGAAAAAAGGAGGCAGAATGGGATAAATTACATCACATGAAGAGGAACAAAGACCTATTACAGTAGAGGGAAATAGGGAGGGGGGCAAGCACTGTTTGAATCTCACTCACACTGGACTTGGCTTAAAGAGGTAAAAAACATAAGCATTCAGTTGGTTGTAGAAACATATCTTACTCTATAGGGAAGTAGTAGGAAAAAAGGGAGGGGAGCTGATAGAAGGAGGGCAGATTGAGACAGGTGGTCACCAGAAGCAAAACACTAGTGAGGATGGAAAGGATGAAAGGAGAGAGAAAAGTATAAATGGGAGGAGGGAAAAATAGGATGGAGAGAAAGACACTGTTGGTAATCATAACTGTGAATGTGAATGGAATGAACTCTCCCATAAAAAAAGAAACAGAGTGAATTAAAACACATTTGAAGCAGAAAGATACACACAGAGTAAAGGTAAAAGACTGGAGAAGAAGGGAAAAAAAGCAGAGATAATCTTGATCTCCGACAAAGCAAAAGCAAAAATAGATCTAATTAAAAGAGATAAGGAAGGAAACTACATCCTGCTAAAAGGCACCATAGACAATTAAGTAATATCAATACTAAACATATATGAAGTAAGTGTTGTAGCATCCAAATTCTTAGAGGAAAATTTAATTGAGATACAGGAAGAAACAGACAGCAAAACTATGCTAGAGGGGACCTCAATTTCCCCCTCTCAGAAATAGATTAAACCTAACCACAAAATAAACAAGAAAGAAGTTAAGAAGGTGAACAGAATTTTAACAAAATTAGATAAGGTAGACCTCTGGGGAAAATTGAATAGTATTAGAAAGAAATATTCTCAATGGTACATGGCAACTACACAAAAATTGACCATGTATTATGGCATAAAAACCTCACCATCCACAGCAGAATAGCAGAAATATTAAATACATCCTTTTCAGATCATAATGCAATAAAAATTACATGTAATAAAGGGCCAGGGAAAGATAGACTAAAAATTAGTTGGGAAATAAATAATCTAATCATAAAGAGTGAGTGGGTCAAACAACAAATTATAGAAAAAAATCAATAACTTCATTCAAGAGAATGACAATAATGAGACAACATACCAAAACTTATAGGATTCAGTGAAAGCAGTACTTAGGGGAGGTTTTATATCTCTCAATGCTTACATGAAAAAAATAGAGAAAGAGGAGATCAATGAATTAGGCATGCAACTAAAAAATAACTAGAAAAAGGAACAAATTAAAAATCCTCAATTAAATACCAAATTAGAAATGCTGAAAACCAAAGGAGAGATTAATAAAATTGAAATTAAGAAAATTATTGAACTAATAAATAAACCTAAGAGTTTGTTTAATGAAAAAAAAACCAATAAAATACATAAACCTTTGGTTAATTTGATTTTAAAAAACAAAGAAGAAAGCCAAATTATTAGTATCAAAAATGAACAGAGTGAATTCACTATCAATGAAGAAGAAATTAAAGCAATAATTAAGAGTTATTTTTCCCAAATGTATGCCAATATATCTGGCAATGTAAGTGAAATGGATGAATATTTACAAAAATATAAATTGCCCAGATTAACAGAAAAAGAAACAAAATACTTAAATAACCTTATTTCAGAAAAAATAATTTGAACAAGTCATCAATGAACTCCCTAAGAAAAAATCTCCAGTGCCAAATGGATTTTCCAGTTAATTCTCCCAAACTTTTAAAGAATAATTAATTATAATACTATATAGACTATTTGGAAAAATAGGCAAAGAAACCGAGTTCTTTTTATGATATTACAAATATGGTGTTGATACCTAAAATGGGAAGAGCCAAAACAGAGAAAGAAAATTATAGGCCAATTTCCCTAACAAATGGGTGATGCAAAAATATAAATAAAATTTTAGCAAAGAAATTACAACCAGATTACAGATTTTACCAGGGCAATACGCTCTGACCAGGTGGGATTAATACCAGGAATACAGGGTTGGTTCAATATTTGGAAAACTATCAGCATAACTGACTGCATCAACAACAAACTAGCAGAAATTCTATGATTATCTGAATAGATGCAGAAAAAAACTTTTGACAAAATACAGCACCCATTCCTATTAAAAACACTTGAGATCATAGGAATAAATGAAGTTTTCCTTAAAATGGTAAGTAGTATCTGTCTAAAACCATTAGCAAGCATTAAATGTAATTGGGATAAGCTTGAAGCATTCCAATAAGGTCAGGGTTGAAATAAGGATGTCCATTATCAACACCTTTATTCAATATAGTAAAAAAAAAAAGTGTTAGCTCTAGCAATAAGAGAAGAAAAATAAATTGAAGGAATTAGAGTAGGCAATGAAGAAATAAAGCTATCACTCTTTACAGATGATATGATGGTATACTTAGAGAATCCAAGAGAATAAAGTAAAAAACTACTTGGAATAATTAACAACTTTAGCAAAGTTGCATGATATAAAATAAACCCACATAAATCAGCATTTCTATATTTTACTAACAACCCAGCAACAAGAGATAGCAAGAAAAATTCCATTTAAAATAACTGTAGACAAAATAAAATATTTGGGAGTCTACCTGCTGAGGCAAACTCAGGAACTATATGAACGCAATTACAAAACACTCTTCACACAAATAAAGTCAGATCTAAATAATTGGTAAAATATCAATTCTTCATGGGTAGGCCAAGCTAATATAATAAAAATGACAATTCTACCTAAATTAATTTACTTATTCAGTGCCATGCCAATCAACCTACCAAAACATTTATGGAACTAGAAATAATAATAACAAAATTCATCTAGAAGAACAAAAGTTAAAGAATATCAAGTGAATTAATGAAAAATAAATGCAAAGGAAGCCATACCAGATCTAAAACTGTATTATGAAAACAGCAACCATCAAAACTATCTGATACTGCCTAACAAATAGAGTGGTGGATCCGTGAAATAGGTTAGGTACACAAGACACAGTAGTCAATGACTATAGTAATTTACTGTTTAAGAAACACAAAGACTCCAACTTCTGGGATAAGAACTCACTATTTGACAAAAACTGCTGGGAAAATGGGAAAATTGTATGGCAGAAAGTTGGTATAGAAGCCAATGCAACCAAGATTTGAAGGGAAGCAGAATGCTGGGAATTTTTTTTTTTTACAACCAGGGTCTCTGATAAAAGCTTCATTTTCTAAAATATAAAGAACTGAGTCAAATACAGAAGAATACAAGTCATTCCCCAATTGATAAATGGTCAAAGGATATGAACAAGTAGTTTTCACATGAAGAAATTAAAGCTATCTATAGGCATATGAATTAATGCTCTAAATCACTATGAATTAGAGCAATGCAAATTAAAACAACTCTTAGGTATCACCTCACACCTATCAGATTGGTTAATATTACAAAAAAGGAAAATGAGAAATGCTGGAGAAGATGTGGGAAAATTGGAACACCAATGCATTGTTGGTAGAATTGTGAAGTGACCCAACATTGTGGAGAGCATTTGGAATTATGCCCAAAGGGCAACTAAACTGTGCTTACCCTTTGATCAAGCAATACCACTACTAGGTTTGTATCTCAAAGAGACCATAAAAAAGGGAAAAGGACCCACATGTACAAAATATAGGGCAGCTTCTTTTGTGGTGGCAAAGAATTGGAAATTGAGGGGATGCCCATCAATTAGGGAATAACTGAAGAAGTTGTGGTATATGAATATAATGGAACACATTTGTTCTATAAGAAATAATGAATAGGTAAATTTCAGAAAAACCTACAAAGACTTACATGAACTGATTCTGAGTGGAGAAAATTGTACACAGTAACAGCAACATTGTGCAATGATTAACTTTGATAGACTCAGCTCTTTTCCAGTAATGCAATGATATAAGACAGGCCTGCACAACCTGCAGCCTGCCAAGGAATTTTGGGAGGCCTGAGAATAATGTAGAGGAGGTAAAATCAGCCTGTACAAGATGCAGCCACTTAGGTGGGCCACAAGTGATCCATGGGCCATATGTTGTGCAGACCTGATCTAAGGCAATTCCAAGGGACTCATGATGGAAAATGCAGTCCACATTCAGAGAAAGAACTATGGAGTCTGAATTCAACTGCATACTATTCTGCATACTATTTTCTCTTTTTTTTCTGTCTCATGTTTTTTCCCTTTTGTTCTAATTCTTCTTTTATAACATGACTTACATGGAAATATGTTTAATATAATTGTACATATATAGCCTATTATCAGATTGTATGTTCTCTTAGGGAGCCGAGAGGGGAGGGAAAGAGAAAAAATTGAAACTCAAAATCTTGTAGAAGTGAATGTTGAAAACTATCTTTGCATTCAATTGGAAAAAATAAAATACTACTAATTGGGAAAAAAAATTGGGCATGTGGTAAAAGAGGCACAAAAGTTTTCTGAAGAGAAGAATGCCACAAAAAGCGGAATTGACCAAAGTGAAAAAGAGGCACAAAAATCACTGAAATAAAGAAATCGTTCAGTAGTAGAATTGGCCAAATTCAAAAAAAGTTACACGAGCTAACTAAAGGAAATAAATCCTTAAAAATTAGAATTGGGTAACTGGAAGATAATGACTCCAAAAGACATCAAGAAACAAGAAACAAAATTAAAAAGGGTTTTTTAAGGTTTTTGTTTTTTTTGTTTTTTAATGGAAGACAATGTGACAAAACAATTGATCTGGAAAGTAGATTGAGAAGAGATAATTTAAGAACTATTGGACTATCTGAAAGCCATGATTAAAAAAAAGAGCCAAGACATCATCTCTCAAAAAATTATTAAGAAAAACTGCCTTGATAGTCTAGAACCAGAGTAAAATAAAAAAATTTAAAAATCCACCAATCACCTCCTGAAAGAAATTCCAAAATGAAAACTCCCTGTAATATTATAGATAAATTCCAGAGCTCCCAGGTCAAGGAAGAAATATTGCAAGCAGCCAGAATGAAACAATTCAAACATTTTACAGGCATAGTCAGGATCATACAAAATTTAGCTGGTTCCATATTAAAGGATTAGGGACTTGGGGCATGATATTCCAAGAGGCAAAGAAGCTGGAATTACTACCAAGAACCATGTCTCCATAAAAACTGAATATAACACTCAGGGAGAGGGATGGATTTTTAATGCAATAGTAAACTTTCACACATTCCTGATGAAAAGACCAAAGGTGAATAGCAAATGTGGCATTCGAACAAGATTCAAGGGAAGCATAAAAAAGTAGACATGAAAAAGAAATCATAAGGGAATTAATGAGGTTAAAATGTTAACATTTCTATATGGGAAAGTGATATTTGTATATTACTCCTAAGAGCTTTATCATTTATTTTTAGAGCAGTTAGAAGAAGTATACATAGACAGAAGGCATGGATATGAGTAGAATATAATGCAATTATTTAAAAAAAATAAATGTTGAGAAAGAGGGATGTACTAGGAGGAGGGGGAAGGGAGAAGATCATCCAAAATTATCTCACATAAGGAAGCACAAAAGAAAAAGCTTTTACAGTGGAAGGGAAGAGGGAGGGGGTGGGCAATGGTTGAGCCTTACCTTCATCAGAAATAGCTCAAAGAAGAAATAGGATATAAATTCAGTTGGGTATAGAAATCTATCTCATCAGAGTAATAGGAAGAGAGGAAGAAAACAAAAGACAGGGGCTAACATGAAGGAAAATTAAGGGAGTTAGTGGGCAGAAGCAAAAAAGACTTTTGAGGAAGGACAGAATAAAAGAGAGAGAGAAGGATAAACAAGTGAAAAATATGATGGAAGGAAACACATAGTCAATAATCATAACTGAATGTGCATGGAATAAATTCACTCATAAAACAGAAGCAGATAGTAAAATGTGTTCAAAGCCAGAATCCAACAATATTTTGTTACTAGAAACACATTTGAAACAGAAACATACAGAATAAAAATAAAAACAAGAGAAGATTCTATCATGATTAGTTGAAGTAAAAGAAAAAATTGGGGATAGCAAACATGATATCAGAAAAAAATAGATCTAATTAATAGAGATAAGCAGAGAAACTACATTTTGCTAAAAGATATAGATAATGAAGTAATACCAGTACTAAACATATATGCAACAAATACCATAGCAACCAAATTCTTAAAGGAAAAGTTAAATGAGTAACAAGAGGAAATAGACAACCAAACTGTACTAGTGGGAGACCTCAACTTTCCCTTCTCAGGAGTAGATAAATCTAACCCTTAATAAAAAAAAAAAGTTAAGTTAATAGAATTTTAGAAAAGTCAAGCATAAAAGACTGATGGAGAAAACTGAATGGGAATAAAAAGGAGTATACCTTTTTCTTAGCTGTACATGAGACCTTGAAAATATTGGTCACTGGCCACAAAAATCTCACACCCAGAAACAGAATAGCAGACATATTAAATGCATTATTTTAAGACCATAACACAATAGAAACTATATTCAATAGTAGGCTGTGGAAACAGATTTTAAAAAGTAATTGGAAAGTAAATTTTATCCTAAAGAATTATTGAGTCAAAAATCATAAATACAATAATTTAATTAAAGAGAATGACAACAATGAGACAATTGACCAAAATTTATGAGATGAAGTCAAACAGTTCTTAGGGGCAAATTTGATTCTAAATGTTTCTACCAATAAAAGGGAAAAAGGGTAGATCAAAAAATTGGGAATGCAACTAAAACAACTAGAAAAGGGACAAATTAATATCCTTAATTAAACACAAATTGGAAATCCTGAAAATCAAAGGAGAGATAAATAAAATTGAAAGTTAGAAAACCACTGAGCGAATAACAAAACTAGGAGCTGGTTTTTATAAAAAAAAAACAATAAAATTGATAAATTATTGGTTAATTTGTCTTAAAAAAGAAAAATAAATTATCAATATCAAAAATGAAAAAGTTGAAATCATCACCATTGAGACTGAAAGTAAAACAGTTAATAGCTATTTTGCCCAATTCTTTGCCAATAAATGTATCAGTTTAAGTGAAATACATGAATATTTACAAAAAATACAAATTGCCAAGATTAACAGAAGAGAAAGTGGAATACTTTCTTAGAAAAAAAAATCTATCTTAAAAAGATACCTATCTTAGAAAAAACAAAAGAAATCACCAGGACCAGATGGATTTGACTAATGAATTCCAATACTACATAAACCTGTGTGTGGGAAAAAAAAATCAAAAACGATTTCTATCAAATTAATTTATGACACAAATATGTTGCTGCTACTTAAACCAGGAAGAGCAAAAACAGAGAAAAAAAACTATAGAACCATTCCCTTAATGAATACTAATGAAAAAATTTAAATAAAATACTAGCAAGAAGATCACAGCAATATATCCCAAGGATCATACTTATGACCAGTTGGGATTTATACCAGCAACACAAGGCTGGTTCAATATTAGGAAAATTATCATCATAATTGACCATGCATATATAACAAAAATAAATTATCCTAGCATCCATTTAAAATAATTGCAGTCAATATAAAATACTTGGATTTCTACTTGCCAAGACAAACTCAGGAATTGTATGAACACAATTATAAAATGCTTTTCATACAGTCAGATCTAAACAACTGGAGAAATATTCTTTATGCTCAGGGTGAGGGAATATAATAAAAATAACAATTCTACCTAAGTCACTTTACTCATTCAGTGCCATATCAATCAAACTACTAAAATTATTTTATAGGGCTAGAAAAAATCATAACAAAATCCATCTGGAAGAATAAAAGATCAAGACTACAAAGGGATTTTTTTTAATGTGAAAGAAGATGGCACAGCCATACCAAATCTCAAGTTGTACTACAAAGTGGTAATCATCAAAACAATCTGGTACCAGCTGAGAAATATAATGGTGTATCAGTGGAATAGATTAGCTACACAATACTCAGTAATAAATTACCATAATAATCTAGTGTTTGACAAATCTCAAAATCTAAGATTTTGTGAAAAGAACTCACTATTTGACAAAAATTGCTGGGAAAACTGGAAAGCATTTTGTTGGAAACAAGGTATAGACTAACATCTCACACTGTATGCTGAGATAAGGTCAAAATGGGTCCATGGGTTAGAAATAAAGGGTGATATCATACACAAATTAGGGGAGCATGGAATACGTTATCTGCAGATTGATGGATAAGAAAAGAATTTAAGACCAAATGAGAAAGAGAGAGGATCACAGGATTTAAAGAGGATAATTTTGATTTCATAAAATTGAAACAGTTTTTACACAAACAAAACCAATGCAGCCAAGATTTTAAGGAAAGCAGGAAACTTGGGGAAATTTTTTATAGTGTCTCTGATAAAGGCCTCATTTCTCCAATATATAAAGAATTGAATCAAATTTGGAAGAATACGAGTCATTTCCCATTTGATAAATGGTCAAAGGATATGAACAGGCAGTTTTCAGAAGAAATAAAAGCTACCTATAGCCATAAAAAACCTCTAAATCACTATTGAGGAGGGAAGTAGAAATTAAAACAACTCTGAGGTAGCATTTCATACCTGTCAGATTGTCTAACATGACATAAAAGAAAAAAATGACAATGTTTGAAGGGATATGAAAATAACAGTGACACTAATGTACTGTTATTGGTGTTGTGAACTGATCCAAATATTCTGGAGAGCAGTTTGGAACTATGCTCAAAGTTCTATAAAATTGTTCATACCCTTTGATCCATTGATATGATTACTAGGTCTATACCCCAAAGAGATAAAAGAAAAAAAATGCTCAATTTGTACAAAATCTTTATAGTAGCTCCTTTTGTGGTAGCAGAGCATTAGGAAATTGAATGGATGGCCATCAATTGAGAATGGCTGAACAAATTGTGGTATATGAATGTAATAGAATACTATTGTGCTAAAAGAAATGATAAGCAGGATGATTTCAGAAAAACAAACAAAATAAAAAAAAATTGGGAAGACTTACATAAAGTGATATGAAGTGAAGTGAGTAGAACCAAGAGATAGTTGTATGTAATAACAGCAATATTATATGATGGTCAACTGGGAATGACTTGGCTATTCTCAGCAATACAATGATATAGCATAATTTCAAAGGACTCTAAATGAAAAATGCTATCCACATCGAGAGAAAAAAAACTAATGGAGGCTTCATGAATATTGAAGCAGACTTTTTTTTAACTTTATTATTTTTTTAATCTGTGATTTCTTTTGCAACATGGCTAATATGGAAATACTTTGCATGACTGCACAGGTGTAATTTTTACCTTGCTTTTATTCTCATGGAGAGTGTAGGAAAGGGACAGAGGGAGAAAATTAAGAACTCAAAGTTTAAAAAAATTGAAAATATTTGTTTACATGTAATTGGGAAAAATTGAATAAAAAAGCAATTAAAAATGTTAGTTAACCAAAAGTATATAACACCATGCATACCTAAATAAATATGCCATCTATAAAATACCTGATCATGGAAGTTTCTTGCAACTTTGAGATTCTATAATGTTCTGGCTTTTATCTCAGTTGATATAAGTCCATTGAGAAGAAAATATGGACAGTTATTCAACTAAGACCAATTTTACCTAACTTTTTCCACCATTTCTATCTCCATCCATTAGTGGAAAAAATTTTGCCAAAATACTTGTTGAAATCTAGATAAATTATATTTGTAACATTTCCTTCATATCTATCTAAAGGCAAAAAAAAAAAAGAATTAGTAAGACTTTCATTGGAATAGAAACTATTCCTTAAATACTCTCCTTACTGATCTCAATATATCTGAATTTTTTTTTCTTGGATTGTTTTGGTTTGTTTTTGTGAACCTCAGTTTATTCTAGGACATAAAGTTTTGGGATGTTATTCTTTCACATTTATGCCATTCTTTGGTGTTCATCATTGTATATGGTACTTCCTTCAATCTTCAGTACTTTTTAACTTCTTTTTAACTTCTGAACATTTTAAATCACAGAATGACAGAATTTCAGAGTTCAAAATGATGTTAGAGGTCATCTGATCCAATTGATCAAGAATACTTATTACACCATGACCAATCACAAGTCAGTCAGCCACTTTTTGATGGCTCATCTTGTTTGGAAATTTTGTCTTCATATCAAATTTTTCTTCTTCCCTCTAAGGTCCAAAAAAAAAAGTCTAAATATTCTTCCATGTGACAGCCCATCAAATACTCAAAGGCAGCTATTTTATTTCATTTTGATCTAATTTTTCTAGGTCTTTCAGTAATTTCTCAAATGGCAGGTATTCAAGGATAGTTGCAATTCTCATTACTTTCTTCTGTAGGCTCTATAGCTTATGAATATCTTTTATAAAATATAATGTCTAAAGGCAAACACAATACTTCCAGGAATCAAAAACAATGTGGCACCCAGAAATAACCACATCACAGATATTCTCTAAACAAAAAGAAAACAGAAGAGCTATCAGCTCCATATTCCTGGAACCTAACCCTCTGTTAATGCATCCAAATGTCTTTAACTTTTTGCCATTCACATTAAACTGCTGACTCATATTGACTTTCAAATCACTACCCGACCCAGCCAGTTTTGAAATGAACTTTGATCAAAGCATGCTTATGCAATCCTGTAATTGGGAAATCATTTTTTTTGAGGGGGGGCTTTTATTATTTTTTTCAATTACATGTAACAATAGTTTTCAATATTCATTTTTGTAAAATTTTGACTTCCAAATTTTCCTCCCTCTCTCTATTCCCTCCCTCCTCTTCAAGATGGCAAGCAATCTGATATAAGTTAAAAATGTACAATAATGTTAAACATATTTCCACATTAGTCATGTTGTGAAAGAAGATCAAAACAAAAAAGGGGAAAAAAACACAACAAAAAAAGTGAAAACAACATGCTTCAATCTGCATTCAGACTCCATTGTAGTTTCTCTGGATGTGGTTAGCATTTTCCATCACAAGTCTCTTGGAATTGTCTTGAATGATTGTATTGCTGAGAAGAGCTAAGTATATCACAGTTAATCATCATACAATGTTGCTATTGCTGTGTATAATGTTCTGGTTCTGCTCAATTCACTCAGCATCAATTCATATAAGTCTTTCCAGGTTTTTTTTTTCTTTCCCGAAATCTGAATACTCATCATTTCTTATAGAACAATAGTATTCCATTACATTCACAATTTCCCCTCAATTTCCAAATCTTTGCCACCACAAAAAATAAGCTGCCATAAATATGTTTGTACATGTGGGTCCTTTTCCTTTTTTATGATCTCTTTGGGGTACAGACCTAGTAGTGGTATTGGATTAAAGTTTGGTCACCCTTTTGGCATAATTCCAAAATGATCTCCAGAGTGGTTGGAACAGATCACAACTCCACCAACAATGCATTAGTGTTCCAATTTTCCCATGTCTTCTCCAACATTTATCATTTTCCTGTTCTGTCAAATCAGTCAATCTGATAGGTGTGAAGTGGTACCTCAGAAGTTCTTTTAATTTACATTTCTCTAATTAATAGTAATTCAGAGAATTTTTTATACAACTATACATAGCTTTAATTTTGTCATCTGAAAACTGCCTGTTCATACCCTTTGAGCATTTATGAATGTGGAAATGACTTGTATTCTTATAAATAAATATAAATTGATTCTCTATATATATTAGACATGAGGCATTTATCACAAACACTGGCTTAAAAATTGTTTCCCAGCTTTCTTTCCTTTTAATCTTGGTGGCATTGGTTTTGTTTGTGCAAAAGCATTTTAATTTAATGTAACCAAAATTATTAATTTTGCATTTCATAATATTCCCTATCTTGTGTTTGGTTATAAATTCTTCCCATCTCCATAGATCTGGCAGGTAAACTATCCCTTGCTCTTCCAATTTGCTTATGGTACCATCCTTTATTTCTAAATCATATATGCATTTTGATCTTATCTTTGTATAAGGTGTGAGATGTTGGGCTATTCCTAATTTCTGCCATACTATTTTGCAGTTTTCCCAGCATTTTTTGTGAAATAGTAAGTTCTTGTCCCAGAAGCTGGAGTCTTTGGGTTTATCAAATAGTAAATTACTATAATCATTGACTACTGTTTCTTGTGTACCTAACTTATTCCACTGATCCATCACTCTATTTCCTAGACAGCACCAAGTAATTTTGATGATTGCCACTTACAGTTTTAGATCTGGTACAACTAGGCCACTTCTCTTTGCATTTTTTTTCATTAATCTCCTGATATTCTTGACCTTTCATTCTTCCAGATGAATATTGTTATTATTTTTTTTAGTGCTATAAAATAATGTTTGTTAGTATGATTGTCATGGCACTGAATAAGTAAATTATTTTAGGTAGAATTGTCATTTTTATTATATTAGCTCAGCCTACCCATGAGCAATTGATATTTTCCTACTTGTTTAAATGTGACTTCATTTGTGTGAAACATGTATTGTGATTTTGTTCATATAGTTCGTGGGTTTGTCTTGGCAGGTAGACTCACAAATCTTTTCTATTGTTAACAATTATTTTAAAAGAAATTTTTGTCCTCTTATTGTTGGGCTTTGTTAGTATTATATAGAAATGTCTATGCTTTGTGTGGGTTTATTTTATATCCTGCAACTTTGTTAAATTGTTACTTGTTTCAAGTAGTTTTTTAGTTGAATCTCTAGTTTTCTCTAAGAATATCATCATATCATATGCAAAGACTGATACTGTTCTTTCCTTCTTGGTTATGCTAATTCTTTCAATATTTTTTCTTCTCTTATTGCTACAGCTAACACTTCTAGTACAATATTGAATAATAGTGGATGGGCATCCTTGTTTCACCCCTGACATTAATAGGAATGCTGCTAGTTTATCTCCATTAAATATAATGCTTACTGATGATTTTAAATATATATTGCTTATCATTTTAAGGAAAATTCCATTCATTCCTATGTTCTCTAGTGTTTTTGATAGAAATGAGTGATTTATTTTGTCAAAAGCTTTTTCTGCATCTATTGAGATAATCATATGATTTCTGTTAGTTTTATTATTGGTATGGCCAATTATTTTCTTTTGGTAGCTCCACTGACACTTTATTTTTTTATTTATTTTTATTTATTATTTTATTTTTCCCCAGTTATGTGTATAAACAAATTTTAACATTTGTTTTTAAAACTTTGAGTTCCAAATTCTCTCCCTCCCTCCCTCCCTTCCTAACCCCCCTCATTGAGAAGGCAAGAAAGTCGATATAGGTTATACATGTATGTGTAGTCATGCAAAACATTTCCTTAATAGTCATTCTGTCAAAGAAAACAGACAAAAAAAACTCAAGAAAAATAAAGAAAGTTAAAAAAAGTATGCTTCGATCTGTATTCAGACACCATCAGTTTTTCTCTTGGAGTAGGTAGCATTTTTCATCATAAGTTTTTCAGAGTTGTCTTGGATACACAGCCAATCATTTTACAATACTGCTGTTACTCTGTACATGGCACATTTCACTTTGCATCAACTCATGTAAGTCTTTACAGGTTTTTCTGAGAGCATGCTGCTCATCATTTCTTATAGCACAATAGTTTTCCATCATAATCGCATGCAACAGTTTGTTCAGCTATTTCCCAATTGATGAGCATCTCCCCAATTCTTTGCCACCAGAAAAGAGCTGCCATTTTTTATACATATAGGTCCTTTTCCTTTTTGTTTTTCTATCTCTTTTGGGATACAGACCTAGTAGTGGTATTGCTAGCTCAAAGGGTATTCATGATTTTATAGCCCTGGGCATAGCTCCAAATTGCTCTACACAATGGTAGAATCAATTCACAACTCCACCGATAGCGCATAAATGCCCCATTTTTCCCACCTCCCCTTCACCATGTCATTTCCTATTCTGTCTTATTAGCCAATTTAGAAGGTATGAGATTGTACCTCCAACTTGTTTTTATTTGCATTTCTCCAATCAATAGTGACTTAGAACATTTTTTCATATGATTATATAAAGCTTTGATTACTTCACTCGAAAACTATTCATATCTTTTGATCATTTATCAATTAGGGAATAACTTTTATTTTTATATTGATTCAGTTCTCTATATGTTTGAGGAATGAGGCCTTTATCAGAGAAATTTGCTTCATTTTTTTTTCATAGTTACTATTGCTAACTGTAATTTCTTCCTTCCTATTTCCCCCGCTGTTTATTCCTGTCTCTCTCTCTCCTTTCACCCTGTCCCTCCTCAAAGCTTTTTGTTCTAACTACCCCCTTCCCCAATCTGCCCTTCTATCACACTCCTTACTTATCATCTTCCCCTCCTACTTGCCTGTAGAGTAAGATACATATCTTTCAGGGTAATATTTTGACCCAGATTGTAAGTCAATCTTAGTGGCCTCCTTTTATATCATGTTATGTTGTTCTGTCATTCAGTCAGTCAGTTGATCCAATTAAATTAACATGTGTTGAGTACCAACTATGCATAAGGCATTCTCACATTGTATAGTTCCAACAGGAATAACTGCATAATTAACTCAGAAGGTATAAGCTGTTTATCATGTAAGATTGCTTTAGTAAATTAGGTAGGGCATCGTGACAGTATTTTCATGAAGCAGCATGGAAAGATATAGGAAGTGTTCAAGATCATGAGTTATGTAAGAAAAGAAAAAATGAAACATATGTACACAGTCTAGTCGAGAAACTCTTAATACGTCTTCCTCAGTAATATCAGTCAAATGGATAGTCAGATTAAGATGGTATTGAACCACATTCTAGTGGGACTCACCAGGATGTAGGAAGGTAATTAGTCTGGCAATCTTGTTCTTCTCCCTTCCAAAACAAGTAGAAACCACAAAGCAGTGTTATAAATTTGGAGAATTACATAAAGGCTGTAGGGAGATAATCAAATCAATGGAAGGTGGTGGTACTATACTGGCTCTGGATAGACTACTATGAGGCTGTGGGTATGCATGTGTGTGTGTGTGTTTTAGATTTCCGAGGGCAGCTAGGTGGTGCAGTGGATAGAGCACCGGCCCTGAAGTTAAGAGGACCTGAATTCAAATCCGGCCTCAGACTTGACACTTACTAGCTGTGTGACCCTGGGCAAGTCACTTAACCCCAACTGCCTTAAAAATAAAAAAAAAAAAAGAAAAGAAAAAAGATTTCCAATAGGGTTTCCTATAGCCAATATGTATTGTTACCTTTACTGTTTGTAAATGATCAGAGAAACCTTTTTTTTCCTGTATGAGGAAACCTAGACATGAATTCTATTGTGAGATTACCCAGAGTGAGCCCAAGTTCCTTTTTTGGGGGGAGAGTGAAGGAGAAGGGAAAGGAGGAGAAGGAAAGAACCCTGCCCCTAAGATTGAACACATTATTTGTAACCCCATTGCATGGATTATCTTTTAATTAATTTATTTTGATTTATTAAGTATCACTTCCATAAGCTTTTGAGTTTTAAATTTGTTCTCCCCTTCCGTCCCCACCTCCCGCCCTAAGATGGCATGCAATCTGATATAGGCTATACATATACGTTCCTATTAAACATATTTTCACATTAGTGATGTTGTAAGTAAGAATTAGAACCAATAGGAGGAACCACCAGAAAGAGGAAACAAAACTCAACAGAAGAAAAAAATAGCAAAAGGTATGCTTCAATCTGCATTCAAATTCCATAGTTCTTTCTTTGAATGTGGATAGCATTTTCCATCACAAGTCTCTTGGAATTGTCTTGAATGATTGTATTTCTGAGAAGGGTTAAGTCTATCAATATTAGTTATTGCACAACATGCCTGTTACAGTGTACAACATTCTTCTGGCTCTGCTCACTTGACTCAGCATCAGACAATACAAGTCTTTCCAGGTTTTTCTTAAGTCAGCCTGTTCATCATTTCTTATAGCACAGTAGTATTCTATTGCATTCATATACCACAACTTGTTTAGCCATTCCTCAATTGATGGGCATCCTCTCAATTTCCAATTCTTTGCCACCACAAAAAGAGCTGTTATAAATATTTTTGTACGTGTGGGTCTTTTCCCATTTGTATGATCTCTTTGGGATGTTGCCCTAGAAGTGCTATTACTGGGTCAAAGGATATGCACATTTTCATAGCCCTTTGACCATAGTTTCAAATTGCTCTCCAAAATGATTGGATCATTTCACAACTCCACCAACAACACATTAGTGTTCTAATTGTTCCACATCTTCCCCCACATTTATCATTTTCCTGTTTTGTCATGTTGGCCATATGATGTGGTACCTCAGAGTTGTTTTGATTTGCATTTCTCTAAACAATAGTGATTTAGAGCAGTATGGTTTATTTTTACCATAACTGGAAGTCATCACAACTTTAAATGTATTAATCCAAATATGATTCAAAGTTATTTGAAATAAAACAAAATCATATGAATTTTAATACTTCAGGGATCTGTGATTTTATTGTGACTTCTCCCTCTGACGAGGCAAAATTTTCCCCATCCACACATTAGTAAATAGCTTTTATGAGTTATGAGTAAGCACCCGGTGATGAGCTTCTGAGATAAGGGAATTTAGTATAGCTTGTAGTCTACTAGAAAACCTTTCAGAATCTAAGATCTTTTCCATTTCACAAGGAGATGTCAGAGTAGAACTTTAGTGAAGTGTAAATCACAAAACATGTAATCAAACTATTTGTATTGCTACTGGGATTTTATCTATTTCAATTTGCTTCTTCATTGGTATTGCTATTAATAGATGTTTTGCTACTATTCTCAACAAAAAAATCAAACTATAGGTCAGGTGTGGGGAACCTGTAGGCCTCATGGCCACATGTGACCTTCTAGGTCCTTGGTGCAGCCTTTTGATTAAGTCCAAGTTTTACAGAACAAATCCTTTTATTTTTAACTAAGGGGATTGTTCTGTGAAGTCTGGGTTGTCAAAAGGCCACACTTCAGGACCTAGAGGACCACATGTGGCTTTAAAGCTACAGGCTCCCCACCCCTGCAATAGATCATTGGAATATATTTACTCAATATTATCTGTTCTTGTCTAACAAGTTTATATGAGCCATTAGTTGAATTTTAAAATACAAATATCAACAGCAATTTCTCTTCCTTTTCTTTCTACTCATGTCCACCATGCTTCCAATCCAGTGTATGTTGTTTGGCTGAAAACGCATATAAATGTTCTTTTAAATTGTAAGCTTTGAGAAGAGAGAGATGGCCATCTAGGGAACTCATTTTTGTTGTTGTTCAGTTGTTTTTCAGTCTTGTCCAACACTTTATGACCCCATTTGAAGTGTTCTTGGCAAAGATATTGGAGTGGTTTGGCATTTCTTTTTCCAGCTCATCTTACAGATGAGGAAACTGAGGCAAACAAATTAAGTGATTTGTCCATGGTCACACAACTAGTAAGTTTCTGAGGCTAGATTTGAGGGTACCCATTTGGGTCAGTCCAAATAAAAAATGATACTGATATTTTCCTATTTTTTGTCTAAACTGCTCCTAAATAGCATAGGATTGGGGGCTACATTTTTCTAGTTTTCACAAACAAGGATAATTATTGCTCTGATTGCAACCACTCAGATGGAAACAAAATCAAAGGACTATGTGATGGATGTAAAGTGATTTCCTGAGCCTCAAACTCCATGTTACCATCACTGTCAGTTGTGTAGCTTTCTGGAACACTTAGAATTGTACCTCAAGGACTAGGGGGAAAAACATGCCTAAAATAGTGACAGGAGGGTTGGATGAGGAAGAAAATAAAAATTCTTAATACAGTGCACTCTTAGCTACCTCAAACTAGAGAAACTGTCATTGCCAATATGCTCTAAAGATAACCTTTAATCATTGCTCAAGATCATGTGAACTTTGAAAATGTCAAAGAATAAACACTCTAGCCTTTTCAGAAAGGAATTTGGCTGACTGTAGTTATACTGTGGGCAATTCTGGGGAAGGCATGGCTGTAGTTCTCAGCAAAATAGTGTTAGAATATAAAATTGGATTTTTCTTTTGGCTAGATATGCAATTGAAATTCTCTCTGCATTAAACTGTTAAACTTTTTACCTGTCCTGTGAAGCTTAAGGGGAAAAAATAGCAATATTCTACAATACACGACCTGAAATTGAAATGATCTGGTAAGGTATTATAGTTAATAATATTGAGGTATTGTGAAGGTATAACCTGACCTTCCTAATGTGAAATTACTTGAAATCCAATAGATTCATGTAGGGCAGACAATTCTGCTCTCTGAACAAATCTCCAAAAGAATAAGTTGAGGGAACTGTTACCATCCAGTCCCACTACCTCCTAGTCCTCTTTCTCAAATATATGTCATAGAACAAAAATAAAACATGAAATTAATTTTTGATAGCATTTTGTTTTGATGGAGCTGCTGTCTTGAAGCACAAGTGAATGAAATCATTTTTTTTTTTTTTTGGTTACTATTGCAAACAGCTTGATGGCTTTGAGTAATGGCGGAACGAAAAACACAACTGAGCGATCCTGCTTCAATTCCACATTAGCGGAGTTCATGTCCAAACTGAAAGTTTTACCCTACAACTTAGTTTGAGAAGGGAAGTTTCCAACCACCTGATGTTAACAGGGAAAACGGTAGTGTCCTGAGGTCTGCAAGATAATATTTTAAGTGATGAATTTTGAAATGAAGATATATGCTGGTAATAAACATATATAAAACACAACCATTGGTCCTCTGACTATCAGATGGCACACATTTACTAGAGTTGGAGCTATACAGTGGCCATGAGACTATTAAGTCAGCATGACTCTCTATTCACCAGCCCCCTGCTAGGGAGTCCTTTAAGAGCTCTCAGGCCCCCTGGCTGTGACTCTATTCCAGATCCCTCCCTATCCTCAAACTTCACTAGTTTCCCTCCTTCCTAGACAAACAGCAACCTCTGTGAGTATAAAATGAGCTGCCCACTGGGCACCAAACTGGAAGTGGCAGTTGGCCAACACAGGTAGGTTCCTTGGCTCCTCCCTCCCACCCACCCCCTCTGTCTCTCTGTCTCTGTCTCTGTCTTAGTCTCACTGTCTCATCATACCCTTACCTGAGGTTATTCTGCCCAAAGGGAATTTAAAGTTTTAATATCTGAAACTTGCTTTCTCCATTTCTCTTAAAGACCAGCCTTAACCCCAAATTGCCCTGGCTCTCATTGATTGGCCAGTAATAGGTCCTAGGCCAAGCCCTACTTAGTTGTCTTTTGGGCCCCTATTGCCTTAGAATGAATGTAAATAGCAATTGTTTCTGTTTTGGCCAGAAACGTCCTTCCTAATCTATTTTTAAAGAGACTATTAATATTTATTTATAATATTTATTATTACTCCTTAATCACTGAATAGTGATTAAGTCAAACTGAGGTCTGTTAAGGACTTTAGCTTATAGTGGCCAAGGATACCCACTGCATCCTGGGCCATCTCCAGTTGTCCTGATCTATATCTGGCCACTGGACCCAGATGGTTCTGGAGGTGAAAGTGATGTGGGTGACTTGTACAGCCCTCCCTCACTTAAATTATATTCACTTGCATGCCATGGCATCACCTTCCTGATGTCATGGTCCTCTTCATGAATGAAGGACAAATAGCTATTCACCATTGAGGTGATGGTTTTCCTAGACTATTGTGATAGCCTTCTGGTGTATATGCCTGCCTCACTTCTTCTTACTCTAGTTCATTCTCAGTTCAATCATAAAAGTGATTTGCCAGAAGCACAGGTATCACCATGTCAGCCTTCCCACCTTTACTCAAACTCTACTGGCTCCTTATTAACTCTAGGCAAACACAAAATCCTCTGTTTAGTATTCAAAGACCTACATAATCTAGATCCCTCTTCCAATACCAATCTTACACTATACTCCCCAACATATATACTCTCTTATTCAGTTACACTGACCTCCTTGCTGTTGTTTCATGAACAAGACATTCCATCTCTTGGTTCCAGGCATTTTTCTCTAACTGTTCCCTATACTTAGAATGCTCTCCCTCCTTTTATCTGCCCTACTGTTTTCCCAAGATTTCTTTAAGTCCTAACTAAAACTTAATTTTCTATAGAAATCCTTTCACAAGCCCTTTTAATTTTAATGCCTTCCATTGGTTTATTATTTGCTATTTCTCAAAGATAGATAGCTTGCTTCATATACTCTTTTTTTGCATGTTGTCTCTTCCATTAGACTGTAAGATCCTTGAGGGCAGGGACTCTTTTTTGCCTTTTTTTTGTATCACCAGTGATAGCACAGTAAATGGCACTTAAAGGTGCTTAATGATTTTTTTTTTAATTGAACGTCTAGCCCATTGGCCCTGCTAGCCTGGATTCTATTTCTGACTGACACTTACTAGCTAGGCAGGGAGGTGGTATAGTGAATGGCAAATTGAACCCAGAACCAAGAAGATCTGATTTTAATCTAGTCTCAAACATTTATTAGCTGTAGTATTGTGGTCAAGTAGCTTAACCATGGATTGCCTCAGTTTCCTCACATTTAAAAATAAAAATGATACTATCTCCAAGAGTTGTGAGAATAAAATGAGATAGTATTTTTAAAGTGATCTGTAAACCTTGATGATATATTATTATTGTTATTACTTATTACATTGTAATCTTTAGCAAATTACTTAGTATTCATTGTACCTCACATATAACTTATTTTTATGAAGGTAAGGTATTAGATGATTTCGAAACTCCATTCCAGTGCAATGCAATTTGATCTATATAACACTAGGGCATTCAGTCAGAGATCAAAACTTACTATACTAGCATCTTACTGGTAATGAGACAAGAGCTGCAGGGCCTTCTTAACTTGAGCATGCATAGGGCTTACATTATCTTAAAAAAAGGGGGGGGACTACACAACCAATTGATATAGCTCTTCCTATAAAGTGTGGAAACCTGTTTCCAATTCAGTCACAAATTTTAGTTAAGATAGTTTAAAACAAGAATCTTGTAACATTTTCATGATGAAGAGTATGGATAATTGCCTTTGGCTACATCTTTTATTCATTGATCTGGAGTGGAAAGCAAAAGGAGAGCAGGCATGAGGATGGGGTTCAAGGCACTGGCAATTAGAGGACAGATTATCAATTGTTAAAATAGGAACCTAAGTGTTCCTTTTCTCTATCACCTAGGATTAACATTGCTGACAGGTCCACCTTACCTTTGAACCACCTAAATGAGTGGGTGTTAAGTCAGGAGTATGTTTTGATCATATAGACAATGGGACTGTAAGGATCATGTACTTTATTGGGAGACTCAAGTAAAAACATTTTTTCTCATTATCTAGTAGAGTATATAGTAACACTTCTGTGTGGTTACTATATTAAAAGACCTGACTATATGAAACTATATGTGAATATAAATGTAGTCTTCCTATAAAATCTTTGCATGCTGGTCATATATATGTGCTCTGTCATAATTCTAACTAGAGGTGTTGATGTCTCCCCTTTCACCAGCTCTACTGAAGGTGATTATCAAAGGTAATGAAAGGGGCAGCTAGGTGGGGTAGTGGATAGAGCACCGACCCTGAGGTCAGGAGGACCTGAGTTCAAATCCATCCTCGGACCAAACACTTGACACTTATTAGCCATGTTACCCTGGGCAAGTCACTTAACCCCAATTGCCCCCCCCCCAAAAAAAATGAGAGCTTGGGATCAAGCAGAAAAGGGAGGGAAGAATAAGGGACTGGATGATGATAATGGCTCAGAAATAGATCCCCTTCAAGTATAAAATCAGAGATATAACCAGTTTCTTTTTTTCTAGTCATATATATTGGCATGCATCAACACATGGCTATATGTACCTGGAAAATGTTATCAACCCCTATAAAACTGAGTTGGTACACACTGAAGGACCATGGTCAACCAAATCTTGTCCCTTTTAGACCAAGACAGCTATACAGCATTAACTCATTCAGATGGTGCTGAATATAAAATGGAAGCATCAATAAGAGGATATTCATTATGTTATTTCCAGGCCAAGGGGTGTGCAGTGTCTTGCTAAAATAGAATTTTTGAAGCTAGGACAGGCTAAGCATCCTATTTACCATGCCAAAAGCTGATCATGGTGTTTGCCTAGTGTTAAGGTGCAGTGTAATAATATTCTACCACACCTAAGACAATCCTCTCTCATTTGAGTATGAAGTAGGATGTAGTAGGAGAACCAGTCTGGATGACAATGATTATACTACATTGCTTGTCTTCTAGCAACAGCTTTGACATTGACTTGTAAGTCGAGGTCAGCTAGTTGATAGCCTTGCTTTACAAACCCTAGGAATACCACTATTGTTAGAATCCCACTGTATAGAAACAAAATTATAGACAGAGCAAGGGGTACAAAAGGAGTTGATATAATGGCATTTAAAAACTTTCTGGTGAATGTCTGTGTAAAAATGGACCATCATTTGCTTGTTATCCAAATTCAAAAGAATGAGCTCAATACTGTGTTCTTGAAAGCAGAAATGATTTCCAATTGAAATGCAGATACAGAGATTTTCAGATAGAAAACCTTCTATCCTCAAAACACTTTCATGGTGAATACTTACCAGCTTTTATGACACCTATGATTTCTGGGGAGATGCTGAATATGTGGTGATGCTCACATTTAACTAAAAAGCTTTATTTAGTTGTCCCCATGATTATCTGATTAATTGGGTTGTGCCCAAACTGCATGAAGGGGAATTACATTTACATCTATTGGTTTTCTTTCAACAGATTCTAAATGAAAATGTCCTATATTTTCAGGAGACTCTCAATTCAGATATGAAAAGAGATACGTATCACTTTTAAAATATTTATGGACAAAGAATCATGCTTGCCCAAGGATTCATTTACTTGCTTAAAAATAAAAACAAAATTATTTCAAATGAAAGATAGCTAGATGTGTTTATGGTGTGGTTTTTTTTGTATTTGCATTAAATTATGTCTCCTGTGTCCAAAGACCCATTGGATCTTATCATTTATTTATGTAACTGGAATTCATACAGTTTGCAAAGCACTTTACATACATTTTCTCATTTATGCCTCTCAGCAATCTGCACAATCCTGTAAAGTTAGTAATGTGGTTTTTGCCTATCTTTTAAAAATGAGGAAAGTCAGGCTCAGAAAGAGTAAGTGACCTGTTCAGGATGATCACCCAGCTGTTAAATGTGTAAGACAGAATCTGAACCCAGGTCTCAGTGACTCCAATTCCAGCACTCAATCTACTATGACAGACTGCGTGTCACTTATTGAAAATAAATAAATTCATTATTTGTACAGATGGGAGAAGAACTGAGGCTATTCAACATTTGGATTTCTATTTTCTTTCTCTTCTTATATTAAAAATATGCCAAGACTACACAGCTAAATTTTCCTATATACATTATGCCAAATTATTATATTATATATAACCTATTCATATGACCTAAGATGACAAGTTGTCAGACCTCATACTCACCTAGTGTTAAAGAAAGTTATTGAAGTTAGTTTCATTCTATTTCAAAAACATTTTTTTTCTCTTTACTACTATTCAAAGACAGTTTCAAATTCATCTAGCTAAGTACTGGGTTGTTTTTATATGGCACCAATGAAATAAATAACAAAGATTAAAAATGAAAGGTAAATTCAAGACAGATTGTGAAGGGCTTTAAATGCTAAATAGATACACATATTTTTTTCCCCAAAGAAAATAAAAAGCCATTATAGTTTTTTTTTCTTCTTTCAGCAGGGATGTGACGTGGTCAAACCTATGATTTAGGTAAGAGTACCTCTCTGACTATTTGGTAGGAGATAGATGGAAATATAAGAGACTTAAAACAGGAAGACCATTTAGAAAACTGTAGAGAAGCAGATTTCTACTTGATATAAGAAAAACTGCCTTAAAATTTAGAACTAACTAAATGATTGCATAAGTAATGGACAGCCTCTGATTATAGTAGATTTTCTCTCCAGTAAGATCTTTAAGCAAAGGTGGAGAACCATTTGCTAGCTATGTTGTGAAATGGAGTCTTCTCTAAGTATGGTTTGTACTAAGTTGCTGTATTTCCAGTACTAAAACACTGTGGTAATGGATATAAAATATACTTACTCAGCCTTAGACTGGGTAGTACCCGAGTTTGTAATTTTGCCTTTAATGTTACTCAGGCATAGCCTGGCCTATGGATATTTGTGCGATCAGATTCAAACCTGATGACATTCATTTCCTTTATCAACAAGGATCAGAATGGAATCTTCCCTTCTGAATATATCCAAGATGCATTTGAAATTCCTCCTGTGGTTTCCATGGAATGAATTCTTTGGCCTGATCTCTTTTCCCAAATCCAGCAATCAACTGTACCTTAAACTCCAGTTCTACAGGGAATGGTAGAAAAAAAAAAAACATTCTGTATTAAGAGGATCTTGCTTCAAGTCCCTCTTTGGGTACCTATCTGACTCTGAATAGGCCACTTAACTTCCCTAACCCTCACTTTTAGCAACTGTAAAGCAAATCAACAAGACTAGATGCCCTATTCGGTCCTTTTAAATTTTAAATCTATGATCTTGTGGTCCCCCTCCAGTTCTATTCCTATGATCCAGTGATATGGGACATAAGTTTGTCCCATATGCTTCAAATACACTGGAACTCCCACATCTTGTTCATTTGTGCTATTATATATCCATTCTCCCCCACCTACTTATACAGTTGAATTTTGTTTAATCCAAATGTAGGACTTTATATTTATTTTCATTACCATATTATTCAGTTTGACACATTATTCTAGGCATGAGAGAAACTTTGTGACCTTGCTTCTGCCTTATTACTGTCCCTCTCAGCTTTGTCAACTGCAAATTTCATAGGCTTACCATTTGTGCTTTGACAGATATACATGCTGAGCAACACAGGGCCAAGAAAAATCCTCAGTGCACTCTGTTAAAGACCTTCATCCAATTTGATATTGATCAGTTAATCATTAATTTAGATTAGTTTATTTAACCAGTTCTGAAGCAATCATCTAGTCTCTATATCTTTATCTTTTCCATACAATGGTATAAAAGATTTCACCAGATATATTGTTGAAATCCAAGTATACTTTCAACATAGATTAGAATGGAAGCTTCCTTCCAGAATATACCCTAAAGGAATTTGGGATTTACTCATTTGTGCTGAAGGGCTCTTTGGCATATATATTTTAGTTTCAGGTAAACTCTCAGCTAATCAGACTGTGGCATGGAATGTTTATAGTGATACTGGAAATACAAAAAACAGTCATAATAGTTATATATCACAAATATCACAATCCAACCAAACTTGAGATTCACATACAAATTCACAAAAGATGAAATATTGATATCTTTAATATAGAGTGCTTCAGTAGAGACTTTTAAGAAATAAACGAAATGCAATATGCAAAGAAAGAAGACCATCCATTCTGGAAAGCATTTAGGAACTCCTTTAGGAAAGGGACTAAAACATCTCATTTGACCACCTAGGAAATCAAAGATTGTAACAAAGGTCCCTTTACATTGAAACATTTATGGTTTCATAGGGAGGTTGCTGGCTAGTTTTCCTGTCTTGGCTCAGGCATTTTGTCCCCCTTTACTTTTGCCAATGGGCTATTGGATGGCTTTTTTACCCTGGTTCTGGAAAAAAGGAAATCACTCATTGTAATGGATCATTGGATTTCCAGATTGTTATTTGGTTTGTTGTGGTTTTTAGATTTTTGCTGAAGTAGACATACGGGATCTGAACTGTCTGTCTCCATTTAGCCATTCATCTTGGCAAGCAATTCTGTTGCATTGCTTTCAGCTGAGTAATTGGGAGGATGTAGGCAGGGAAGGGGTTGGAACGCTGATGACATAGAAATGCTTCAATATGTTGTTCCATTTCATGAAGTGAGACTCCTTTGTGGTCTCCCTCTAGATTTAGATTTGATGACTGTATTTTAATTTACAATCTCTTGCCTAATATTCTGAATCTATTATCTTAGAGATGCCTTGTTTTGACCATTTGGACTAGCTTATTGGTTACCTGCTCAGACCTTGGGAAATACCTCTCTTTTATCTTCATCTTTATTTTCTAAGTCTATTAACTCTCACTTACCAATTATCTATAATGAGAAGCACCCAACAGTCCCTTTCCAATACTGACAGATAAAGGGGATGTATCACAAGGACATCTGTGGTTGTTTTAACTAAGCAAGGAAGCCAGGATTAAAAAACTAAAGCAAAAAAAAACTAAAAAAATGATTACTGTCTAAAGACAGATGTCTACAAAAACTGTGAAACAGTCATGTTAACAGGTAAAGTACTTCAGTATGCTTACCTCATATCATTTATTTCCTCATCTCATCCCCAAGCTGCAGTGAACTTCAATATCAATACATCACAGATTTCATTCCATTTTCTGTAACTGACAATAAAATAAAAAAATCAGCTAAAAGTGATGCTAAATCAGAGACCAGCAAAACTTGCAGAACACTCGGAGCCGTCCATGCCTTAGGCTCTTCCTAACCTAGAATTCTTAGTGAAGGACAATAGCTCATCACTTTTTCTCTGGGTATTTAAAAGAATTTAAGTCTTAGTGAGGCATAGTCTGAGACTCTGGAGCCTCTTTTCTCTTTCACAGAAATGTCTATTCTCCTTGAAAACTGTAAATAAAATTGAATAGTAATACTAATGAATTCTTGTAGTCTTGTGGGGGGAGGTTCCCTAAAGGAATAAGAACAGGAAAGGCCTAAAGGGCACCTGCCATCTTATGACATATGTTTGATAATCTTGCTGCATTAGACAAAGACAGAGAATAGATAAACATGGTCTGTGTTCTGTTTTATAAATATAAATAAAAGGGATTTAATACTTTAATCCTTATAATCTCATTCATGTATCAGAATAATAATTTTTGTATGAGAATATGAAAATTGGAACTGCACAAAAACATAACAAATCATTATAAGAATATTTATTGTAAGAATCATGTTACAATTTGCAACAGATTTTGTATAAAACCAAATGAGTAGTTTATTATTTGAGGTGGGTTTAATAACTCCTGATTGATATTCCTAATTCAGTAGAGGGCATAAATTTGTAAAATTAATGGATACAAATTGTTGGTAGTCTGAAAAATATAAAATATGGTATAACTCCTCCTGTTTCTTCCTTCTACCACACTCTACTTTTTTGCATCACCAAAATACAAGACTTTCCTGACTCCACCCCACAATCAATCTTCTGATTTCAGAGTACAATTAAGTGAAGTTAATAATCTTAATTCAGTTCCACTTCACTGACATTGATTTCCTGAAGAAAACAACATTGACATTTCTTTGACTGAAGAGAAGAGATGGGTTTCAGGTTAGGTGTTTGGAAGCCTGCAGAAAGTAAAAGATGGAAATGGGAAAAAGGAACTTAAGATCAAAAATGATGCCATGTGCCCACTATATTTGACATTCATTGGGACAAAACAGGTCAGAAGATAATTGGTTAAACAAAAAACCTAAACTCAGGATTACAGAGAAATGTAAGAGAATCAGCAATACATCTAATGGAGAATTTTATGGTTATAGTTGACATGAATGATGAAGATTAAGGACTTTTTAAAAGTACAGATTGCTGTTGAAAAAATAAGTGTAACTTAACTGATGTAATTCTGACTGACCTTACCTATTCTTTCTACCTAGTGTCTTAGTTAAATAAGAACTGGAATGTCCAATTGGTGTGAAATATTGGTAAGCTTAAGAGACATTTACAAGTTTGGATTCACTTTAATTGAGAGAAATTTAAATCTCAGAAGCCTGCTATAGCATAATATTTAGTATTGGATGGGATATTTTTAGTGGGTCTCAGATTTAAATCTCATAGGAAGAAAAACATGGAGTCCTTGTTGACTTCAAGGATTCAATAAGCCCCACTCTTCAGTCACATACTGTCAGAGTTTTTAAATAAGAAGGTAAGCTGGGAAGAAAATTTCAACTTAAATTTTTTTATTAATTTAAATAAATTCAATTTAAAATGCCTACAAAATAAACAAAATTTTAATAATTCTGAATTTGACCAACAGTTTTAATAGAACAGATCATGAAAAGATACTACTAGAATATCACAGGACTGGAGTACATCCAAACAATTTGTCAAATCCATATCCTCCTTACAGCTAAAGCTGTTAGGTGCCTAGTACAACCATTGTTTTCAGAATGATAGATCTTATATATTGAATCTTTTTCTATTCAATCTGTTCCATTCAAAAGATATTTATTTTTAAGACTATGTTCTAGATAATTTGGAAAGAGACAGAAAACAAGACACAGTACTAGGCTTCAAAAACCTTCCAATCTATTAACAGTGATAAAGCAGGTACACAAATAATTTATAAAATTGAAATATGAAAATTGCAAGGTGACAAGGGAGAGGTCAATTGAAAATTCTACAAGAAACTTGAGGCAGGGAATATCACTTCTCAGTTGAAGAGAGGGAGGAAGCATTCATGAAAGGGGTAGAACTTAAGTTGAGCCTTAAAGAGATGGGCTAGTCCATTCCTGGCAAGGGGAGGGATGGAATAAGGGCCAAGAAGTAAGATAGAGAATGGAAATAACATGCATTTTAGAATATCCATGTTTGTTAGGAATATTGGTGCAGAGGTAAAAGATAATCATCCCAAAAGATACATAGAAGCAATGTTGTAAAGGAAAGTAATGCCAGGAAAAGATTTACTATGTTTTTCAGTAATAACAGCTAGCATGTATATAATATTTTAAGTTCTACACAGTGCTTTGCATATAATACCCTTTTGGAGATGCTAAACCCAGTGTGGTAGGTATAACAATCCCCATTTTAAAAATCAGGAACTTATGTTTCAGAGATATTAAATAATGTGTACCCTATTAGCTCCAGAATCAAATATAAAAAAAAATTCTGTCATTTAAAACTTTCAGAACCTAGACCATTTCTAATTTCCCAGTTTTTTTAATGCATTATTCTTCTCCAAATACTCTACTATCAAAAGAAACTGGTCTTTTTGCTGTTCCTCACTGAGAGCACACCTTTTCACAGCATCACCCCCAATGTTTGAAAAATCCTCCTCCCCTTACCTTTGCATCCTGGTACCCTTCGTTATTGTCTGTCCTTTCTCGAAGAGGACCATAACATCATGGGGGTGATGCCATGATATACAAGTGAATTGGATTTAAGTGTGGCAGCGCTGTGCAAAGCCTCACTTTCTCCTCCAGAGCCATCTGGTGCAGTGGCCATATATACATTAGGAAGACTAGAGATAGTCCCAGAGTGGTGGAAGACCTTGGCCTTTTAAAACTAAGGTCATTAGCAGGTCTCATTTTGAATGAGGCAATGCCCATTCAGAGATTAAGGCTAATCTGGCAAAAAAAATCAGGCAAAGAATGGCCTCTTTAACCTAGTTCGGAAAAAAAAAAATGAAATTGAGAGGGGAAGAGCCTCAGGGTTTCTTGGCAAACCAAAAGCAATTCCAATTTACATTCATTCTGAGTCAATGTGGGCCCAAACAATGACCAAGTGGAGTTGGTCCTGGCACCTGTTGTTGGTCAGTCTGTGAGATTTAAGGCATCATCCTTAAGAAAGAAATATAGCTTGTAAACACCAAGATATCTTGCAAAGATATGGAAGGGAAAGAAGGAAAGAGAGAAAAAAAAGAAAAAAGAGAAGAGAAGAGGAAAGAAAAGAAAGGGAAGGGAAGGGGAGGGGAGGGGAGGGGAGGGGAAAGGAAAAAGCCCTACTGCTCAACTGTTCAGTGCCAACTGGGTCCCCAGTGGGCAACTACTATTATTCACAGGGTTGTTGTTTGTCCTTCTTCTGGTAGAGGACCATGACATCATGGAGGTGATCCCATGGCATACAAGTGAATTGGATTTAAGTGTGAGAGGGCTGTACAAAGTCACTAGCCACACTTTCTCCTATATAGCCATCTGGGTCCATGGGCCAGATCTACATCAGGATTACTGGGGATGGCCCCCTAAGTTAAACAAAAAAAGAATAAGTTCAAATCCCACCTTCTGAGGGGATTACCTTTCATTTATACTAGATGTATTTTTCATGGTTTGTTTTTTAAATATTGTACTCCCCCACCCCTTAAAAGGTGAGCTCTTTAAGATCAAGGAACATATTTTTGCTTTTCATTGTATCCCTAGCCTGGCACATAATAATTGCTTAATAAATATTTGTTTACTCTGTGTGTGCGTGTGCACGTGGGTGCATGTACATGTGTGTGCGTGCAATGTTGCTGATGCAGAAGGGTTGGGGAGTAAAAAGATTCATAGAAGCTGGTAGAATCACCTGTGTGATCTACCAGAACATTGTGAATTATCCAGGTCAGATCATTGAGTGTATAGAAGAAATCCCAAGGGTTCTGACAGAAATCCAAATATTTATGGCTCTTTACACTCTAAGGCTATCCACAGGTCAAACCAGGGTAACATTTATAGTAGTCTGTTACCCTCTGGTCCATCCTCTATCCAATATACAACAATCTCCTATTGGATGATGTGAAGGGATTCCTCTAAGAGCTAAAGAAGATCTTATATTGCCTCTTGTTACCCCAAATTGGTGACTAGTAGTAATGGAAAGAAAAATGTGATAGAATATTCCAGTGCCTTCAGGAGGTTAACCAGCATTTGATTTGAATATACTTGCCTTAATGAATGTTTCCCTCCAATTAATACCTTTAATTTTGTTTCTGAATATTTGTATACATACATATATACCTATATGTGGCATGAGTGTGTGTAGATAGGTAGATATAGATACACACACACACACACACACACACATATACACACACACCAAAAGCTGCTGTACTTCTGTGGGGTATTATGTGACCTTGGAGACTGAAGTTTTAGTAGAGTGCAATAGAATATATCCATAATTTGAGGATTTGAAGAGTGAATGCATATAGTAGAAGAAGTTTGGAAGTGACAGTGGATGGATTAGTATTATTTTTGAGGGACTGGGGCACACTGAAAATGCATTAGTATACACTAGATAAATAGCATATTACTTTAAAAACTTTAAAGCTATACATCTGAGATATCACAAACTCACATATTAGAAAGATATTATCAACCTTGGAGGAATAGGATAATTTTTGTTATATTAAAAATAATCAGATGTATGAATGATTAATTTGAAGCATGCACACACACATACACACACACAAATAAAGGACTGTGATGGAAAAAATAATTACATGAAGAAAATGTCTCAGAGCACTTTAGTAAGAAACATCTTCTACAATTAAATGCCAAAAATAAGATTTACTATGCTAGAAAAGGGATATAGGACCTAACAAAGGGATCTTAATCAGAATTTTACCAGAAGACAACATTCCAAGTTTCTTTGTTTTTGTTACTTCATTTCTGCCAGAGACAAAGCGAAAATTTCTCCTCTTCACAGCCTACAGTTATTTAGACATAACATTTTTCATCCTATGGCAAATCTACTTGGCCAGCTCCTTCTGAAGTGGCCTGGGTAGAAAAGAGGTCATAAATTTTACAGTGTTCCCTCACATTTAGTCCTTAACTGAGGACTAATTTTATTCCTTACAGCCATTATTCAATTTGTTCTTCGTTTAAGTTACCTGAAATTGTAAAAATATGTAGAAAAACAATCTATCCTCCATTAGGTACTGACATATTTCTCATCACTTTATCAAAAAGAGGGGAAAATAGGAAGAAATAAATATTTCAATGAGTGTTGAAATATCTACAAGGCAACATTATTTCTGAGAAATGTTCTTTTGTTAAATTCATAGTATTCTATTTCTTTTTAGATTTTTGAATTTTTCAACTGTTTCAAAACAAAAATCTTTGATTTTTGTATTGGAAAAATTACCTCCACTCTAATTTTCTGCTGTAGTTAAAAAAGTACCCCTTCAAAAATCAAAATAGTAAGTGACTCTGAACTCAAAGTATCTGGTCTTTAGACAACAGATATAGATTATATCATCAGGTCTGTACTGGAGGCTTTTCCAGAGGTGCTGTGATGAATCTGCATTTGTTTGATAATTGTATTTCAATATAATTGTAATTATGTTGAAATCCTAGTTCTTTTATTTTATGTATTTAAGAAGATGATTCTTAAAAGTAGTCCATTGGTTTCAACAGAGTGCAAAAAAAGGTCCATGACACAAAAAAGGCTAAGAACCCCTGCTTTAAGGGGAAGCTAAGGGAACTTTGATTTCAAATTGTAGAGTTCCATTTGAGATTTATACAATTCTAAATGATACCAAATTGTCACTAAATTCTAAGGAAGTCTTTTAACTTCTATTCCCAGAATTGTAGAGTCCTAGTGTTGGCAGTCTATGAAATACAAAAAAAAAAAAAAAAACCTCAAAGCTGACCCCCACCCATTTATATTTTGATCTCCAGTAAAGACATGCCTACAATGGGAAGAAACTTTGAGAAAAAGAGAATGAAGTTTACAAACTACCTTCAGCAGCAGAATAGGAAAATAACATAGTTTTGGATTTTTTTTTTGGTTCTTTGCATTTTGTTTTTTGCACAACCTCAAAGGGGTTGGGAGTTGGAGGAGAGAAAGAGGAATATGCTGGGAAAGGAAGAAGAATTCACTATCTCTCAGACACTTGATATAAACCATTTGTCACAATCCTATATCCCTGCTGTGAATGGTTACAACATTAGGTACCTGGATGCTTTCCAACACATTGAACAATTGGTGCCTTCCTTCCCATCTCCACAGGCTTGGCTCCCACTTTTCTCCTGGCTGGGCTGCCTCTTTAGCTCAACATGCTGCCACATCTCATACCCTTCATCCCAAATACATGCATTATAACTTCATATTTTCCCAGGCTAAATGGGTGGGGGAAGGGGAAATTCCAATTCCCAAGAGGCCTTGTCATTCAAAATATATGTCCCAGTGAGGTCTTCCATCTTGGCTGTATCTGCAAGGCATTATATGATGAAAATGTTAACGATTTGGTATTTCATCAGTTCCAAAAGCCTGCCTCTGACACTTCGTCAAATACTTTACCTACCCTGGGTCTTAATTTCCTCATTTGTAAAATGAAGAAATCACACTAGGTGACTCTTGAAATCCTCTCCAGCTCTAGATTGAATTCCTATGAACTCCCTCTACCAACACTGTGAGATGATCTTTTAGGGCTTAGATGAGAAATTCTAGGAATTGACCCTGATGAGGTTCCAATGATGTATTCCTAAAAGGTCTTGGACTTTCCCACAGGAACCAGTCCCTGGCATTTGCAATGAAGTATCTGGCCCACCCCAGCCCACCTGGATTACTTCATTAGTTTATCAGCTACTCCTTAATCCCATCCAGATCTTCCCATAGTCTTTCTGTATAAAATATCAATCTTACCCTAATCAAAAGCTCAGATTCTTAAAATCTGGCCCTCTGATGGTGTCACAAATAGCTCAGACTCACTAGGAATATCACCCACCCCAACTGGTGTTTTAATAAACTACTTGGACTGAAAGAAGGCTTGAGTGGTCAAATTCTTTCAAGACAGAGCCACTCCTTTTGCCTTTGCATTTTGGGGTTCTCAAGACCACTAGACTGCAACAGCCCCAGGCACATATTGCCCAGGGTCATATTGTAAATGTGTCAGATTTGAGCCTGGGTCTGCCAGATTCTAAACCCAATACATCATTCATTATACCACAATCCCTCTTAGAGCAATGAATGTGATTTTAAATGGAAGAGAGCCACATTCTAGGCTGTAATGGGTCAGGACAAGCAATAATGTGAAGACTTGGAATTTTGAAAGAAATTGAATTTTAAAAAATGTATTCCACTAATTACTTTATGTAAAACTACAAACAAATCTATTTGTATTCTGGAGAAAAATGGGGGGTAGGTTAAAAGGGGGATAAAAGCAATTATGTGTGTTTATTTCCCTGTTTTTAAGTGTAAAAATACAAATGGACACTTTGAGATTCAGGAAGCTACAAGATGAGGGTGGGAGTGAGCCTTTTTTCTTACACTAACAAAACTTCATTCTTTCATTTAATTTCCTTTTCTTTAGCATCACATTTCAGTGGTGAATTCAAGTCAAATTAATAATGAACATAAAAGCAATAGCCCAACTATTTTGTTTTAAACTTTGAGAAGAAATGTGTTTCATATTTTACAAAAGATAATATAAGGTCAAAAGTGAGCTTGAGCTAAAAATTTTAATTTCCTTAATGATGAAAAGTAAATTCTATTTTAAAATTTTCTTGCAGGCAAAGAAAGAATTATGAGGGTGAAAAGATGTATATGTTTTAAGAATCTATGTAGCAAGATTGGCAAAGATGGGACTCAACATCAATAAACATTTGTGAAACACCTGCTGGGCTCAAGTTTGGACAGTTCATTTTTCCTAAAGGAATAGGCCTCTGCACTTTAGAAACTTCAGAAAGTTAGACAGAAGGGACCAGAAAAGAAAAGGTGATGAGCTGTAGATAAACCAAATTTTGTTAGAATGCTTATTATGTTTTCCCCATTTGTGGTTAAAGTAGTACTGCATGGATAAAGATAGGAGTGAGATTAGCAATGTATG
The DNA here is from genome assembly GCF_900497805.2 of Vombatus ursinus. Taxonomy (NCBI): domain Eukaryota; kingdom Metazoa; phylum Chordata; class Mammalia; order Diprotodontia; family Vombatidae; genus Vombatus; species Vombatus ursinus. Next base: position 41,291,122 of record NW_020954596.1, on the reverse strand, counting down.
TGAGGAAGGCATAGTTAAAGGGAGCCAAAGCCATAAAGGTATAATCAAAGTCGGTGAAAATATAGACCCTTTCTTTTTCTCTCCTCTCTCTTTTCCCTCTACTTTTTCTACAATACTCTAAGGTAGGTAAGGTTGGTATTATTATCCTCGTATTACAGATAAGTAAATAGAAGCACAGCAATGTGAAATGACTTGTCCTTGAATGACATATTAAGCAGCAGAACCAGTATTTGGACCTTAGTTTCCTAATTCCAGTTCCATTGTTATGCCACAGAGTACTGTGCCTATAATGGTCTTATATATTTACTAAAGTAACTAGAACAATCTTAGACTTTATTAGAATCAAATTATATGTGTAAAATGTTATGAAAACCTTACAGCAATATCTGCGTGTGTCTGTGTGTGTATATATGTTTTAGACAGATAGAGATATAGAGAGAGATACAGAGATATAGATACACACACGTGTATATGTATATATAGGTTCATATATGTGTATATAAAAACATATGTATACATATAAATACATGCACACACATATACATATGTATGTATATACACATACATACATATTAGTTATTACTGTTGCTACTAATAATACTTCTTGAGATAGTGTTCAGAAAAAGGTAAGTAATATTTTCATTGTATTCTAATGATCAGTCCTCATCTGGGAAAGTGTATTCAGCTCTAGGCACTAGATTTTAGACAAGGAAGGGAGAATAGAACTGGAGAATATCCAAAGGAGAATGACCAGGATGTTAAAAGGTCTAGAAACCTTGTCATATTAAGAACGTTGAAGAAACTGGCGATGTTTAGCCTGGAGAAGAAATTACTTATCAGTGATATGATAGCTGTCTTCACATATTTAAAGGACTGTCATGTAGAATAGGGATTGGACTTATTACATATAGCCTCAGAGTATATAATGAGGACCAATGGATAAAACTTATAGCAAGGCAAGTTTTGACTCAAACTAATAAAAAATGTTCTAACATACATCACAGCCTAAAAATGGAATGATCTGTCTTTGGCAGTAGTGATCTACCTATCACTGAAAATATTCAAGTGGTAGCTGGATGGTCTTCATCTGTGAGGGCAGATTTTTTTGTTGGGTAGATGTTGGGAGAATATAGCATGACTCATACACACACTAGTGTCTTTCTGTCCCTAAAACCTATTACTTCATAATAAATCTTAGAGAAGTTGGTGTTTAGGAATGTCAAGCTACATATTCATGGATATCAACATGCAGTACTGGATTTTCCTTTTTCTTTTCAAACTTGTTGGGACTAAGTGACTAAGGCCTAGCTGCACATTTAAAGCTAAACTGATAATAGACTATGCTTGTTATTGGAGGGTAAGTATGGAATGGTTCATACCCAGCCAGTTCAGAATCATGGAGGTAGATTGAACATTAGAATCTTGTTTGTTCATCCTGTGCCTAAAAATAAAATCTCTGTATACTATCCTTAAATAGTGACCCATCCAGCCTCTGACTGAAGACCTCCCATGAAAAAGAACCCACTAACTTTCTGAGATCCAATTCATTTTTTTTTTACTTGATGAAACCTAAATCTACCTCCCTACAACTTCAGTGCTCCTGACTCTGTACTCTGTGATCTAGTAAAGTGAGACTAATTCCTTTTTTACATGGCAACTCTTCAAATATTTGAATCAATCAATAAATAAACATTTATGAAGTGCCTTCTATGTGCCATGCCTTGTGTAATCTGCTAGCAGTCCAAAGACAAGAAGAGAAACAGATATCATGCCCCAAACCTTAAAACTTCCCTTCTTTGGGCTTAACATACCCATTTGCTTCAACTGATTCTTAAATGATACAGTCTCAAGGATCCTTACCATATTGGTCACTGTCTTTGGGCTACTCTTTTCCATAACAGAATCTTTTAGTGTGTTATCAGAATTGAAACCAGTTTCCAAACAGTCTTACCAGACCGCATGGTAAAGTGGAACAGCATACTGAAGTGAAGTGAATGACAACTCAATGAATTTTCTGGTTTCAACAATTTGCCTGATGGTAGCAAGTACAGAGTGGGAACTCAAGTTTCCTGCCTCTTCGACCAGCATAGCAATATTGAAAATCAAAGAATTATTAGATATTTGCTTAGTCACAGATTCCATGAACTTCAATATGCCAGCCCTCTCCAACATCAGTGTACCTTTTAAATTTCCCCCCTGCAATTCCTATTTCTGGTTCTTGATTGATATACAGGGGGAAAAATAAAGGCCAAAAGTAAAGTGTATTGAAGTTTTCATATGAAATCTTTCTCTAAAAGCTATTTCCTGAGCAATTTCGCATAATAAAGGATAGAGCTGGTTTGATATTATCCTACACCCATTTAATTAAGGACTCTGATCTTATTCTAGTCTCAACTACATGCAACCTAAAATGTGAATTTTTACTTAGTATCAGTGCAGAAAACCATTATTTGAACTAAGACTTAAATTATATATAAAACGCACAAATCAATCATTCAAGGCCCTCTACTATCTTGTCTTAAATGACCTTTCCACATATTTTGCCCACAACTCCCCAACCTCATACCTCCATTCCAGCCAGATTGGTCACATAATAGGTTATGCACATGTTACTTTCCTTCATTATTAGTTTTTAGCTAATAGTCTCAGCTAGTAGTCTTTCTCTATCTCCTTATCTTATATGAATGATTCCTGCCCTTCAAAATTCAGTTCAAATCTTACCCCTTTTTTTGAAGCCTTATCTGGACACCACAAACCCACAATCTTTGACTCCTGAGATTCCACAGGATTTATTTTCTACAATACCATTCAATAAGAACTAAATTTTTGCTCCCTTGAATTAGTAGGTAACTTTTTTACACACATGAACTAGCTTCCTAATTAGGAAATAAGCTCTTTGAAGTCAGGGATTTTATCTCTATATATACCAATCAAATGTTTAACAGCGGTGAGGAACCTGCAGCCTCTAGGCCACCTGGGACCTTCTAGGTCTTTGAGGTATAGCCTTTTTGACTGAGTCCAAGTTTTATAGAACAAATTCTTTTATTAAGGGTATTTGTTCTGTGAAGTTTGGATTTAGTCAAAGGGCTGCACTTGAGGCCTGAGAGGGCCACATGTGGCCTCAAGGTTGCAGGTTCCACAGCCATGGTAGCACATCATCTTGGGCATTGCCTATACTCAGTACGTTTTTGTTACCTTTTTAAACAAACATAAAAAAAAGATTTATTAACTAATTCACAAGGTTTTTTTTTCTTTATGCCCATTATTAAATATGAAAACTTTATTTTCATATCATTTATTAATATTAATGTAGCTATTGGTACTCTAAATTAAAATCCTTGTCCAATGACAAAGACAAATTAAACAGGGGTATGCTGTTAAATGTTTAACAACCAACTCTACATGAAAAACAATTTTACCCACAATTAAAGTTTATGTACTGTTATAATATTTTCTACCACTTTAATATGTATAGACAACAAAGCAACCATTAAGCAATGATTTAGTGTTTGTGGATTCCTGAGGCAAAAATACTCATACTGGAAATTTTAAAATTGCTGGAGTCAATAGAAGGCAGATCCAGTACAACCCTGACCAGAATCACACCAATATTGACATTCTCAATATAAATGAAGCAAGGCAATATAAGGAAATTGTAGCTGTGTAGAAGAATGGTTCACAAGTTCACCATGAAGATAGTTGCAAACCACGTACTAACATATCTAATGGAAGATCAAGTTGGAGAAAAAAATATGGAAAACTTTATGAGCTCCTCTAAACAACATCAATCTGTGATTTCATACTCAGTATCTTCAACATATAGGAGGACAGAGGAAAGGAAGCTGAAAACTGTGATAAATATGACTTAGGATTAATGAATATAAAAAAAGGTTAAAGCCTAGCAGGGTACGAGTCTCATGCATTTATACCATAAATAGTATTTTTTAAAAAGAAGTCATAATGTACCAGGCTTGGGGAATATCAAAGATATTGAGAGATCTGAAATTTATTACCAATAGACAGGAAACAGCTGATTTTTATAGCATTTCTACATAAAGTACCTATGTACTATCAAAGAATCAACTAGTTAAATCAAAGGTCAAAATTTACTCTAAATAAGAAGAAAAATATAAGGATGCAAAGAATAAACTTGTACAACTCTTATGGTTCCAATTTTATCTGTTTCAATAAGCTATTTATTTTGGCCCATTTCTCATTTTTCAGTATCAAGTCACTGGCTTTATTATGATTTTTAATGAAGATCTAATGAAATCACTACAACTAGGGGGCCAAAAGATCTCAGAAACTACCTTAGTCAGAACATGCTTCAGTTTGCTAAATGGAAGGATATAGAAAGCAAGGGAAGAACTTCTTTCGAGAATGAGCTTATTTGTAAAACATTAGCAAGAAGGATGACTAATTATTATTAGTCATTATTATTATTATTATTATTATATTAACAATCTCACCTCACAAAACAAGTAAAAACAGTGGAAGCTAAAAAAAAATACATCTGCAGAAAACTTGGCAAGTGGCCCAACTAATCCAGATCAACTGAGATGAATTCATAGATGAAATGGGACAGAAGGCCATAAATAGAAAATGGAACAGATATGTCAGCATTTCTATAATAATCTGTTGTCATAATTGATGACAATGGAATCACTACATTTGTAATTGGACAGATGAGTACCATATGTGCAGTATAAAGAATCAGAAATGACACTCAGGAAGATAAAGTTAGGAGAAGTAATTCATATAAAAGGTGACAGAGTTTTGTGAGAATTGAGCCATCAGTTTTCATGATAGCGGAGGTAGAAGACGGGAGAAATATACTAAACAAATGAAAATAATAATAAATGGGTTTTATCATCAAAAGAAGGACATTGAAAGATTAATAGCATGTACCAATAGCATACTTACCACAAAAGAGAATCAGCAGTATGGATTGGATCCAGTGTTTCATTAGTATAGAGAAGTCCCAGGTGAGAAATCCTTTTGCCAGTGCAGGTCAGCACTTTCTCTTCAGCTTATATTATCTTAGAAAATTTCCTAGAACACTGAGAGGATGTGATTTGTCTTGGGTCACACAGCCAGTATATGTGAGAGGCAGAACTTGAATCCAGAATTTCCTGGCTTTGAGGTAGGATTTTCATTAAATACTCAACATTGTTTCTCTAACATCTCTCAATTTTTATTTTACCCTCTTGTTCTAGAATATCAGGGCAGTTTTCCTTGATAATTTCTAGAAAGATGATGTCTAGGATCTTTTTTTGATCATGGCTTTCAGATAGTCCAATAATTTTTAAATTATCTCTCCTGGGTCTATTTTCCAGGTCAGTTGTTTTTCCAATGAGATATTTCACATCATCTTCTATTTTTTCATTCTTTTGGTTTTGTTTTATTATTTCTTGATTCCTCATAAAGTCACTAGCTTCCATTTGTTCCATTCTAATTTTTAAGGAAGTATTTTCTTCAGTGGGCTTTTGGACTTCCTTTTCCATTTGGCCAACTCTGCTTGTTGAGGCATTCTTCTCCTTATTGGCTTTTTGGACCTCTTTTGCCATTTGGGTTAGGCTATTTTTTAAGGTGTTATTTTCTTCAGTATTTTTTTGGGTGTCCTTTGGCAAGCTGTTGACTTGTTTTTTTATTATTCTCTTGCATCACTCTCATTTCTCTTCCCAGTTTTCCTCTACTTCTCTTACTTGCTTCTCAAACTTCTTTTTGAGCTCATCTATGGCCTGGGACTTATTCGTATTTTTCTTGGAGGCTTTGGATGTAGGAGTTTCGACTTTGTTGTCTTCTTCTAGTTGTGTGTTTCAAACTTCTTTGTCACCAAAGAAAGATTCTATGGTCTGACATTTTTTGCACAGTTTGCTCATGTTCCCAGCCAATTATTTGAGTTTTAAACTCTTTGTTAAGGTAGGAGTCTGCTTCCAGTGTGGAGAATGCATTGTCCCAAACTTTGGTGGGGTTTGTGCAGCTGTTTTCAGAAATACTTCTAGGGACCTGTAAATTTTCAGTTCTTCCAAGGTGGTAAGATCAAGAGAGAGATGTTTACTCCTTTCCTGTCCTGTGATCTGGTCTATGAGTGACCACAAGGATTGATTTCTGCCTTGGCACTGTGAGGAGGATTCCCTCTCCACTGCCACTACAAGCTCCACCACACCATATTCAAAATTGTGCAATTGACTGAATTGTAGAAAATACACAGTAGTACTCTATTGCTTATTTCAACCCCCTCAAAAAAGATACAATAGAGAAATTGAAGATTTGAAGACTTTCCTCAAACAAGGAGTTCCTCATATTTATGATGAGATCTTAAAAGATCTTTGAATGATGTAACAGCAGAAATGATATAATTCAGTTATCCTCTGATTTATCTTTTTTGTGGTTACTCTGTCATAGACAATGTTCTATGCCCTGTCTAGAGAGACTCCCTATAGATTATTAGTTCTTAAGAAGCTCCTGTTTTTCAGATAATATTGTACTGATTACAACAAGCCCTAAATTATGGAAGTCACCTTAGTGAGATACATGGTTACTCAAAAGAAAAAAAAATAAACATCCACACAGTGGGATGAGGAAAATGGACATCAAAAGGTGATGGTGGAATGGAGTCAGAAGCAATAACTTTTTACCTTGATAAGAAGCTTTTACAGATGAGTATTTTAAGTATCTTGATAAAAGGAGTATATTAGTAGAAACTATCTCCTAAGCTAAATGATAGTTTAGTTACCTAATCTTGTTCAATTGGGGAATTTTAAGATGTTTTTTAGTTTAGTTTCATTTTATGGGTGCATTTTTAAAGTCATTCCTTACTGGCTATATGTCAGCATTTTTATAAAGACTCACACAATAGTGTACTTTGAGGGATTATTTATTTTGTATAAGTATTTCATTTTATATGTAAGAACTGATGTCCAAAAACTGAAGAGACTGGATGTAAATCACACAGCTGATCCAAAGAAGAAGTGGGTTTAGAACAGAAATTTTTAACATTTGACAATGGGAGAAAGGAATAGGAGTAGCTAAATGACGTGAAAGCTTACATTAACATGAGGTACTGGCCTTTCTTTGGTGTCCCTGATTCTGTCCCAATATTTTCCCCTATTGGAACCCTTGTAGTTCATGTCACTTTTTTATTTAAATCTCAGATTCCCAGTCTCAGATTCCCCTGACTCTCCAACCCCTAGGTGTTCTCTTTCTGGAACTCAGAATTTTATTCATTAAATGAATATTTATGAAGGGCTTACTACATATAAGAAACTTCTCAATACTGTGAATGATACAAATATGGGCTTCCTGACTTCAAGAAGCTTATGCTTCTGAAGGAAGTTAAACCATATACCCACATAACCACAACTTCTCAATGTTATGCTCTCTAATCTCAATATTTTAAGTTATGCAGGGTTTGGAGGGGAGGAAGTGGTTTGTACCATTTGTATGGCATTTACTGTGAAAGCATCATCCATTTTCCAGAACATGGGCAAGTATGCCGTCATGAAGTTGGTGTACAATACTAATGAACTTCTTCAGGCAACCAAGTTTTGACACAATTTTCCAAAAGCCCTCACAACTGACAGTATCAAAGAACTTGGTCAGATCAATAGGCATTGTGTATGGACCTCTGCTCTGCTCCTGGAATTTCTCCTGAAGTTATTGAGCAGCAAACACCATACTGACCATTCCTTGACCCTTTCTGAAGTCACACTGGCTTTCAGGTAGATGATACAGGTGAAGGATCAGCCTATTAAGGAGGACATCTTGTTGGCATTGACTAAGAGAAAACCTCCTTGTAATTGTCATAGGACAACCCATTTCCTTTTCCTTTATAGAGACAGACTTTGGAGGCATCCTTAAACTAATGAGGGATAACCTCTCTTGCCAGATAACTAAGAAAATTTCCATCAGCTTCACCCCTTGCCTTGTATAGCTTAGCTGGAACAGAATCAACACAATCACTTTGCCACATACGAGAAGTCAAATGGCATTCAAAAATTTCTTCTTCAATTGGAAATTCAGCTACAGAGGGATTGACTTCAACCTGGGGTATACAGTCAATGGCTTAGCATGGACTTATGATGGTCTACTGAGAACTCCACGAAAGTTCATTCAGTCCAGCTTTCCAGGATCATGTTCTTATCACTAATCAATATGACTCCATCAGCACCGAGTAGTTGAGATGCAGTATATGTCTTTGGCTCATAAATAGCCTTCAGGGCATCAGAAAAGTACTTTAGATTGTTACCTTTGATGCTGTCAGTTCTGAGGGCTTGTGGAAAAGTATGTTAAAATTTGGTTGCCCGTAGAAATTCATCAGTATTGTATGTCAGTTTCATGGTGGTATGCTTGCCTGGGTTCTGAATAATAGATAATGCTTTTGCCCTTTTCCAGTCACCAATGAAATGAAGGAAGAATATTTGCCTACTCCCATGCTTTCTCAGCAATGTTGTCAGATGCCATCAACAAGGATGAAAATGGTATTAAGGTCAGCAACTGCGTAACTAAATTATTTAACTCAAAAAGACTACAAGCTAAAACTAAAGTAGATGGAGAGTTGGTGCATGATATTTTTGTTTGCAGATGGTTGTACACTCAATGCAACCTATGAAGCTGAGACTCAACAAAGTTTGGATAGACTCTCTGCTGCTTATGCTAATTTTGGCCTAACAATTAACACCAAGAAAACACAGATTCTCCACCAGGCAGAACCACATCATCCATATGTGAAACCATTGTTAGAGCAAAAGCAGAAAATTTGAATACTGTAAATAAGTTCACTTACTTTGGCAGCATACTTTCCAGGTATGTACACATAGATGATGAGGATGACACATGCATTGCCAGGTCCTGAAGGCGTGTGGGAAAGAAGTGGTATTAAATGACCCACCAAACTGAAAGCCTATAGAGCTCTTTTGCTGAACTCATTGTTGCATGCCTGTGAAACCTGGACAGTTCCAGGAATCTGAATTGTTTCCCTTTGAAATGAATTGTTTTAGGAAGATTCTGAAGATCACCTCAGAAGATAAGGTCCTGGAAACTAAGATCCTTTCTTGAGCTAAACTGCCAAGCATTCAAACTCCACTACAGACAGTCCAACTTTTTATGCAGGTTATGTTGTTCGCATGCTGAATGTGTGTTTGCCTAAAAGATCATTTTGCAGAGAACTCAGGCAAGGTGCTTCTATTGTAGTCAGAGGGATCCACACAGGGACATTCTCCAGGTCTTTATGAAGAACTTTGATATTGATTGAGTGACGTGGGAGATGCTGGCAAAGGACTGAACAGCATGGCATGCACGCATCAAAGATGGTAAAGTGCTCTATGAGCGAAACAGACTTGCAGTGGATAGAAAGAAATGTGAGAAGTACAAATTTAGAAACACCTCCACTCCAAACGTTCATATGCACTATTTGTGTCCAACCTGTGGTAGAGCCTTTTCAGCTAATGTTGGTCTAATCAGTCAGTCATATTCACTGTACCTTGACCTCAACATAGGAATGTCATTTGGATCCTCTTAGAGAACAAAGGACAACAATGGCACTTACCACATTCACCTTAGTTGCTTTATTTTTTGTGTATTCATGTCTTTTCATGTATTTTTAAACTCCTTGTGGTCAGGAATTCTGCTTTGTTTTTGGTCTTAAGTTTTAATTTCTGTGCTAGATGTGGGCAATAGGCTAGATTTGAGGACAAAAGAGACCCGAGTTACCATCCTGCTTCTGATACTTGCTGGCCAAGTAAACTTAAGCAAATATCTTGGACTCTCCGAAGTTTGCTTTATTCACCTATAAAATAAAGACCGTTCTACCCATAGTATCTACTTACACAGTTGTTCTTGGGATGCTAGATTCAGAGCTAGAAGGAACATCAAAGGCTATGTAGACCAATTCCTCTTGTTTCAAAAATAAGAAAATTGTTTCCTAGGGATATTAAGTGACTTGCCCAAAGTCAGTCAATAAATATTGATTCACTGCATACTATGCTCTAGGCACATGCTAAGAGCTGGGAATACAAAAATATTCAAAAGACATGTCTTGCCATCACAAAGCTTACAATTTAATGGATCATATAGGTAGCAACCATTAGAAACAGGAATTAAACCCACATCTTCTTCCTTATAAGCCAGTGCTCTTTCCACCATATTACTCTGGGCTATTGCATGTCAGTGTTTATTAAACCTTACAGCACTATTTACATTTTCAGTTATAATTTTTCTCAGGTTAAATATTTTTTTAACTTTGCATTTTTTCAGTCTCTGAAATAAATCCATACATATTTATTAAATGTTTATGAGATATCTATAGAGTACAAGGTACTATGTTAGGTGGTATATCTAATCATTAAGTTTTTAATTAGGTGCTTTCAATAAGCCTTAGCTAACCCCCTTATGCAAGACTGCCTTCTCCTAGTTTTGGAAATACACAGAGATATAACTTCCTTGTTGCATCTCTCTGATAGTTCTTATCAGTTGGGCACTTCATCATTTGTTCTTCCAGTTAGAAAAGATGAAATTGAGAAAATAACCCAAGATTTCTACCTCAAACTGCATGCTATCTATGGCGAGATCACTAGATATAACTTTCTTGTATTTCCCTCCTTTGAAGGAACTAGTGATGAAATTAACCTCTCCTCTCTCTCTCTCTCTTTTTTTTAATCTCAATCATCTTTGGCTCACAGAAACTCCTTCTGATGAATGGCTTAATTTATACTCAATTAGGTTCCTTTGTGTGAGCTGATGATCCTAGTTGTGTTGGGTATTCATAATCTGCTGCAGTTCTTTGCTTCAAAGGAATTTTGTTTTTTGGATTTCTCACTGAGCACTTTTAAACATTTTTTTTACTGTAGAACCCAACAACATATGGCCATCAGTTATTGTACAATCCAACTGAAGCCTCTCCATAGACTCATAAGACTCATTCAATTATTTTGGAGGAGACAAAGTGTTTTCAAACAAGCAATCTAGTTTGTAGCTTGAAAAGGCAAAATGATTCATATTTAAAAGAAACAGAATGAATGGTTCTTACAAAATGAATTAATATACAGAAGAAACATGTTATAATGGATAAAGTATCAGATTTGGAGCCAGAGAGACCAGGCAGTGAATACTGCCATAGGCACTTACTAGCCTTGTGACCTTAGGCAACTTACTTAACTTCTCTGAATCTCAGTTTCCCAATCTGTAAAACAGGTAAAAAAGGAATGAGGTAAAATTTGTAAAATGTTTGCTAAACCAAAAAGCATATGTGTCAGTTATTATGCTTATAGTAAAGGGATGGATTCCTTCGAAATTCAACATGTTCATTTAAATTGATAATAAGATAATAAGGACAATGATTAATAATAATACCTATCATTTTATGGTGACAGGTATTGTGCAAATTGCTTTACAAACATTATTTTATTTAATCCTTACAACATCTGGGAAGGAGATGCTATTATTATACCCATTTTACTGTTGAGGAAACTGAGGCAGGTAGAGGTTTTGACTTATTCAGCATCACTAAGTTCATAAATGTCTGAAGCTGGGTTTGAAGTCAGGGCTCCTTGACTCAAGATCCAGTACTTGATCTTAAGACAAGGCACAAGGCACAAGGCACAAGATCCATTGTGCCACATAGCTAAAAAATTTTAGAGCTGACACCAAGAAAGGTCAAATGATTTATGTCAGCTAATATAGCAAATGAGTAGCAGAAATAAGACTAGGACCATCTCCATGGACTTCCTTTCCAGCAGTTTTGCCACTATACCATTACCACTCTTTTCTTTTTATTTTATACATACATTTTTTCCCCATTTTGAAATCTGTCAAATTTATTTATATGCATTTTTTTCAGTGGGTACTTGTTTCAAAGTTTGGGATGTTCAAGATTCTGCATAACTAATTTATGCCTAATAGTAGCCATCAATTACATAGCACTCTAAGGTTTATAAAGTAAGTTACGTATGTAGTCTCATTTCATCCTCACGTTTCTGTGAGTTTGGTGCTGTTATTATCCTCATTTTAAAGATTAGGAAACTGAGTGTGAGAGAGGTTAAGTGACTTGCCCAGGGTTACATAGCTAGTAAGTGTCAAGAATTGGAATTTGATCTCAGGTCTTTCTCACTTAAAGTCCAATACTGTATCCACTGTGCCTTCTAGGTACCTCTAGATTACATAAAGGGTTAGCACTTAGGTGGAAATACCTTTTCATTTTATAGTTGTAGTATTGTGCATTTATGAGAGATGTGGTGACACTCATAGCCTAGAAAGCACTAGGTGGTACAGTGGATAGAGTGTGAGACTTGGAGTCAATGACTCAAGAGTTAAAGTTCTGTCTCAGACACTAGCCACCCTTTAACACCTTGCTCATAGGCTACGTTTGCCATAAAGACTTCTGCGGCAGCTAGGTGGCTCAATGGATAGAGCACTGGGCCTGGACTCAGGAAAACCTGAGTTCATTTAAGGCCTTGGATACTTTTAGTTAGCTGGGGATAATAAAAGCATCTGCCTCCCAGGGTTCTTATGAGGATCAAATTAGATAATATGTGTAAAGTACTTTGCAAACCTTAAAGTGTTAAATACATACCAATTATTATTGCTGCTATTATTATTTACAATGTTTATTATAGAATTTTTGATAGAATACTTAACAAGTCAAGAGCAATTAGGCGATCTACAAAAGCTAGAGAAATATCCATGTCTAGTCAATCATTCAAGGACAAGACGTACAGGCACCAGGAGGGCAAGGAAAAGCAAGGCACTGGGTGCAAGAGACTGGGGGCAAAGAAATGCCTTCAATGTCGAAACAAAATTGCTATGCTTCCTATGAAGGTAGAAACTAAGCCCAAAGCATGTTATTTTGGAGGTTTTTAAGTAACAATATACCACCTGACTAAATTAAAAGGAGTGAGTGAATAGAGGGAAAGGCAGTTGGTGGCATTCAATTTGCAGTATCCCTTTATACTTTTAATAACGCATGCAACTATGGGATTTATCATCTATCTATATAACTTGGCCATACAATGATGTCTTAGACATTCTATTTGATTTTTTCCATTCTTTATAGAATTTTTAACTGGACATGGATTTTTTTTTCTCATAAGATAGCATAAAGTCAAGATAGTATCCTGTTCTGTTATCTAGAGTGAAGATCTTAAGCCACAAGAAAGGCTTCCTTGGTGTAAATTGATGCATGTCATCCATGACATTTTCCTCACTTTGAAAAGTGATCCACATGCTCTTTAGCATGCCTGCTTGTATTTTTTATCTTTATATATAGGAATCCATACACACACACGCAAACACACATTGACATATATACAATGTATATGCCCATGTGTATATTTCTAGATACACAAACACACATACATAAAACATATGTATACATTATGTATTTCTATAAACACACAAGCACAATATACATATAAAACATGTATATTTATATATGTATGTGTATATAAATGTAAGTATTTATGTGTGTATGTGCATATATACATACGAGTGTATATATGCTTTAGCAATGATTTCTTCTTTATGTAAAGCATTTTAAGTTGAAGGAGTTTGCCCAGAAGAATAAAAATCTTCTTAAATATCTATTGACTCTCCCTTGTTTGACTCCAAACCTACCTGGATAAAACAGGTGCTACAATTTATCTTAAACAAACAAGACCTTGTGCTTTATTTATTTTCATGCATTTTGTAATTTACAACTGCTTACTTCCCTCTCTAAAAAGTAAAACTGAGAGAGATCACAAAATGAAATAATCCATGTCAACACCTACAATGTGAATTCATTCATTATTTCCAAGGCATGAGAGTAGATGCGAGTGATACAAATTAACATAAGATATTATTCATGTCATTGAGGATCTTGTAACCTGACAAGGTAAGGCATATTCAAAAAATGAAAAAAAAAATAACAATGTGTAAACAAGCTATGCTATGTATCAAATAAATGATATAGATAAATATATAAATATATGTTATAGAATGGCAAGGATGAAGTGAATACTAAAAGATTATTACAGTGAAGGAAGAACATGGTGAATTCCTAGGGAGGAAACCTACATTGACATTTTAAATAAAAATACTTAATTACAGCTTGTTGCATGAACCAAAGAATGGATGAATTCAAGTTCCTACTGTATATAATAGATTAATATATACTGGAAGGAAATAAGTATGTAGATATGAGTTCAAGAATAATTAGTGAGCTAGATGCTTATATTGGAGGACATATGAGAGGATAGTTAATCAAAGGGTATTTTCTATGTTAAAAAATCCAACATGCTTCAGTGGATCCATGGCCCCAGGACTATGGGCACTTTCTCCATTAGGGAAGATCAAAATACATCATGTCATCTCATCCTGTATGATTCTTGCCCATGATATTTTACAAATATGCCATAGGAATCCATCAATCTATTGAATAACTTCTATGTATTTTATATACTGTGGATATGAGTGAAGCACTGCAAGTATTTATTTGTTACCTTTCATTCTTATCGCTGGCTCAGTTTACTACTTTTTATCATATAGTTTTCATTGATATCTTTTCTCATAAATCTTACATGTTATTCATCCTTTAAAATATGCTGCAGACTGATTGGTCTTTTTTGAGCCTTTCCATTGCTTGTTGGAGTTATCCACAACTCAGAAATTTTGGTGTTTCAAGATTTACAACCTTTTAAAATTTCATGGTGGATATTTTGTTAAAAAGTTTTGTTCTTCAGCTAGAGATCATTTTGGAGATCATTAAAATCACCAGGCAACTTATTGAATGCAATCATGGATATGGGTACTCACTCCATCAGTGCGGATCAAGATGCATCCATGTCTTATTGAACCCATAATGTAATCAATCTGTAATGATGGAGTCTGAGTATGATGACTGGCCTGGTGGATGAAGAACCTTCCCTTGGCACAGTTTTCCCCTGATTGAATTGTGCCACAGACTATCACTTACAGGTAAAAGAAATATGCTTACCTTAGCACTGCAATTTTCTAAGTAAGCTTTTCAGGTGGAGGCAAAGAAGGCACCTATCATAAATGTTGTAGAAGATTATTTTTATGGAAATGGGATAAACTTGATCCTTTAACTCTAATTTTGTAATTCTGTGATTTATTTCTAAAGAGTTGACATAGTTGTTACAGTTATCTATTTTAAATGACTTGCATTATATTCATCCTAAACTCATACTATTTAGATCTTTATCCTCATAATAAGACTTTTCCCAAAGCTGATAGTTACTTGTCTAGGCTTAAATTCCTGTAGAGAATCTAGGAAATAGTAATTAAGGGAAATTGTTTTTACTATAAATTACTAATGTAGAATATGGGATCTGCTCTGGATATTTGAAGAATGAAAGTTAAAGTTTATCATTATAAGATGCTCATTTTCATTTTTTGAAGGTAAAAAGAATATGACAAAAACACTCAATATCTTTTTAAAATCCATAAATGATCAGTAACCATATTTTTAAAAGGATTAACAAAGAAGAAGAGGTACTGAGGTGGTAGAACATGATGGTGAGATGATTGGAAACTATGAAGTACAGGGGTCAGCAAGTATTTGTCATATAGAAGAGTGCATAGCCTCATTCTACTTGGACTCAGGAAGGAAGAATTAGAGACAAGAGTTTGAAGGTTAATTTAGCATAATTAGAACTATCAATAAATGCAATGGGCTAAATCAAAAGGTTCCTGCACATTCCTTTAGTCATTGTTTAGGGTTGAAAGACCTTTTTGTGGGGACTATTGTAGAGGAGATTTCTACATCGAAATTAGTAGACTAGCACTTATAACAACTTTTGAGTTCTAAACTTCATGATTCTGTTTGGAGAATGAAACACAAAAATGTATCATACTTGCATAGTAAGGAGGCCTAGAATACAGGTGGGATGAATTCTAATCTAGGTCTTCCACTGACAGTACTTTATTCACTTCACCTTCCTTTGTCCTCCTCAAAATGATAAGGGGGGGTAGAAGAGATGACTTCCGAAGTCTATTCCAGCATTTAATTTTGAATTACAATTATAATACTCCAATCTTGTCTAGTATTAAAAAAAAAACAGGAACATACACAAACACACACACAAACCTTACATAAATAAAATGTTATATGACTAGAAATGGTGTATAGTAGTTTTGATTTTTAAATTAATATTTTTCCTATTTAATATTTTATTTTTTCCAATTACATGTTAAAACAATTTTAACATTCTTTTTTTTCACATTTTGAGTGCCCAATTCTCTCCCTTCCTCCTCTCCTTCCCCACTGAGAAGGCAAGCAATTTGACATAGGTAATACATGCATAGTCATACAAAACACATAAAATAATATTTTGCTGTTTTTATATTACTTAAATGTATCTCATTGTCCTTTTTCTCTTCAAACAACTATACTGTATAAAATCTTTTTTTAAAGAGAAAAAAAGTATAAAACAATACTTTAAAAACATCTGAATGTATATGCAATGTTATATGCCTGTGGACTTCCCATTTCTGCAAAGTTGTGGGGGAGGTGTCTTCTCATATCTTTTAGGGCAATGAATGTAATGGGATATTACTATATTATAAGAAATAATGAACATGATGAATACAGAGAAGCATGGAAAGATTTGTATGAATTGATGCAGAGTTAAATAAGCAGACTCAAGAAAATTTTATACGTGCACACACACGTACACTGCAACTATGTAAATGGAAAGAGCAACAACCACAAAACAGTTGAAAATAAATATTGCAGAATTTTGAAATACTCAATTTTACAAATACATAAAATTCACAGCAGATATATAAATACAATATTACTTCTCTTTAAGAAAAAACTTGTTTTCCTCTGAATTCTATATCCTGAGTTCCTGGCCTAAAAATACGAATGATGTGGTTATGTTGTCACTGTGTCAGTTTTTGTAAAGGCAAATAACTTGGATAAAAAGCCTACAGGATATGATTTACTTCATCCTACTTAACCCTGGATTTCCAACATGAATGAGGCACCTTGCATACCTCTCCAAGTATGTGTCTTATTTGTAATATCATGTTTCCATAATTATGATGTGGACTGAGTTCCTATACTGTTTAATTCCTTAGCATAAGTGTAAATTAGTTTAATGCAACAGTGTTTTCTGCATTTAGAAGAACATGTTGAAATTATTAAAAATGATGGTGCTTATTCAGTCCATGTCTTCAATCAAGTGTGAAGACTGTCACCAGGGAATGAAAATTACTTAATTAAGTTTGTTTCTTATAAATCATTTTTATGGTTTTTAATTCCTAAAAATAATAAAAGTTGCATGTATTTGCAAAAAAAATATTGTGTATTAAATTAACTCATAATAGGCTTGTCACATTCTGGAACACTAGAAATATTTTACAATGTTTTAATGAGTATGAGCTCATGATATTGTTCTCTAATGTAGCCCACTGAATGGATATTTTAATACATTGTTTTTAATTTTTATATAGATCAGCCAAAATAATCAGTGTTCAATTTCCTTCAATTAATTTATTAAAGATCATTCACATAAATAAATTAAATTGTTTTTAAAAAGAACTTTACCTTTAATGTAATTTTTTCAAAAAAATTTTTATCAAATAAAATTACCTCTTTGGATATTCAAGGGAGTACCATATTATATTTTTGTAACATTGATTTGTGAAGAAAAATGTCCCAGAATGTCTAAGACCCCTCTTTCCACAAAAACACACATTGTGTATGCCAGCATTATGTGAAAACATAATGATGTAGAATTAACAAAATTTTTGCTTAAGAAGCAAAAAAATTAAATTTATAGAATGGATCACTATCACTGGGATTTGGGATAATAAGTAGGGTTATTTTTCTGGTTGCTATGCTTAGCAATTAGTAAAAAACCAAAAAAAAAATACAAAAAAAAAACAAAAAAAATGTTGTCTATAGAAAGTTAAACACATTCATAAAAAAAATATAGTACATGATGATGTCTTTTAGATTACTTCTCACAAAACTCCAACCAATCTTTATAAAGATAAAAAGTCAATCAACTCATATATCCTTCCCCAAACAAAAAAGTGGAACAATTGAATTGTAGTACATTCATGTAATAGAATGTTATACTGCAATTAGGAGCAATAACAATAATAGTGGAAAACACTTACATAATACTTTAATGTTTACAAAGCATTTTACATGAAAAACATTTTTTAAATCTGGGGAAAATATGAAATAATGCAAAACAAATGAAGTAGAATAAATAGAACAGGGTACACCCTAATTATGGCTATATAAGTTGAAAAAAATAGAATGAGTGTGAATGAACAAAAAATTCTAAAAAAAAAGCATTAGTGAGAAGTGATATTGTTTTTATATTGTAGAATTAATTGATTTATAGAGAAATAGCTTTTAAGCAAGCCTATATGCATTGATACACAATTTTAAATCTATAAGAATACATTAAAAAAATGAACGATAGTTTTTCTGCTGTTACTACATGACATACTTTTTTTTTTAAAAAAATAGCAAATAGCATGCTTCAATCTGCATTCCAACTCCACAGTTCTTTCTTTGTATGTAGATAGCATTTTCCATCATGAGGCTTTTGGAGATGTTTTAGTTCCTTGTATTTCTGAGAAGGGTTAAGTCTATCAATATTGGTCATTGCACAGTGTGGCTGTTACTGCATACAACATTCTCCTTGTTCTGCTCACTTCATTCAGCACCAGACCATACAATTCTTTCCAGGTTTTTCTGAAGTCAGCCTGTTCATCATTTCTTATAGCACAATGGTATTCCATCACATTCATATACCACAACTTGCTCAGCCATTCCCCAATTGATGGTCATTGTCTCAATTTCCAATTCTTGGCCACCACAAAAAGAGCTGCCATATATATTTTTGTACATGTAGGTCCTTTTTCCATTTGTGTGATCTCTTTGGGACAAAGCCCTAGAAGTGTTATTGCTGTGTCAAAGGGTATGCACATTTTTATAGCTCTTTGGGAATAGTTCCAAATTGTTCTCCAAAATGGTTGGATCATTTCGCAACTCCACCAACAATGCAAATTTTCCCATATCTCCAAAATTTATCATTTTCCTGTTTTGTCATGTTGGCTAATCTGATAGGTGTGATGTGGTACCTCAGAGTTGTTTTGATTTGTATTTCTCTAATCAATAATGATTTAGAGCATTTTTTCATATGACTATAGATGGCTTTAATTTCTTCATCTGAGAACTGCCTGTTCATATCCTTTAACCATTTATCAATTGTGGAATGACTGGAATTCTTATAAATTTGACTTAATTCTCTATATATCTTAGAAATGAGGCCCTTATCAGAGAGACTGGTTGTAAAAATTCTTTCCTAATTTTCTACTTTCCTTCTAATTTTGGTTGCATTGGCTTTGTTTGTCCAAAAACTTTTCAGTTTAATGCATTTTGCTTTTAGTAATGTTCTCTATCTCCTGTTTGGTCATGAATTCTTCTGTTCTCCACAAATCTGGTAGGTAAACTATTCCTTGCACTCCCAGTTTGCTTACAGTATCAGCTTTGATATATAAATCATGAACACATTTTGACTTTATTTTGGTATATGGTGTGAGATTTTGATCTATGCCTAGTTTCTGCCATACTCTTTTCCATTTTTCCCAGCAGTTTTTGTCAAAGAGTGAGTTCTTATCCCTGAAGCTGGGTTTATAAATAATAGATTACTAGAGTCATTGACTACTGTGTCTTGCATACTTAACCTATTCCACTGATCCACAACTCTATTTCTTAGCCAGTACCAAGCAGTTTTGATGATTGCTGCTTTATAATACAATTTAAGATCTGGAATGGCTAGGCCATCTTCCCCTGCATTTCTTTTTATTAGTTCCCTTGATATTCTTGACCTTTGTTATTCCAAATGAATCTTGTTATTATTTTTTTAACTCTATAAAATATTTTTTTGGTAATTTGATTGGTATGGCACTGAAGAAGTAAATTAGCTTAGGTAAAATTGTCATTTTTATTATATTAGCTCAGCCTACCCATGAGCAACTGATGTTTTCTTCACTTATTTAGGTCTGACTTTATTTGTATGAAAAGTGTTTTGTAATTGTGTTCATATGGTTCCTGACTTTGCCTCAGTAGGTAGACTCCTAAATATTTTATAATGTCTACAATAACTTTAAATGGAATTTCTCTTTCTATCTCTTTCTGTTGGGCTTTGTTGGTAATATGTAGGAATGCCAATGATTTATGTGGGTTTATTTTATAGCCTGTAACTTTGCTAAAGTTGTTTATTATTTCAAGTAGTTTTTTACTCGATTCTCTAGGATTCTCTAAGTATATCATCATATCATCTGCAAAGAGTGATAGCTTTGTGTCTTCTTTGTCTTTTCTAATACCTTCAATTTCTTTTTCTTCTCTTACTGCTAAAGATAACATTTCCAGTACAATATTGAACAACAGTGGTGATAATGGACATCCTTGTTTCACCCCTGATCTTATTGGAAATGCTTCTAGCTTGTCTCCATTTCATATGAGGCTTGCTGAAGGTTTTATTACCTTTATCTATTTGTTTTAATAAATTTATTATTTATTTATTATTTTAAGAAAGAATCCATTAATTCCCATGCTTTCTAGTGTTTTTTAATATGAATGTGTGTTGCATTTTGTGAAAAGCTTTTTCTGCATCTACTGAGATGATCATGTGGTTTCTGTTAGTTTTGGTGTTGATATGATCAATTATGCTGATAATTTTCCTAATGTTGAACCAGCCCTGCATTCCTGGTATAAATCCTACCTGGTCATAGTATATTATTTTTGTGATAAGTTGCTGTAATCTATTTGGTAGTATTTTATTTAAAATTTTTGCATGTATATTAATTAGGGAAATTAGTCTATAATTTTCTTTCTCTATTTTAATTCTTCCCAGTTTAGGTAACAGCACCATATTTGTATGATAAAAAGAATTTGGTAAGAGTCCTTCTTTACTTATTTTCCCAAATATTCTATATAATATTGGAATTAATTGTTCTTAAATGTTTGACAGAATTCACATGTAAATCCATCTGGCCCTGGAGATTTTTTCCTAGGGAGTTCATCAATGGCTTGTTCAATTTCTTTTTCCGAGATGGAATTATTTAAGTATGTTACTTCCTCTTCTGTTAATCTGGGCAATATATATTTTGTAAATATTTACCCATTTCACAAAGATTGTGAAATATTTTGGCATACAGTTGGGCAAAATAATTCTTAATTATTGTTTTATTTTCCTGTTCCTTGGTGGTAGAACTACCCTTTTCATTTTTGATACTGGTAATTTGGTTTTCTTCTCTCTCTTTTTTTAAGTTAACCAAATGTTTATCTATTTTGTTGGGTTTTTTTTAATAAACCAGCTCTTAGTTTTATTAGTTCAATAATTTTATTAATTTCTCCTTTGGTTTTCAATATTTCTAATTTGGTGTTTAATTGAGGATTTTAATTTGTTCTTTTTCTAGCTTTTTTTTAGTTGTATGCCCAATTCATTGATCTCCTCTTTTTCTATTTTATTGATGTAAGCATTTAGAGATATAAAACTTCCCCTAAGAACTGCTTTTGCTGCATTCCATAAGTTTTGGTATGTGCTCTCATTATTGTCATTCTCTTTTTTTTTTTAATTTTAGGCAATTGGGGTTAAGTGACTTGCCCAGGGTCACACAGCTAGTAAGTGTCAAGTGTTTGGTCTGAGGCTGGATTTGAACTCAGGTCCTCCTGACTTCAGGGCTGGTGCTCTACCCACTGCACCATCTACCTGCCCCTATTGTCATTCTCTTGAATGAAGTTATTGTTTCTATGATTTGTTGTTTGACCCAATCATTTTTTTTAGAATTAGATTATTTAGTTTGCAATTATTTTAGTCTAACTTTCCATGGTCCTTTATTACATATAATTTTTAATGCATCATGATCTGAAAAGGATGCATTTAATATTTTTGCCTTTCTGCATTGGATTGTGAGGTTTTTATGTGCTAGTACGTGGTCAATTTTTGAGTATGTGCCATGTACCACCAAGAAAAAAAAGTATATTCCTTTCTATCCCCATTCAATTTTCTCCAGAGGTCTATCATACCTAACTTTTCCAATATTCTATTCATCTCCTTAACTTCTTTCTTGTTTATTTTGTGGTTAGATTTATCTAGTTCAGAGAGGGGGAGCTTGAGGTTCCCCACTAGTATAGTTTTGCTGTCTATTTCTTCCTGTAACTCCCTGAACTTCTCCTCTAAGAATTTGGATGCCATACCTTTTGGTGCATGTATGTTTAGTAATGATATTACTTCATTGTCCATGATGCCTTTCAGCAGGATGTAGTTTCCTTCCTTATCTCTTTTGATAAGATCTATTTTTGCTTTTACTTTGTCTGAGATCAGGACTGCTACCCCTGCTTTTTTTTTTTTACTTCTGCTGAAGCATAATATATTCTGCTCCAGCCTTTTACCTTTACCCTGTGTGTAATGCTCTTTTTCAAATGTGTTTCCTGTAAACAACATATTATAGGATTATGGTTTTTAATCCATTCTGCTATCTGCTTCCATTTTATGGGAGAGTTCATCCCATTCACATTCACAGTTATGATTACTATCTGTGTCTTTCTCTCCATCCTTCCCACCCCACCCCCATTTATGCTTTTCTTTCTCCTTTCTCCTTTTCCCTCCTCACTAGTGTTTTGCTTTTGACCACTGCTTCCCTCAGTCCCACCTCCCTTCTATTAGCTCTTTCTCTTTTCTTCCCTTTACCCTTACTTCTTGTTCCCTCCCTTCTATCCCCTCTCCCTTTTCTTTTCACTTTTCCCTTTTCCTGCCTATAGGGCAAGTTAGATTTCTATATCTAACTGATTATGTTATTCCCTTCTTGAGCCAAATATGATAAGAGTAAGGTTCAAACAATGCTCATCTCCCTCCCTTCTTTCCCTCTGCTGTAATAGGTTTCTGTGCCTTCTCCTATAATGTGATTTGCCCTTGTCTGCCTCATCTTTTCCTTTTCTATCAGAACATTTTCTTAGTTAGATCACATTAATCCACTTACTTGGATCCATTTAACCCATTTGATTAGATTTTTTTTATCATTACATCAAAGTCAACTTATATCCACCCCTTTATGTATACCCCTTTAACATGGTGTAATAACAATACAGTTCTCAAGAGTTACAAGTGTCATCTTCCCTTGTAGTGATGTAAAGAGTTTGCCCTTATTAACAACATGTTGTATCTTTCTGTGCCATTTACTTTTTTATATCTCTCTTGAGTCTTGTATTTGAAGATCAAATTTTCTGTTGAGCTCTAGTCTTTTTATCAGAAAGGTTTGGAAGTGCCTTATTTCATTGAATATCCATCTCCTCCCCTGAAAGATCATGTTCATTTTCACTGGATAATTTATCCTTGGTTGTAATCCAAGCTCCTTTGCCTTACAGAATATCATATTCCACACCCTATAGTCTTTTAATGTAGAAGCTGCAAAGTCCTGTGTAATCCTGACTGTAGGTTCATGATATTTCAATTGTTTCTTTCTGACTGCTGGCAGTATTTTCTCTTTGACTTTGTAATTTTGGAATTTGGCTACTATATTCCTTAGTGTTTTCAATTTGGGATTGATTTAAGGAGGTGATTTGTGGATTCTTTCTATGGGTATTTTACCCTCTGGTTCTAGGACCTCAGGGCAGTTTTCCTTTATGATTTCCTGAAAGATACTATCCAGGCTATTTTTTTTCATTCTTTTGTTTCTGTTTGACTGATTCTTACTCTCTCACAGAGTCATTAGCTTCCATTCGCCCAATTCTAATTACTTACTTCTTACTCTGCCATCTTGGCTTTACATGAAATACTTTCAATGAATTTGCTTACCTTTCTAATCATCCTATACCTTATGTGCTCCACCCACTCATTGCACCCATACTCTTCAATCAAGTGACACTGGTCTTGCTTTTCTTCCAGTAAGTCAGTCCATCTCTTTACTCCACCCATTTTCACTGACTAATCCATGCCTGGAATGCTCTTCTTCCTCCTCTTTGCCTCCTGGCTTCCTTCAAGTCCCAAATAAAATCCCACCTTCTAGAGGAAGCCTTTCCTGATCCCTTTTAATTACATTGCCTTCCCTCTGTTGATTATTTCCAATATAATTTTTTGTACATGATTGTTTACATGTTTGCTCCCTCATTATACTATGAACTCTTTGGGATTAGGTACTTTCATTTGCTCTTCTTTGTATCACAACACTTAGAACAGTACTAGGTACATCATAGTCAAGTAATAAATTTTTATTGACTGACTACTTAAACAGTGGTTTTTGGGCTGTGTATAATTATCATGGGTGCTTGATAGAGGAGCTAGAGCACTGAGGGAAAAACAAAAAAAAAAAGAGATACATGGTGGTGAACGTGAAAGAACTAAAAGTCCTTATTCTCTCCCCCAGCCATCAGCTGGGTACTACTTGTACTCCATCATAGTTGGTTCTTTTATCCTATTAAATATTGCATAAGATCAAGTTAATGCTATTTGTCATAAACACCTGTGATTGACCCCAGCCTGTGAATCTTCTTTATTAATTGGTTTCTGACTTGAGGTTGAAGAACTTCTCTGGCAGCCATAGAGATAGTGTGGCTATTCTTACCACAGTACTGAAACCCCCAACAGCTGCCCATTTTAGGAGAGTTTTCTCTCTCTAACTGGGTCCATAATCATGAACCAAGCATAAGTTCCACAACCACAATCCAGGGAAGAATGCCTACTTAACCTGTGCCTTTCAGAGTGTCTCATGTGACCACAAGCCTAACTGATTGTTATCCCCAAGTGTTACATTAATTTTAGTTATCTTATTTTTATATACCACATAAGACTGTGCCCAAACAACTATAAACACCTAAACTTCATTGATTTGTAGTAGTTAGAAAGATCATTAAAATATTTCCAGTCCAAGCAATTTCTGTCAAGGAGTTTTAGTTCAACCCTATGCAAAGCGCTTAACTCACCTCCTGATCCACCTTATATCAGTGAAATTACAGATCTATTGATTATCCATATCTCCTACTCAGTGCCACTATGTGTGACAATTACAAAACAGTCCCTCTCTTCAAAGTGGAAAGGGGGAGGAATCAGGGTTATATACAGTCATAAGAAAAACAAGCAAATTCAAAATATATACAAAGTGATTAAATGTAATTTTTGTTCAGAGAATACTGGGAGGTCTGACAGAGATACTGTCCTTTGAACTAAGCCTTGAATGGAGCTAGGGATTCCAAGAGGTCTAAGTGAGCAATAAGAGAGCTCCAAACATTGAAGGCAGAAGTAAGTCTGGTTCTTCAAGTATAATCTACCTATGAATACAAATCTGAAATTTTCTAAGCTGAGTATGGTGTGAAAGAGTTTTGCCTCTGCTACCCTAGCTTTGACAATATAACATGAGAAAGTAATGCTGATTTTCATACAAAATCAAGGAGGAAAAAAACCTTCCATAATTTTGAGGGACTAAGTTTCCTTAATGACCTTTTAAATATGGGGGGGGGGGGGCGGGGAACTGTCCAGAATAAAGGAGATGATACTTCAGTTTTGACTTCTATTCTGTTAGGCCATATCTTGAGTTCTATGTTCATTTATGGGTACCACCCAACAGGAATGACATTTATAAGTTAAAATATCTTCAGAAGAGGCCTACAAGATTTGGGAAAATGGAGAAAAGGGAACACTAGGATATCATGCCATACAAGTTACTGAACCTAAGAATGTTTAGATTGGAGAAGAGAAGACAGGCAGACCATGGAAGTTATCTTCAAATTTTAGAAGGTCTCTTATACTGGAAGAAGACATTTGACTTATTCTGCTTGATACCAGGAGGCAAGATGAAATAATTAGTAGGGATTATGAATAGATAAATTTGAAATGGTTTTAAAAGAAAATTTCCTGCCAATTAGAACTGTCCCAAAGTAAAATGTAATACTTTTTGGAAGTAAGGAGCAATTTCTCGGGGATGTCTTTGAAAACAGGCTAGACACTCATTTGTATATAGCCATCTACTGAAGAAGGAATTATTGATGATGTATGGGGTTCTAATCAAATGGTCCCTGTCTCTTTTTGCTCAGAGATTCTGCAATTCAAATTGGAGAAGAACTTTTTTAAAGAACTAAGATGGCCTGTGGAAACAAAAATGGCAGTACAATTGGATCCAAAGGGGGAAAAAGATATTTTTAGAGAGATGACAATTTCAATGATATATATTAGGGGGAAAATTTCACTATCTGATCTATAGAAATGACATGGTACAATGGAAAGAGCCTTAGATATGGAGATAGCATTTTTGGTTTTAAATTATAGCTCTCATATTATTACCAATCTGACTTCAAGATGGTCATTTAACTTCCCTGGACCTCAGTTTCTTATCCTGCTTAGGTTTAGGTATGAGGCTCTGATCTCAACAATGCTGTATTCCTACCATCAAAGCAGATCATAGTCCTTTCATGCCTTCATATCTTGTACAATTCTTATCCATGATTTCTCATAGAGTCCTCTTAGAAGATCTACTTGTGTGCCAGAAGCCTTCAGATAGATAGGTAGATATAGATATATGTCTGTATATATGTATTTATGTGTATATAAATATAATATGCATATGTATTTAATATATACATACACACATACGCATGCTGTCCAGATTTACCATAGCTTTCCTCCCAAGGAGGAAGCATCTTTTAATTTTATGGCTTCAGTCACTGTCTGCAATGATCTTTGAGCCCAAGACTGTAAGATCTGATGATGCTTCCATTTCTCCATTTATTTGCCAAAAAGTGAAAAGACCAGTTGCCAAGATCTTAGTATTTTTTGATATTAAGCTTCAAGCCATCCTTTACACTTTCCTCTATCACCCTCATCAAGAGGCTTCTTAATTCCTCTTCACTTTCTACCATCAGAGTGCCCTAGTTTGAGGAAAATCTCAGGTTTTTCATTAATATGAGGATAATTAACTAATATCTCTGTTGAATAACTTCTGTGAAAACTTACTTTAAAATTGAAGTGCTGAATTTATAGTGCCCCATTGTAATATAAATATTCTTGGCTTAATCAGTAGTATTTTTTCTCCTTTCTTGGAGGATAGGAAAAAAGCAGAGAGCCATAAGATAGATGTCACACTGAGGGGAAAAAAATGATGGAAATTAGTTAAACATGGCTTATATTTTATCTATTTGGCATCTAAGATTCCACCCCCCCTCATATATACACCCAATCTCAATTAAAACACCAGTCAAGAAAGAAATAATTAAGATGATAATATATCATTCTTCATTTTAAAAAATGCAGAAATATTAAGGCCAGCCCTAATTTAAAATGTAGGTTCTATTTATTATAATTTTCTATATTCTTTCAAATTGAATCTCTAACCCCTGATCAGCTATATGGGACATGCGACAAGTAGAAATACTGTGGACTTGTATAATATCTTCTAATTTAAACTAGATTTCCAATTGCTTGAGTCAGCATCACATAAGTTGTTTTTTAAATTAGTTTTATGTTATTAAAAGTTCTGCTTCTGGCCATGACAATAATGAAAAGAAAGAACGTGAGTAATTTACAGGGGTTATCCCTTTTTAACCACAGACATTACAATTCTAAAGTATACAGCCTGTTCTTTTTTTTTATTATTGCTACACATATATTCTCTCGAATTACTCCAGTGAATAGACAGACAATGGCAGAGTGAAATGTAGGAAACTTCAAAGAAAGTATGTGGCTTTAAATAGTTCTCAAAACAAAAATTTACCTCCGGTACTATTTTTTAGGGCTTATTTAAAGGTATGTAGGATTGGGATATTGTCTTCTGTAATTTACAGGTAAGGAAAGTAAAATCGTAAAAGTTAGGCCATGACTTGAATGTGGGTTTCCAAAAGTTGCTCTAGTTCTTTGTTCACTCCACTGTAATGCCATCATGTCAGCTACTGGTAAAGCTTGCCTAGATATCTATTCCTTCTAAGGGTTAGATGCTTTCATTTTGTGAAATATTTATTAGAAATAATCCTATGTGCTCTGATAATATCAATTGCACATTATTAATTCTTCCTCCCAGATATGTCCAAAAATAAAATTCTGTTATTGCATCTGTGAAAATACGTGTATACCAGAGTGCTGATAGATATTTTTCAACAAGTTATTTAATTATTCTACTTTTTATCCTGATGGAAAAGTGAAAAAATAAGTCATCACACTGTTTTAATAATTCATTTTATGTTATATATGCATATATTGCTACATGTATTTATATTTTATATGTTCATAATAATAGAATTTGTATACATTGTAAAGTTTGCAAAGTGCTATACAATGGTATCCAATTTGAACCTCACTGCAAGCTTATGTAGCATGTACTGTCATCATCATTTTACAAATGAGGAAATTGGGGTGGAGTTTATAATAATAATAGCATTTGTATGCATTGTAAAGCCTAGGTAGAATGTACTATTATTATGACCATTTACAAATATGGAAACTAAAGTGTCGAGTTTAAATAACTTGCTGAGGTTCAAACAGCTAGTAAGTGTCTGAGATAGGATTTGAACTCATGTGTTCCTTACTCCCAAGACCAACAGGCACCCAGTGAGCCACCACCCACAATATTGAGCCCCTTGAAACTCTAGATTACAGCACTGAAGTATTTTATGTACCTGTGATAACAATCCCTGTGAATATAGTTCATTTGGAGGAACATTTGTGATTTATTATCATCAGCAAGTCTACAAAATTAAGTCATGAGTGGGGCTAAAAGTAACCAAGAAACAAGTAATGGATGTTTGGGAGGAATTTGGGGACTGTAGTCAGTTATTTATATATCCTTTGTAATGACAGGTTTAGCATGATACTTTTTTAAGACTTTAGGTCAAGGAACTTGAACTTCACAAGTTATAGATCTTGCTAGAATATGCTTTCACAGCTTGTTACTACTGCTGTGATCCTGGAGCTATGCAATTAAAACAGAATTAAACCAGCTCTGTGGCATAATGATTGTTCACAGTGGACATCTGTGCTAGTTAGTAATGTGCAAAGTAAGGATAATAAGGGAAAAGATTATCAGAACTGGACTTTTTGGAATGAAATTGTTCTCCATCTTCACTGAATGAGTTTAAGGAAACAGCACTCCTCTCTCTGTATTCCAGTTGCAACTATTGTCTACCCCAGTTAACTTTGCAGTTAGCAGTTACTACCCTGCATATGCTAATTATCTTTTATTTGTCCTTTTTATGGGTTTCACACCAACTAGATTTTAAGGGTAGGAACCAAGAGGAATCCTCACGTAGGAGAAAAAAACTGGGACTTTGAATTAGAGAACCTGATTTGGAATCCTGAAGTCATTTCACTTCTCTGAGCCTTGTTTTGTTTTTGTTGTTCCTGTTGCTTTTCCCAATCTGAAAAAATAAAGGGATAGATTAAGTTATCTTAAAGTCCCTTACAACTCTCTATATACTATATCTCACTTTGTATACTAATCTGGCACAATGCCCTGCACAGTGTAAGCACAGAATCTTTTACTAGTGATGAATATATCTACAATGTGAGGATGAATACATCTAGGGATGAAATGGTACCTACAAGCAACAAAAATGCTCAAAGGATCACAACTCAGCAATTTATTAATCACCAGGATGCAGTTGTACAGTTCACTAGGCCTAAAGTCCCACAGGGACATGAAGGAATGGTGGCTAGGCATAATGTGGAATGAGTATACTGATTGAACGCCCAGATCTCCTGTGTGTCTGCCCTTATATCTGATCTTGATGGACAGATCCATAGGGACTAAATGGAAGGGAAACTTACAGGCAATCCATTATTGAGTGGTGTAATCTATACCACCACCATCACCCCATTCCAACCATACATGCATTATGATTAGGAAAGTTTTCTAACCTTGCACACATGGAATAGGTAAAGTTTCTAAACTGATTTTTTTTTCTAAATTGAATTATTGGGTACCTTGGAAATTCTTGGTACATAGATACCGTAGGTACCATTCGTAGTCCGTGGTCAAATATGGAGTCACAACTCAGCTAGAGCCTAACAATAAACCAATCCTCACAATACAAAATCACTTTGCCATCAATCAATAACTATTTATTATGTAACTATGAAGTGCCATGCACTGTGCTAGGCCCTGAGAATTTAAAAAGCAAAAAAAAAAGAAAAGAAAAGAAACAGTATCTGCCCTCAAGAAGCTTAGCTGAAGCAAAGGAGCTTACTTGTACACAATATAGACAAAATTAATACAAGACAATTTCAGGGGCTATAGAGCTAGTGGCTGGGAGGAACACAAGAGAATTTCATTGAAACAGCAAAGAATGGCTATGAAATATTTATTATGCAATTAGCAAAGGAGTCCTATGTGGCCTTGGCTAAGGACTGAGAAATTTAACCTGACATCACCAAGTTGAATAATTGTTTTATATAAATCACAAAGACCTAGCAACATAGTGTGATTCTTATTATTGCATAATAATATGAGGACATATGTTTATTCTGTGGAATAGGGTGGCCAGATTAATTACATTTTCAAATACTAATATTCCCCCAAGAACTTAGTACACACTTGAATAAATTTGAAAGACAGAATGTTGAACTGAATTGTGCAATGGACTTTAAAACCATCTCTGGCGGTGTCTGAGACTTGTTTGGTGGCAGGGGGAAAGTGCCTTTTTGCTTCAGCCCCTCTGACTAGTGAAATAGGGTCATGTTATCTCATGGAACTTTTCAGTCATAACTTAGAGAAGTAATCAATAATATGAAGTCTATAGTGCTAATGCCATAGCTTTTATAGGAATGATGGATAACATGGTCTGTTTATAAAGTACTAAGCTGTCCAGTTCAGTTTCATGACAAATAGCATCAAAATGGAAAAAAAAATCTAGGATGGAAAAAAATAACCTATCTCCCAGAACCTCACATTTTGGGATAAATAAAAAAAAATGGGATCCATGTCAGCATTTTGTGTGCATTTTTCTTAAAAGCTGAAATGTAATTCAGGCAAAATTGATGAACATGAAGATGATTGGCAATTTTGAGTCAAATCCAATTTAAAATGCTTTTTATCTAACATCTTGCTTGAAGCAACAAATTATCTCTCACTTGTGCCTTTGCCTGATGTCTTGCTTTATGCTTGGCCGTTGCATCATAAAAGATGCTTGTGTTGTCTATAAAATTTAACAGATGTAATTAAGCAGCTATATAAGCTAACATAACTATATTATGCTATTTCTAGGGAGAAAATTATCTTCAGATATGTTGTTCTGAAGAACTACTAGCAAGAATTATTAAGTTCCCAACAAAAGAAAGTTTAAGGATTTGCTACTGACTTATAACTCTGTTCTTCTAAAATCTCCAAATGTTTATTTGAACAGGTCTGAATAGCAGGGTGAAGCCAAGTGACATGACCCATAAACAGAGGCTTGAATTCAAGGAGCACCTGGCTTCAGTTCTCCCTTCTGACTTTGGCTTATTGTATAAGCCATGCACAAATCACTTAATTTCAATTTGACTGGTAAACCCTAAGACTTATCAACTCTTAGATCACAGGCTCATGGTTGAGGGAATTCCTACATCTGGAGATCACTATGCTATGAAGTCACAAATGCCATATAGCCCCTTAATTAGCATGGCAGAGTGAATTGAGAACTGGTTTAGATTAGGGTCCAAGTTCTTGTTCTGCCACTTACTGGCTTTGTAACCTTAGTTAAGGTAAATAAATTTTGTGAACTTCAGAATCCTCATCTGTTAAGTCTCCAAGTATTCTTTCTCAATCTCTTTTGTGGTTCTTTCACGCATCTCTCCAATAAACCATGTATATCACCCAAGTTCTGTCCTGAGTCCTTTTCTTGTCTCCTATACTGTCTCTCTTGACGATCTCATCAGCTCCCATGGACATATTTATCACTTCTGTTTAAATGATTCCCACACTTATATATGCAGTCCTAGTCTCTCTCCTGTGCTACAGTCACATATCAATAATTGTCTCAGACATCTCTTCTTTTATGCCCCATGAGCATCTCAGACTCAGTGTGTTCAAATCACAACTCATATTTCTCCCCAACCCTATCTTTTTCAGAATTCTCCTATTAATATTGAGAACTCCACCATCCTCAGAATCATTCAAATTTGCATCCTCAGTATACACTTTAACCCAATATTTTGACCCACCCTACGTATTCAAATCCATTGCCAAATCCTGCCATTTCTTGTTTTTTGATATCTCTCTTATATACATATATGTATATGTGTATATATATATACACATACATATATGTATATATACATATACATATATGAATATATATGTATGTATGTATATATCCCCATTTTTTTCTACTCACATAGCCATAACCTTAGTTCAGATCCTCATCACCTCTTGATTCCTTGTCTCAAGTCTGTCCCTACTCCAATCTATCTTCCATTCAACTGCCAAGGTGATTTTTCTGAGGTTTATTTGAACTTGTCACACCTCCACTCAATGACACAGTGGATCTTATTCCCTCCAAGATCAAATGTAAAATCCTATTTAGCTCTTGAATCTATTCATAATCTGGCTCCTTTCTGACCTTCCAGTCTTATTACATGTCCCTTCCTCCCTCTGCCCCATGCAAATTACAATCAAGTTACACTGGGCTATTAGCATGCCATAGTCAATTGAGAACTGGGATTAGATTAGGGTCAAAGTTCTTGTTCTGCTGGTCTACTAGCAATTCTTTAAACATGATGCTCTATCTCTTCTCTACATGCCTTTCAACTCTTTGTCTCTAATGCCTGGAATGGTCTGCCGTTTCACTTTTACCTCTTGACTTCTATGTTCATTCAAGTTTCTCTTGAACTCTGAGAGTTTTCCCCTCCCAGATCGATTCTTTGGGAAGTCGAACTAGGTCATCTTTTGCTTCAATTCTTACCTAACATTAATCACTGAATGGGTGTTGCCTCAGACAAACTGAGACCTGGAAAAGACCTTAGCTTAAAAAGACCATGGTCTTCTGTTGCATCCAGGATCATCACCAGTCCTCCTGACCTATGTCTTGCCTCTGGACTCCAATGACTCTAGAAGAAAGAGTGAGGCTGATGACTTTGCACTGCCTTGCCTTACTTAAATTCAACTCACTCGCAAATCAAAACATCACCCTCCTGATGTCATTAGTCCTCTTTGAGAAGGAAGGACAAAGAAGAGTAACAGTTCATTCAAGACTGAGCTCAAGTCTCACTTTGGGTAAGAGGCCTTTCTTGATTCAAATAGCTGTCTTCAGCACTCAGTTTTCCTTCTCTCTGCTCTGTGTATCTCTTGTATGTTTCAAATTATTTATATATTCTCTCTCCCATGAGAAAAGGAGCTTCATTATAGAAAGACTTTTTTCCCCTTTCTTTGAGAGCTATAATATTTAGTAAAATGGCTAGAACAAAGTAAATACTTAATAAATGCCTGCTAACTGAATTTTTGACTTAGTGTGAATACTATTAATTATCCTACTTCCGTCATTGAGGTTATATGACTTTGTGAACTATAAACATTGTTATGTTATGATTGTCATGGTTAATACAATAGTTCAAAATTGGGGGTAGCTTTAGACAAAAGAAAGAGATACTTATAAGTATGTCTTGTAAATCATGAAAAAAAGTCAGTTTGAGTGAAAATCCTAGGTAGTCCAGTAAGTGGAATTTATATTAATTAAATCTCCTGCATTATATTTTCCCCTAAAAAAGTTATTTTTTCCATCCCAAGTTTAGATAGAAAACAAGGAAAACAGTAGCAAAAAAAAAGCAGATTACTCATGTGCCCCCATATGGTAGAAGAGTTCATCAATTCAGAAAGTGTATACTAAATAATAACTCAGAGGCAGTCCATGAATTTGGCCTGGGTGTACCAGCACAACCTTGGAAAGAATTTCTGTTGACTCTTTCACACTTTTTATTTAGCTGTATTTCAACCTTGTGATCACTACTAGAGGCAACATATCTTCATGGCTACAACACTGAAAACAGAGTCAGTCACACATTTTAAAATTCCAACTTTAGATTTATTATTTATACGACCTGAGCAAGTCACTTAATCTCTAATTTGCTTACAGCAGTTCTTTAGTACTTATTTACTAAATCATAGCATTATAGGCTGCATATGTAGAGGGCATGTCCAAGCTTGGATTTCTCTCCCTCCCTCACTGAAGAAATCATAGATCTTCACAAATCCATATTATGTAAGAAAGAATACTATAATTCCAGAAACAATGATTATTATAACAATGACCTTACTCCTGAGGAGTTTGTAATCTAATAATCAGATTTACTTTCTATATAGTTGATATTTAGCAGACACTCAATAATAAATATTTGTTTCCTGTTACTTTGGTCCAGTGAATTAGGATGTTTCCTGTGGTACCATACCACTAGTTAAATTTGTGGTCTAGATTTTTGAAAATATTTTCCAATTTTCAAAATCATTTCCTGTATTTTTTTTTTGATGGGGAAGTGATAGGGAGTTCAGAGGAGATCCAAAATAAAGTGGATAGTGTAAGAAAGTGTGATTACTTTCATTTCTGATAGTTGCTATTTCTCCAGAAAAGTAGGAGAAAGTATAATGACAGCAATATCTTTGCAACAATGAAGGC
This sequence comes from Vombatus ursinus, assembly GCF_900497805.2. Lineage (NCBI taxonomy): Eukaryota > Metazoa > Chordata > Mammalia > Diprotodontia > Vombatidae > Vombatus > Vombatus ursinus. The sequence goes on along the minus strand of NW_020954596.1, from coordinate 41,256,534 downwards.
CATCTTGGGTATATGTGGATTTGGTGGATGAGCTCTAAATTAAAGAATCTTTGAAGTATAACTTTCACGTGACAGAATTTTTGTAAGTTGATACCACTAGCATATGAGAGTAAAGACATGTCAAAAACAAAAAAACATAAGAAAGCCCACAAAGTGAGTAATAGATCAGAACAATTGTTATTATGATACAGGAAACAACCATGTTATGCGACACTATTGAGAGGCTGGGAGAACAAAACGGAGAAAGAGTTACTGTGGATTATGTGATGAATGACAGCATCCTTTTACATGATTCCAAGTGTCATATAAGTTATAAAATAAAACTTTTAAAGACATCTACAATGTAGCATTTTAAGTTCCATCTTTGCTATAGATAATTAGGGCTTTTAATTTTCAATAATAAGCATTTCTGTAAAACATGTGTAGTGACATTCTTTGGTCTTACATTCATAGACATGCTGATGGGATGAAAGTTTAAACCAGCATAGAAGGACGAATGTTTATGAAATTTTTAAACTTTTTATGGCAAATAGTTTTACAAATACTTTGTGATGATAAAACAGGTGTGTAACCTGTGTAACCTTACAGCTTCCAACTTGGAGAATACTGATTTTATATATAATGAATATTGCAATAAAATGTCTTTATACTCATATTTCCATGAGTATTTTTACAGAATTTGACTACTCTGATTAGCTGCTTTAGCAGTATCACTCACTTCTGAAATTAGTCCTTGCAGAAATGGAGTTAAAAACATGTCACTCAATTTTATTTTTCTTTATTTTTTGACACATCATAAACACCTGTATATTATTGAGCATTTTAGGGGAAATCTAAACTAAAAGACATGCAATTTTAGTTTGCTCCTCAAGTTCAGAAATAACTAAATGATATAATTATGGATATTGATACAATTTATCTAACAAGATATGAAAATTTTTACTTCATTTTAGGTCAAGCTATTTCCTTTTTTTTCCCCTCAAAATGAACCTCTCCTACATAAGGTCCCAGAGACTAATATATGAATTTATATTTATGTATGGATTTAAGGTTACAAAGTTTTTAATTTTAACAGCCCTACAAAATGTCACTTAAGTTTAAATAGCTCCATTTTATAGACTAGGTAACTGAAAATCAGAGAGGTAATGTACTTTAATTTGCTAAAATTCACATAGATACAATCTCTCAAAGCTAGAGTTTTTCAGAACTCCTGCCATGATCACGTTGAGGTAAGGTCCATGTAAATTCAATGAATCAGAACTGTCATTATTCTATCCTGCCATTATGTCATTTGGTGTACATTATAATTTTTATCACCTTCCAAATAACTAAGACACTTTTTTTTTTCTGAAATTGCACCTTTATAAACCGAACAAAAAAATTTTGTTCACTCATCTAGAAATGGCAACTGTGGACCAACTGGGTGAATAGATCAAGTCATAATTATGAGTCCATCTCTACCTATATAACCTTGAGTAAACTCCAAAAATGCAATTGTGTGAATATAAGAGCTACCCCACTAGAGATCATCTAGTCCAGACTTCTTAAACTTTTTCCACTTGTGACTCTTTTTCATCTGAGAAGTTTTTACATTACCCCAGGTATATAGGTATATAAAATAGGCATACAAATCAAATACTTTCTGATAATAAATCATAAACAAATGTATTTTATAACAATTCTTTGGTATACATATAATTTTACCTTTTATTAAAGAACAAAGCAAATTTGCATACGCGTGAGATGGATGTGCTTGTTTATGTTTACATAAAGAATTAAATCTTTGCAGAATATTTGATACTGCAGGATGTAGAGCATCTTCAATGTTTTTCAGAGTTGATCGATATTTCAATTTAATAATCGTCAATGCTGAGAATGCCATTTTGTATAAATACATAGCACGAAATGGCAGAAGTATTTTTAGGGCCATTTCAGAAATGGTTGGAAATGCTGTCCTAATACCAAGTGAGAAATCATTTAACAATTTTTCTTTTTAGGAAATTCAAAATTTAAACCTCTGCTGCTTGATAACTGGGCAAATTCTTTTGGAACCTTTAATGGCAAATGACTGACTTTTTTAATTTCAATTGAGTATGGCTCATGAACCCAACTTAATTTTTTGGAATCAAAATTTGAAGGGAAGTGTTTCTGAAACTGTGCCTCCAGGCACTTCAGATGATCAATTATAACTCTTACAATTTTATCTTTGGAAGGTTATTTTCAATTATAAAAGCATCTGTAGCTGTAAACATTTCTAAAGAGCCATTTTCCACTCTATTCTTCCATATGTTAACTTTTTTAGTAAAACTTTCAATTATGTATTTTAACATAAATATGTTACATTTTTTTCCTTGAAGTGGCATGCTTAAATCATTGAGTTTTTTGAAAATGTCCAACAAATAACACAGTTTTGAAAGCCACAAGTCATTATGAAAAAAATTAACAGAATTGAATTTCTGCTCAGTCAAAAATATAACAACTTCATTTTTCAGTTTCAATAATGTGTTTAAACTTTGCCCTCTTGAGAACGACCTTACGTCTGTATGTAGTAATAAAGTTTTGTAATTAGAATCCATGTCTTTCCAAAGGTTTGAAAACAAATGAGTGTTAATGGCATGGCTTTTAATGAAGTTGATGATTTTGATAGTATTGTGATAGTACCATACTCATACAATACCAAATTACATTTGCTTGTGTTTAATTTAAAAAATTGATGTTCTCCATTATATACACATGCAGTGGTGATGGTGGAGAAATATGATTAAAGGGCTTTTGTCTTTACTTGCTGCAATTAAACATGTTTCTATAAAAGGAGATAGCAGCAATTTTTAAAATCAAACATTCTAACACAATAAAACCCAAAGATATACTAATTTGATACTTAAATGCTGAAGAATGAAGGTAGGAAAATATTATAAGTGTTTATTTTCCATAATTAAACTATTATGTTTCTGTAAGAGCAGAAACCTTTGTATGTACAGTAAAAACACTGCAATTCATAGCATACAACAGTCTCAAATCTGAGCTGAGGTGTTTCTGGAAGTGATTGTTGGCATTGTGTGGAGTGAAGGCAAGTGCAGTGCAAAGTGCACTTGTTATGTGATCAAAAGCAAGGCTGCAATGAAATCACCCAATGCAACATAGGGAAGTGATTCCAGAAACACCTCAGATTCATTCTACATTTGATTTTGAATTAATTTTTGGTCATTGTATATTCAGAAACCTTTTTTTCATGACCTCCACATTCAGACCCACAGTTTAAGAAATGTTGATCTAGTCTAGGTGTTTCATTTCAAAGTATTCCTTGACCACCACCACCTTCTTCCAAGGATACCACAGATCTTAAATCTTTTCTTCAAGTTACTGGAGAGGCTGTTTTATATAACAGAAGGACTCTAGAGTCATAGGATTACTGTCAACAACTACCTTTGACCATCACTACATGGTTAACCTTGGGCAAGTCATTCAACCTCTCTAGGTCTCAGTTTCCTCATCTGTCAAATGAGGATGTTAGATTAGATGACATTTCAAAACCCTGTCTACTCTAAGTCTAAGAGTCTATGATTATCTTACGTTGACTCATCTATATACATTTTTCCCCTTTAGAAGGTAAGCTCCTTCTTGGAAGATTTAATGGTAATTTTTTTTTTAATAATCCTTTATTCTTTGTATACCCAGAACCTAGCAGAATCTCATGATATTTAGTAGATATTTGTCTGCACACAGGGTTACTTAGCAGCACATCAAGACTAGGACTCAGCTTTCCTGAGCCTCATGTATCTTCAAAGCTCTTTCTTTGGTTCCAGTTCAGCTGATACAAATATACATCAATTTTAAAAATGGTTTTAAAGAGCTTAATTGAAGCCATAACATAGTCATTTTCTTTGGGGAAAAACACTTTTGTTAATTTGTATTTATAGACTATAGATAATTATAAGTGGAATTATGTATCGTTTTTGTAGCTTGCTTCCAATTTAGAGAACTATTTGTGAATCTTAATTATAGAATTTGAAATTTCAAAACTTAGAATATTATTATTAAATCATAGGGTCAGGCTTAGGGATTCAAAATGAACAATTTAAAATTGAAAAACATGACTATTGCACTTAAAAAACAATAAGCCAATTTCCAGATCTTGAAAATTGCCTTATGAAGAGTTTGATAATCCTTACAAACATGTTAAGTCCTTTCTTATCTATTTATTTTAATTTATGACCCTTTTTAATCACACACACAGACACATACATAATTATATGTTTATATGATGTATATGAACAATGAGCCATATTGAATCATATTATTTCAATAAATCTGTGTTAGATATCATGCCAGATATTTATTCATATAGATAAGATACTTGTCAAATAAAAAAATATATATTATCATCTAATGAAGAAGTAACTACAATACACAAGCAATATGTATAAATACAGGTAGGATGAGTAAGGCAGAAGCACAAGCCTATTCATGAAGTTTTGGTCTCAATCCTCAGTCTATAGCTACCCCAAAGAACCACTATTAATTATTATACTTTAATGAAAAATACCTTCACATTAAAAACTGTTGAAATTGATTTAATATTACTTCATAAATAGGTTCAATTCTTGAATGCAGTACATTATTAAACAAGAATTAAACCTATTTACAAAGTGATATTAAATTTATTTCAATAGTTCTCACTGTGAAGGTATTTTTCCCCCACTAGTGAACAGGAATTACCCAGGAGAAGAACTATAAAGGATATGATCAAAGAGATGTATGACTGAAGAAAAAGATAGGCTAGATAAGCAATGAGTGTGAGGGATAGACAAACAATATGGTCCACTAGTATGCTTCAATGGTAATAGAATCAAAGAAAGGGTCCTCACATGTTGTGTGGACCCCCTCTGGAGGATTCAGGGAAAGGCTTGCACAACCCTCACACAAGATCAGAAAGCATCACTGAATTGGGATCTGCAATATTGGTGGGAATACTCACATCTATTAAATCACGGAGCCATCCAAAGTACACAAATAAATGATTGACAAAAATCTAATAGACCTCTCCAGATTTAGTGTCATAAGTATGTTATCTATGATGGCAGGGGACATTGGGGGTCTGAAAAACACTATATCAGTACAATAGAAAATAGTTTCATTATGAATTGTTTTTATTTGTTTCATAATATAGCAGCAGTGTTGAATGAGGGAGAGAGAGCCAGTGTTGACTTCAGGAAGACTTGGGTTTATATACCACCTCTGACTTATATTGGCTATGAGACTATAATCATTTTGTGCTCTAGGCAATCCACAAACACTATGCATTGCAGAAAAGATCCTAATCTATCTTGCTAGAGGGAGTTCCTCACCTCAGGGTTCCCTATACAAATATAATTACAAGTCAAGTACTTATTCCTGTAAATTTTTTTCCAGAAAGTTATCCTAGTGCTTTTGTTTTATTCATTTGCCTACCATACATAACATAATTTAATCTGAACAATAAGGTAGATTATTAAAAGCATAGATGTAAAATAATAAGCAAATTCAATTTCATATTTATTAAAATGATCTTAAAGCACTATATGCTACTTCTACTTAAAGGCAGCTAGTGGTACAGGACAAAGTGATGTGCCTAAATCCTGAGTTAAAATCTGGCCTCAGACATTTAATAGCTGTGTGACTGTGGGCAAGCCACTTCACATCTGTTCAACTTGGTTTCTTCAACTGTAAAATGGGAATAATATTAGCATCAAATTTTCAGGGTTGTTGTAAGAATCAAATGAGATAATATTTGTAAAATCATTTAGCATCGTACCTGGCACATAGTGGGTGATATGCAAATGCTCATTTTCTTCTTTCCTTCCTCCATTTCTTCCTTTTTTCCTCCTTCATTCCTTCCTTCCAAAATCTTGTTAAACTGTAGTCATGTTAAACTCCTATTAAAGAAACTGTAGTGGCTCCCTATTGCCTCTACAAAAATATATATAAACTTAGCTGGAAATGTAAAGCTTTCTAAAAGCCATCTTTAATCTACAATTACAGGTTTATATCACATTATTCACCTTCATACACCACATTTTTTTCATTCAAAATAACATACTACTCTTTCCATAACATAACATTCCAACTCATGTTTACATGACTTTCTGAAGTATCTCTTCAATGCCTGTAACACTCACCTAGACATCTTTTTTGCCCCTATAGCATACAACTCTGGGCTCATTCTCCCTCAAGTCATGGTCACAGGTTAGGATATAGGACAAGCTCTCCCACCAATATACTTAAAGTCTGTAAATATAGACATAAAATTAAATCACCATGAAAGTTATCCAGACACATTCGAAGCACAAGTGGTCACAGGCAACTCATAGCTATGAAACTTTAGGGATCTGATGTCTTTTTTCAGTCTTACATTTCACCATTGGTATGGGATAGATTCACATTTGCCAAGGCATCTCAGTTAAATGGGTCAAATGGTTGGACTCCTTCAGTTGGTCTCCTCTACAACAAAGCAAGATGTTCTTCCTCTTACTTGGCTTACCCTTCGATGACAATTGTAGTATCTGTTTATTCCCAATTTAGGCTAAGCTGCAGAATTTAGATGGGCTGGTGTTTTATTCTTTTTAGAAAAAAAAACAGACTCGTTATATAAGACTGGAAGATGCTGCTCAAGTTTTTCTTTCTCAAATGAGCCCAGAAGAATTTTGTTTTTTACCTGCCAGGAAGCAAATGTAAGGTCAGTGAAGGGTAGCCTCTCCTTTATTTATTTATCTATTTATTTATCTGTCTATTCTTTATTAATTTATGTATCTATTTATCAATTTACCTATTATTCTATCAATTTATTTATTTAGATAAAACTTTCTGGTTCAGGCAGTCCTAGGTTCTCTTTGTGACAGGCCTTTTTCTAACTTATGTTGACCATCATGTAGACTGTACATTCATATAGTCATCTCTTTGATATATAGCCATTTACCCGAAATGAACACCTCTGGGATTCAAGGATTGCCAGTTTTTCAGCCCTAAATTTTGCTTATTGATATTGCGCAAATGAAAGACTAAGAAACAAGGTACTAAGGAAGTCTATTTCCTAGGACAAGTCCATTAACACTTCTGCTTTCCTGTCATTTCAAACCAGCTACTCAAAACCTGACATTTTATTTATCCTTGTCCCTTATTGACCAACAAATTTACTTACATGTGAAAGGGGGATATGCTTATATTCAATATTTGGCTCATACAGAGCCTCCTCTAAGAAACTTTTCTAAATCCCCCTAATTGTTATTTTTCTTTTCTTCAACTTCTTCTGATGGTGTGATAAACATTTTCTGTCTATGTTTTATAGTGTTCCTAGTAGAGTAAAGCTCCTTGAAGGCAGTGATTTTTGTTGTTATTGGTAGTTTGTCTTTGTATCCTCAAGGTTGAGAACAATGCCTTACACATAGTCACTTAATACATGCTTGTTGGATTGGATAAAATAGTGTAGAGACCAGCACACTTTTGCTTTCCTAATAATTTGAAAGTCCATCATTGTAAGAAACCTATCCTAAATTGATGTACAAACTGAAAGTAAAGGAAATCATGGTATGAGCTCCTAGGTTCAACAGTTGATTTGTTTCCACAGACTTTATTTAAAGATACTTGGAGAGTTAGAAGCTAGTTGACCATAAGCCAGATGGCCATAAGCAGGAATCTTAAATCCTTAATAAGTACTAAGTGTTTGTTCCATGTAGTTAAGAAAGTTAGCTTACAGACTGAATAGAACCTTTAGTCAAAAAGATCATACACATTGGATATTTGACTTGATCATAACCTTCTGGGTGCGATGTTTGACTTGAAGACTGTTTTTTTCACCCTGAGTTCAAGTACTAGACATGTTCCCAGACTCAAGAAATATGTTCAGCTTTGGAGGAATGGTAATAGCTTTTGAACTGCACCTCTTTCTCCTATCCTCTTCTTGACCACTGGATGGGCTGCATCATACCTTAGCCAAACTAATAAACATTCATTTAGCACTTTTTTGAGGCACTTATTACTTGCCAGGCACAGTGTTAACCTTCAAGATAATTTGCATAGATTTGAAATATTTTTACAAGTAATTTTCTTCACAATACTGGTTCACACAACCTTTGGCCTAAAAATCAATCACCATCACATTTTTCATTGATCTCAGGACTACTTGCTATTACCATTAGGGAATGAAGAAGATAAAATAAGAGACTTTACATACCAATAAATATAGCAGGTTCAAAATTTGCACTGATACTGAAATTCAGAGTAAAGCAATATTTAACATATCAGTGGTTTGGGGAACAAAATCCTTATGAATTCTCATACAGAAAAAAAATTAGAAGTACTTTTTTCTGTTTATTTGAATTCTACAAACATTTATATAACTACAGTTAAATAGCTGCATAAAGACTCATTATGGAACAATTAGTTTTGGTTTTGTTTTATTTTTTCATTAAGCACCTGAGGAATTACTGGAAAAGGGATAAAGGAACAATCTTAGTGTGACTTTAATTTGGTATTAAAGTGTCAGGATATATGGAACTGGTCTCTCATAAATATGCTAGTCATAGTTTTTTCAGTTTAATTTGATTCTGGGTAACAGAGAAAATTGCAAAATATGGCTTAGTAGGAGGAAACTGTACTTAGTCTAGTGCTTTTCTTAGATCTTTTGGCATAGTCGGGAGATATATTGGGAGATAGATTGGCTGAGTTCTAATGGTGAAACCATGACATTTCATTTTTCTAGTCCAAAATTGTGAGTTCATCCCTCAGGCAGGTAATAAGGACAGGGACTGAGAAATAGGGGTGGGCCTGAAATTCTGTAGCTCTGAACTTGGAGCAGGAACATAGATTCAAACCTTGGGAGCAGATCAGGGTGAGATTGCAATCTTGTTGCTCTGAGTCTAGAACGGTATCTTGAGTTGAAACCAGAGGCACAGATTAGAGTGGGCCTGCTGTTCTGTCATCCTGATTCCAGAGGAGAATTATGGTGGATTCATGCCATAGACTATATTTCTGTCCTCTAAACCTGCAGAGCATTCCTGCTAACTGATAACAATTGAGGTCAGCAACTGTTTAATAGAACTCCACCCAGGGTCCAGCTTGCAGTTGTGTTGTCTGAACACAATTCTGTGTCTAGAATATACAAATCTTAGGCTAAGAACTATGTGACTTTGTTATTGCCCAGGTCTGACCATTTAGGAAAATAGTATTAAACTCAAATAAAAATGGGGTCACTAAACCATATATAAGGATCATAATACATGAATAAGGCAGGGACAGGACCCCAGATAACACAAAATGGTAACATATAAGATACCAATATGTCCTTTAAAAGTACAGAGAGTCAAGTCCTAACACAAAGTTATAATTCAAGAAAAAAGTCAGGAAAAATAAACAAATAACAACAAAAAGAGATATAAACCCAGAAGAGAATAAGTTCAGAACATCTGCAAACAAACTATGAAATGAAAAACTCAGCTTAGACACAAGGTCAATTAGAATTGATGAAACAAATGAAGCAAGAGATTAAAGACATTTTTAAAGATATAAATTAAAAGAGAGCTCATTTCAATGAAAGAATTGTCAAAGAAGTAAGAGCACTGAATGAAAGTCTAGAAAAGAGAATTAATAGCTTGACAAAGAAGTATAAAGCCTTACTGAAGTAACAAACCCCCTGAATATATAAAAAAGAACTAAACAGAAAATGATTTCATGAGTCAAGAAATATTAAAATATAGTCAAAAGAGTTTTGAAAAAGCTATAAAACATCTAATTACATAAACAACTGACCTACATAATAGATCAAGGAGAGATAATTTGAGAATCATCAGAACACCTGATAATTCTGACAAAAACAAAAGAACCTCATTATACAAGGTAACAAACCTGTTAGATTTCTGGGGAACACTGTATTTAAAACAATAAGACAGGAAATCTTCTGGGAACTGTTAGTAATTAAAAGGCAGAGTGAAAATAGAAATAATTCCTCAAGTGACCTCTTTCTAGGTCAACAAAAAAAATACTAAAAGCATCATGAAAGTAAGAATTCAGGTACTGAAGAGCCACAGACAGGATTGCATAAGATTTTTCAGTTATCAGAGTAAATGACTGGAAAGCTTGGATTATGATTTTTCAAAAGGAAGAGGACATAGGCTCACAAGTAAGAATAACATAGCTAGCAGAACTAAGTTTAATCCTACAAGAGGAAAAATGGATATTTAATGAAGTAGAGGAGTTATAGATATTCTGATGAAAAGACTAGAGCTGAAAAGAAGCTTTGAAATGAACTTTTATAAGCAGTAAGATATACGTTAAAAGATAAGTATGATTGAGCAATTTAAAGAGACTACATTAGAATGAGGATTTTAGAGTATGAAAGGGGAAAATGATACAAATGGCACCTAAAATTCCTAATACCATCAGGGGTCATACAGTGCATTAAATAAGACAGAGGGTCCAGGATTGTTTTTGTTATATTTTGATGTCCTTAAGAAAAGGAAGGAAAGAGAGGGAAAATGTAGTACACAAGAGAAGAAAGGGGGAAGAAGGATAGAAGAAATTATAATTCCACATAATTTGAGTATACACATAGAAGACTAGGCAAACAAAAGAGGCAAGGAGAGAGGAGGGAGTGTTTCTTGAACTTCCTTTCATCTAAACCAGTTAAAAGAGAGTAAAAATAAATGTCTTTTTTTATTTAAAAAAAATGGGAAGGGGAAAAATGATCTTTGGTATTGGTCAGAGTTCAGAATAACCAATCCATGAACTGAAGCTTCACTCTGTTAAGGGGCATAGTACTTAGGCCTGTAGGAAACCAGACAGAGAATTATATATTTGATCCTAGACATGACAGATAGCCACTGGAGTTGTTTGAATGGGGGGATGACATGGTCAGATTTGAACTTTAGGAATATACATTTTGATACCTAAGTGCAGTGCAGTAGACTCTCTCTTTTAAGGGAGAGAAACTATGAGGAATAAATCAAGAAGGTTCTTTCATCACCTTTGTGGAACCACTTTGTCAATCTTTCCCATTGATATCTCTCTCTCTTTTTAATGCAGGATTGGCTAATATTCCAACCTGCCATTCAAAGCACTCTAGCAAGCAACCTTGAATTTAATTCTATCCTTGCTTAATTCATTGCAGTTTATTTAGCACAAATATCACATGCAGTATAACCTTCAACATTTTTCCTGTCTTCTATTACAGTGAAACTGCTAAAATAGATGGGCCTAGTCCAATATGAATAGGATTAGCAGCAAATAGTATGCAACAATTATAGTCTTAATGGGTCTCACCATTTACAATTGTTGCAAAATGGGGGGAGAGAGAGAGAGAGAGAGAATGAGAGAACAAGAACAGAGTGCTATCAATTTCCATCTTAAAACCCATATTAGCAAGTTCCCAATTAGTTTGTAACCCATCCATGGTACCCATTCAATTATTGTTAAATCTCTCCAAATCTTCTTATTCTTTTCTTCCTAAGCTTCCATGTGCATATCTTCTCCAAACAACTGGTCCCATGAGCCCAGATTGTTATATGTCAAAAATATCCGAACCATATTCTGGTTTAGAATCAGAATACTAATATGAGTTCTAAATCCCCAAGATCTCTTTTCCAACAAGAAGAATCCAGCTATCTTTTCTACATTCACATCAGGTTGCTGTTATCTTTGAAATTAAGCTTGCAAATCATTAGTAGTTTTCCCCATTTCTCTAGTAGTATTTTCCTTTGAGAGGGTTGAAATATTTCCTCAATTAAAGAAATAACCTTTTAAGTAAGGAAAGCACACAATGACAATAAAAATTTATATTTATACAATGCCTCAGAGAAAGCAAGGCACTTCACTTGTATCACATCACTAATATCTCACAATAACCTTAGTAAGATGGCAGTACTATTTGCCAATGAGGAAACTGAGGCTGAAGAGGCTACATATTCTACTCATATGCGGTCTCATGGATAGCAAGCTTTAGAAGCAGGACCTAAACTAGTTATTTTCTTAGCCCTACCCTAGTATTCCTTTTTGCTATGCCCATATTTCCTCATTTAAAACAATAATTCTATTGGTATTTATTTCCTTACTGAACACTAATGTCCTTAATAAAGGACTCCAAGGTTCACTGTAAGGAATATGTGGAGGGATCCCCTGTTGCTAAGTTTTCAAGGTTGAAACCATTACCTGATGAAAAGGAATTCCCGCAGCTTGTTTTTCTCAGCTTTGACTCTTCTACTTAAAATGTTCTTGTAGCTTGAAGAAAAACTGATAGTGGAATACAGTAGTGTTGTGCAAAATTTCACTTTTTTCTACCCCATTGTCATTATAGAGATCACATTTTCAAGTCTTAAGACTATCTATTTAATTGAAATGTATTTTCACAAAAAATAAAGGTTGCACAGATCCAAAATGGATTGTATTGAAATGGTATGTCAGGAGAGTTTGGTTTCAAATATTTTAACTTATTTGACTCTAAGATCACAGACATTAATATAAATTAAAATAGTAAAACTTCAAGATCAGCAAAAGGAATAAGAGAAAAAGGGGGGGAGGGTGGAATCCATTCTAGATGTCAGTATACAAATAAATTAATCCCTGAATAAAAATACAAGTAGGTATATACAGAAAACCCACCATAGAAAAAAATGAAAGTCAATGTATACATAATAATATTGAAGTCCATTTTCTGTTATATTTTGAAACACATATCAAGTTAAAATTCAAAAAGATCATACCTGATCCCCTAATTCTGAGAATGTAGGAAGATTGATAGTAATTTACAAATTGTCTTTCTCTTAATGAAACACATTTTGTGGCCAAGAAATTGTATTGCCCCCCCCCCATTCTTAACCAGCCCTGACAAAAAAAAAAAAGAAAAAAATGATTCTTCTCCAACCTGCCTTCAATCCTCATAAAAATCTATTTCTTAGCAGAACTCTTCCTTTTCCCCAATTCCAGTTGCATTAGCATTCATTTTCTTTTCTTGGTAGGTTTTTTCCCACATTTGCCCAGATTTTATAAGGATAATTGGTAAGCATTTAATTAAGCATTTATTATGTACCAGACATTAAGTTTAGCACTGGAGATACACAGAATGATAAAAGGCAATCCCTCATAAATCTAATGAGGGTCTGGGAAAACAATATGCAAACAACACTACAGACAACCCATATACAGGAAAATTGGAGATAGTTAACAGTATGAAGGCATCAATCTAAAAGGAGATTGGACTTCTTATAGAACATAAAGTTTTAGCAGGTATTTGAGAAAAATCAAGAAAGCCAGAGAGCAGAAATGAGGAGGATAAGAAGTTGAGGCATGTAAGACAGTCAGTGAAAATGTCTGTAGTTGGGAGACAAAGTGTCTTATATGAGGAACAGCAAAGAAACCAGTAACACTGGATCATAGAAAAGGTAGGGTAAAGTATAAGAAGGATAGAAAGAGTAGTTGGCCAGATTATGAAGTACTCTGAATACCTTACAGAGAGTTATATATTTGATCCTAGATATGATAGGTAGCCACTGGAATTGTTTGAATGGGGGGATGACATGGTCAGACTTGAACTTTAGGAATTTCCATTTTGATACCTAAGTGCAGTACAGTAGACTTGAGACAGGGAGATCAACAAGTAGATCAATATAATAGTCAGGAATGAAATGATGAAGGCTGCACTAGGGTCCTGGAAGTGTCAGTGGAGAGAATAGGGTGCATATGAGAAGTTTTGGAAAGTTAAAATTGATAGGGCTTAGAGACAGATTGTATATGCGTAGCTAAGAAAGAGTGAGGAGTTCAGGAAAAACACTTAGATTTCAAGCCTGGGGAGCAAGGAAGATGGCCCTGGACAGCATTTGGGGGATTAAGAAGAAAGGAGTGTTTATGTAAAAAGATAAGTTTAGGTTTGGACATGCTGAATTTAAGATGTCTAATTCAAGATTGACAGTAGGCAGTTGTATATTTGAGACTGTAGGTCAAGAGAATGTTTGGGATAGTTCAGTATATTTGACAATCTGATTAAATTACTAAGAAAAAGAGTCTAGAGGAAGACGAGAATGGGTCCCAAAACAGAGCCCTGAGGGACACCCACAGTTTTGGGCATTTGATTGGCAAATGGGATTGGGATAGAATATACAGATGGGGGGGGCAAAGAACCAGGATAGAGGAGTGTCATGAAAACCTGGAGAGAAAAGAGTATCAAAGAGGGTGATTGGTGGTTTCAAAAGCTTCAGAGAGATCAAGAAAGATGAGAAATGAAAAAAGGCCATCAGATTTGGTTAAATGATGAGATTGAAAGACAGATTGCAGAGTTAAAAGAGTGAGATAAAAGGAACTGCAGACACTGATGGTAGACAGCCTTGTCAAGGAATTTAGCCATATAGGGAGAAGAAATGTGAGATAATAGCAAGAAAGAAGTGATAGATCAAGTGAGGATTTTGTGAAGATGGAGGACATGACATCTTTGTAGGCAGTAAGGTAGAAGTTGCAGAAGTGATATTAAAGATAATGGGACAATGGGGATAAGAGAGGTGACAATAAGCTTGGGAAGACAATATGAAATGGTATCACTAGTGCATTTGGAGGGGTAATATCAGGCTGAGAGGAATGTTAAATATTTATAAATACGCAGAGCTTTATGGATTCCATTATATTTTTAATGTTTTATTGATTTTAAACATCATGGTCACTTCTGAATATGTCCAAAGAGGACATTCCCTTATAATAAAGAAGTTGGTTGGTTCAGCTTATTTGCTCTGAATTCTCTCATTTGTTTTCCCATGTTTCCTTGAATTGCTTACATTTGCTTTTTCTTACATAATGACAGTACTCAATTGCATTCACATATTATATTGCACTCATATACTACAATTTGTTCAGCCATTAACCCAAAGGATTTTAATGCCATGAGTTTTCTTTGTGTCCTTCATGTTATGGAAATCCCAATTCTACTTTGTGAGATAATTTAATAAAGATAAAAGTGCACTTTGGTATTAAAGCACGTATAATGGTAATCAAATATTTACAGTCAGAAAAAAAGATTTAGTTACAGATGATCAATTTCAACTTCATCTTATTTCATTTCATGAATGCTGGAAGCAAAATAAGAGAGACAGAAAGTGGGGAAATGTAGAAAACTGCATTTCACATGCCACAAAGGGAAAAGAAACAGCTGAGTTTTCTCTCTATTATAGTCTCAAGAGTGCTACACATAGAATAGCCAATATTTTCTTAAAAAAAGGTACCGTAAAATATAGAACTTTTTTTTAAAGATACAATCCTTAGAAGTGGTACCCCAAAGCGCTCTTGACCTTAAGAACACCTCTATTTTTTTATAATAGCAAATATTTCTCAAGTGACACAAGTGCTTCTTCTTATACTGTTGGCTTCATTAATTTACATCTACAGTAAATGTTCTTTTTCAGTGTTCTTGTTTGGTCAAGTAAATAGAGACTTTAATGGCATGGGGGATCACAGGGAAAATGATGAAGGATTGGTGAAACTGAAGTAAATCGGTTTTGGTATTGGCCTGTCAGGGGAGATGAATCAGGATACATTCTCCCTTTCTTCCTTTTTTCCAAAAGAATTTATTTCTTGCAGGTGCCACACTAGCTTTCCTTTCTACCTTACAACTTATGCTATTCCTTGTTAACAGAGACATATCTCAAGTAGCTTTGGTAACAAGATGAACAATTTTTTTGCCTACATATTTTTCATTGAATTTGCTCATTGAACTCTGTAGCAGGAAAAAGTAGAAAACTAATTTAAGGGGACTGGTATTGTTTTTGAATTGCTTACACTGGTGGCACATTTTCAAATGTGTCATGTATGTAATCGAGTTAACCCATGTACTAAAATAGTGCCTCCATAGACTACAAGTTGCTTAGGCATTTCAGTCTCACATCAATCACATCAATTCACATCAATCCCTTATTCCTATCTTCTTCACCCACCCAACACAAAACAAAATAAGGTACTTTAGCTTTACTTGAATTATTTGGACAACAGGGAAAGGGTGGATTGTTTGCATCGATTAATTACTTAATTTCAAAACCTTTCTCTTTTTTGTGCGGTATAGACTTTGTTCAGAGAAAATAATATGAAAAAATCAAATGCAAAGATTAGCTCTCTCTGAGGAATGTGCCAAATTCACTTTGATTAATAACTATATCTTAGTTTTCTTCAAAACAGGTTAGTTAGAACATGTAGTGTGTAGAGAGTTGTTTTTTTTAAGCCCAGATTTTCATTTAAATTACAAAAAACTGGTTGATTGTGTGCCTTGGAACTATTTCTTGTATTTTTTATTGTCTCTTAGTCCAGGTCCAATTTTGTCTTGTATCATGAGTATTATTCTTTCAAGGCATTACAATTGTATTTTCTCTAAAGTTCATATACAATTGTGATTCAGTTGATTGATTTTATATTCATATGTCAACCCTCAGTGACCACTGAAATTGTTTCTGTTAATACTTCAAATCACTTTTAAAAGTTCATTTAAAAGTTCATTTTTTGAGGCAGCTAGGTCGTTTAGTGGATAGAGCTGTGGACCTGGAATCAGGAAGACCTGAGTTCAAATTTGACTTCAGATACTTACTATCTATGTGATCCCGGGCAAATCACTTAACCTCTGTTTTTCTCAGTTTTTTTTTTCATATGCAAAAATGGAAATAATAATAGTATCTACTTCCCAGGGTTGTTTTAAAGATTAAATGAAATAATATTTGTAAAGTGCTTAGCATAATGCCTGACATATAGTAGGTGCTATATAAATAATTATTTACTTCACTTTCTCCTTCTGCTATTTCCACCATGTTCATTAATTATAATGATTAATCCAAGCAGATAATCCTCATAAAAGTATGAAAAAATATAGTAACATTAACAAAAGGTCATGTTAGGGAGCAGTGATGAGGTGGGAAAAAAATGAAAATAACAACAACAACAAAAAAAAATTCAAACATACATTTCATCTCCTGGCTTCACTACCTTCCTTAAAATCTCAGTTAAAATCTCACTTTCTGTGAAGTCTTTTCCAACCTACTTTAATGCTAGCATCTTCTCTCTGAGATTATTCCCAATTTATCATATATCTGTGTGTACGTGTGATTGTGCTTTTATGTGTATGTATGTATATGTATATATATACATATATATGTGTGTGTAATGTATATGTTACACACACACACACACATATATGTATATGTATTTTACAGGTTGTTTCCCCATTGGATTTCAAGTGTCTTGAGTCATCAGCACTTAGCACAATGTATGGCACATAGTCAGAACACAATAAATTCTTGTTGACTGACTATTTAGAATTAAGGGACTTTTGTTCAAATATCAATTTTGTGTCTTTCTGGCAAGTGGGAAAATCACTTAACCTTTCTTGGTCTTCGTTTCTTCTAGAAAATGCAAGGGTTAGACTAAATCTTTAATGGTTCTTTGATCTTTATATTCTAATTGGCTAACAAAAGTCAATTATAACAACTATTTTCACTGTCATGTGCTCCCTTCCAATATTTGGTTTCCCTTGTAGTCATAAAACATAAAGCGTTGTTTTGTTTTGTTATATTTTGCTTTGTTTTGGGTTGAGTTCTGATTTTGAACAGAGGCAAGGAAACTGCCTAGAGAGTGACACGATTTCACATCTCTTTCATTATCTTCCCAGACTCTCTCACCCTCCCCACCAAAACTGAACCTTACCTCCTCTAAAATTCTGGAGTACTTTGAATTTCACTCTTTTTACCATTTGTATATTCTATCTTGGATTATAATCATTTGTGCAGATTTCTTTATTTCTTCTATTAAACTCTGAATCTCCGTACAAGCAGAAAGCCTTTCACTGTCTTTTTTTGTAAACCTCACAGCAGCTAGCTCAGTGTCATGCACATAGTAGGGACTCTATGAACATTTATTGAATAAATTACTAAGTTGAATGCTATTAAAAGATCCATCTCAGTTACAGAGCATTAATTAATACTAAAAAAAGAGGAAAGAAAAAACAAAACCCAGGCACACTGCATCTGGTAGATGAATTAAGGATGCATTCACCTGTTCATCTAAATGTATTGGATATGAAAATTGATTTATGTCCAGTTTAGCGGATTGTCCAATTTAAAGGAAATTATTTCAAGTATATTACACCGTAATTTTAAAGTTGTCTTCTCTCCTACAGGTTACTATATCACTGAAAACTGAAATTTTTCTTTGAGCTGTTTCATTGCAAATAAACAATTTGAGCTCCACTTTATTATTTATAATTCAATGATGTCAGGAACAATGAAAGAGATATTCATCTACTTGGCAGATCTCATAGAAACACACATTTATGAAATACTGATTTTATATCAGTACTGCATAATAGCAGTATGTACTCTAGAATAACCTGTTTGGAAGACAATTGAATTATAACCTCAGTCCTCTGGAGAGTTATTTAATCAAAATAGCTCTGCTTAAGTGCACTACAAGAGGAGACATGAAAAAAAAATGTCAGAGGATCAAGGAGAGACAAAGGACTAGGGGTTGTTATACAGAAAGCAATCTAAAGCCTTGAGGTATGGTAATGTGTTGTTTTTTTTGTTTTTGTTTTTTGTTTGTTTGTTTGTTTGTTTGTTTTTTCTCTTCAATGTAAGGTGTAAAGCCTAAGGAGGAATCAGTCAAATCCGTTGTACAGTAGAGTTTTCTGTGAATGGTAAAATGCACTTATTACCAATACATAGAAGGCGTGTGGGACAAAAAAGCCAGAAGACCTAGGTCATAGTTCCACTTAAAGGATACTAGAAATGTAAAAGACAACATCATTAGCCATACCTCTATGGTCCTTAATAATCAGTAACAGTACAAAGGTAATTTCTAGTATGTGACTGATTTGATTATATTCTTAACACTTCTTAATAACACATAATGGTGAACAGATGTCATAGCAATTACTTTTTGACATATACTAGTAATTTCTATGTCACGTAAGAGAATTAATAACAAATCATTTCTTTGAATTTAAAAGCATGAGTCAAGATACTAAATTCTCAAATCGCTTTATAAATAAAAACAAGGGATGCCAGAGCTGGAAAGGATGTGTGAGGTCATCTACTTTAATCTTCTATACATACTAAAGATAAGAAAAATAAGACATAGAGAAGTTACATGACTTTAATTGGTAGCCCCAAGACTTAAACTCAAGCTTTAAGGCCCTTACGCCACAACTCATTCTGCTGTGACATATAGCTTCTTAAATTCTACTTCCTCTATTTACAAGAAACACCTCCTCCAATCAGAAAAAGGTTGATTCAATAATATACTTTGTTGTTAGAAATGACAGTATGAGGCATAAAAGTAGCATGGTGGAGGGAATAATATATAATATAGGGTGGGTTTCAGAGTGCTGATTCTCATAGGTACTTCCTCCTCTATGAAATGTAATGGTCCACTTCAAACCTCGTTAAATTTGACAAATATTCATTAGAAGTCTACTGTATGCAAGGCACTGTACCTATTCTTGGGGTGAGGTGGGGAAAGACAAAAATTACACAATTCCTTTCTTGAGGGTACTTACAATATAGTGAGCTTGGGGGTGAGGTGAGGTGGGAAATAGCATGGATATACAGAAAGAACTGAAAACTAGAATATGAGGGATTGATGCCATAGTAGATAGAATTTTGGACTAGGAGTCAAGAATATTTGAGTTTAATTCCTGCCTCAGACACTCCCTACCTGGATCATCCTGGGAAAGTGACTTAGCTTCTCTGTGTCCTAGTTCTATTTCAGCTCTAAATCTAAGATCCTATGATTATATGAGTTGAGATTGCAAAGTGACTATTTGAAAAGTGTGGGAAGATCTCTAGCTGGGAGAATAAGCGAAGGTTTCATGGTAGAAATAGTGCCTGAGCTGGACCTTGTAGGAAAAGAGAAATTTTGACAAATAGAGATGTGAAGAAATACATTGTAGTCATAAGGGACAATATGGCCAATTATAGGGAGGCTGGAGAAATGTTCCCATATGTCTTGAAACTGGATCCCTGTATTTGGATTGTCACAAAATGACCAATACGCCAGGGAAGCCCCTCCTTCTTCCAGGTGAACAGGCCATAAGAGTTCTAGAAGTATAACCTCAATGAGCCCCAGGCTATGCAACACTTATTTCAGCACATCTCCCTTTGTTCCTCAGCTGCTAGTAACACCAAACTATAACTGTATAGATAGGAACTTTCTCTATTCCCCTGAACTCAGACCACCTTTCTTTAAAGAAGCTTTATTCCTAGTAGATCTGTTAATCATGGTATCATTGCAATGGCTATAGGTCTTTCACAAGAGATATGCTTCTAACAATTTGAAATAATACAATAAAAGTCACGAAACTTTTCAAACCTTTTGATCCAAGATACCATAATTAGTAAAAACTAGTTAAAATGTTTGGAAGTGAAGTAGGGAGTACTGTGTGTGAGCAGAGGTCAGTTGAAATGTACAGGGTTGTTGAAATGACATACTAGACAGGAAGGGAAATATTATATATAAGGAGTCTGGTAAGATGGGTTGAGGTGTTTGAATAATGGGGTAGTTAGGGTGCTTGAGTGAACATCAACATGAATGTTGAAGTTCCCTCATATAAGGGTAGGAGTTTGAGAGGATAGAAAACATTCCAATAGCAAAGGTTTGATTGAAAAGAGAAGCAGCAGAGGCAGCAAGTATAAATGATTTTTCTTCGAGAAATTTAATTGGTAAAAAGAGAAGGGGTATAGGATAATAGCTTGATGGAATGTTACTGCCCAGTAAAGGGAGAATGTCAGGAATTCATGAAGGTAGAAGGGAAGGAACCAATAGATAAGAAGAGATAAAAGATGAGAGAGAGGGGATAATTCAGGGAGAAATTTGTTGCAGATGAGAGGAAAGAGGTGGTTTCAAGAGTTCATGTGGAGCCTCATTTTTAGAGTCCAGAGAAAAGGATAGGGTGGGATATATCAAGGGATTTTGAGATGAAGGCAATGAAATGACAAGCTTATGGTGAATTGTCACAATTTCCAAAGTAAAATAAGAGGCTGACACTTCATTTGAGGGGATAGAAACAGGAGAAGGCTTGGAAGGCTTAAGGAGAGGAAGGAAGCTTTAGAATAGATTCTGTGAAAAGTGAGGTAAGGTATCAATTAGAGAAGGATAAAAGAATTGCCTTTCTGCAGTGAGGGCCTGACATTTCATGATTCTGTAATATTTCTAGTGAGTACCTTTGTGTGACTTCCTGTTAAGCACTAACTAAATAAGAACATTGGAGGGGAATGGGGTAATTGTCTAAGACTGGAATTTTCAAAGGGATAAGCAGTGAAGGACAAAAGGGTGAGGGATTTGAGAGTAGAGGACAACATGGAGTTGGATTGTTGTATACTACAGGATAGAGAAGGGAAGTCAAGTCAGAATATATATATATATGTATGTATGTATGTATGTATGTATGTATGTATATATGCATATGTGCCTGAGAAACTACAGAGGGACAAAGCAATTGGAGGCTGTCATGAGGGTAAAGTATACATTTAGTAATGGTTACAAATAGGTAAGGATGAAATAATAGGTGGCTATGATCATATTAGGGAATTTTAGAGTTTTTGACATTCCAACTGAGTGGCTTGAGAGCCAAGTTGTGACCATTCCTGTGGATAGCAAAGGTGAAGGAATAGATCATGGTATTTAAGGTGTTTGAATAAGGAGTTTGAGAGGATAGGAAACAGTGAGCAAGGCGCCAAACTCCTTGAGAAAAAAGGTCAACCAAGAGGAACAAAAGTCACAGAGGATGGGTAGATATGGATGGGTTATGAAGTATCATCATATAAAGGTATAACTAAATGAAGGGAATTAATATATTCATTTGAGAACTTAAGTATAATAATAATTTTAAAAAATATTTTCCTGATGTCTAAGTTATTTTAGATCATGAACTCCTCTAAAAGCTTACATTTGTCAGAGTCAATGCCAATGTTTTGAATGCATCGTTTAGGAATAGCATAGGGCCTTCTCAATAGGATAAATAATTAATTCAAAAGAAATTGTCCTAACAACAGGGATGGAAACAACAAAAAGAAACAATAAGGGAAGAAAAGTACCTATCAACTAGATAGGTACTGGAGAATAATTACATATATCAGGGATAGGTGAATTATACAATGAATTGTTCTAAGAACTGAAGAAAAGGATGAAAGTGGTCTTGATTTTAGGATTTATGTGATGCTTTTAATGATTCAAAGATGTTCTTTGTCCAAAAATCAAACTCTTTTTTAAAATTGCATCTTACTCAAAAGACAATTCTCAACATCCCAACAAACCCATTTAGAAAGTCCATTTCCCACTACCCTGACAATTAAGTGACAAAATGAGAGAAAAGTAATATGTTTTTGTTTTTTGTTTTTTTAAACTCTGACACTATAATAGTAATCTTGGCCTTTGTATTTAGTCAGAGTGTTATCACCTCTCCATGAGGAATTGCTCTATAATGTATATTCTGCTCTTTTGGCTTTCTTCTTGCTGGTTTGTTTGTTTGTTTTTTCCCTGATCCATCACTTAATACAGTAAGTTCCTTTTCAACCTAAGTTCCTATTCAAACCTAAGTTCCAATTCAGCTTCAAACACTTACTCTTTGGGTGACCTTGGGCAAGTCACTTGGCCTCTTCTTTCCTCAATTTCCTCAACTATAAAACAGGGATAATAACCTTCCTTACAGGATTGTTGTAAGAATCAGACTAGATAAATGTGAAGCCCTTAGCAAAATACCTGGCCCATAATAGGTACTATATAAATGCTTATTCCTTTGCCCCAAATTTTCTTAGTTATCAATCCTGATGGTGCAGTAATATCTCACCATATTGTTTACTTACTCAACTATTGGTTTAGTTTCTACTGTGTTTCAATAATAAATAATGCTTTGATGATGTTTGTTTGTACATATATGGCTCCCCACTTTCATCTACCCCTGCTTGTAGTCAAAATCTTTCTTGGAATATAGTCCCAGTATTAAGATCTCTCAACAGTAGCTAAAAAAAAGCTGCTATAAATATTTTTGTACACATGGGTCCTTTTCTTTTTTGTTTTCTATCTCTTTGGGATACAGAGTTATGAGCAATCTAGCAATTTTGTTTGCAAAATTCCATATTGTTACAAGAGTTTTGCTAACTTACATATATAAAGTACTATTGAATGATTATTTTCATTTTTTCTGTGATCATTAATAGCTTATACCTTTTTTCTTATTTAACATTTCATTTTCCCCAAATTACATGTAAAAATGATTTTAACATTCTTTTTTTTTTCAAATGTTGAGTACCAAATTCTCTCCCTACTTCCTTCCCCCCACCCCCATTGAAAAGGCAAGCAATTTGGCATGGGTTAAACACGTGTAGTCAATCAAAACACTTTTATATAAGTCATTCTGTGAAAGAAAACAAAAGAAGCAAGAAAATAAAGAAAGTAATGAAAAAGAATCTTTGATCTGAATTTAGGCTCTACCAGTTCTTTCTCTGGAGATAGACAATACTTTTCATCATAAATCTTACAGAATTTCCTTGGATCATTGTATTGCTGAGAATAGCTAAGTTATCCATAGTAGATCATCATACAATATTGATGTTACTATGTACAGTATTCTCCTGGTTCTGCTCATTATACTTAGCATCAGTTCATGTAAGTCTTTCCATGTTATTTTTTTTCCTATGTGCATCATGCTCATCATTTCTTGAAGCACAGCAGTATTCCATCACAATCATATACAACAACTTGTTCAGCCATTCCCCAATTGATGGACATCCCCTCAATTTCCAGTTCTTTGCCACCACCACTAAAAAAAGCTGCTATAAATATTTTTGTACACATGGGTCCTTTTCTTTTTTTGATTTTTATCTCTTTGGGATACAGAGTTAATATTGGTATTGCTTGGTCAAAGGGTATGCATGGTTTTATAGCCCTTTGAGAACAGTTCCAAATTTTTCTCCAGAATGGTTGAATCAGTATACAACTTCACCAACAATACATTAGTGTTTTAATTTTCCTAAATCCTCTCCAACATTTGTCATTTTCCTTTTCTAGTCATATTGTCAATTTGACAAGTGTGAGGTAGTAGCTCAGCATTGTTTTAATTTGAATTTCTCTCATCAATAGTGATTTAGAGCATTTTTATATGACTATAGATAGCTTTGATTACTTAGCCTGAAACCTGCTTGTTCATATCATTTGACCATTTAGCAATTGAGAAATGACTTTTATTTCTATAAATTTGACTCTATTCTCTATATATTTGATAAATGAAGTCTTTTTTCAGAGAAACACACTGTAAAAAATGATTTTCACATTATCAATTACCAACTATGTATTTCCCTCTATCCTATCTTTCTCCTATTTTATCCTACTCTTATCCTCTCTCCCCTTTTACCCTGTCCATTCTATTTCTTTTTTTTAATTGAATTTTATGTTAGACTCAAACACCAGAACACAAATACGGAATAGGGAAAAGAAAAAAAGATCATAAGCTTAAATATTGGAACTTAATTACAAAGTAAGAAAAGAAAAAAAAAACCATGTCATGTTTATAGAAGAACATAAGGGAGGATTCAAAATGTGTAATGCTAAATTTTCATTTCAAGAAAGCCTGTATGATAAATACTACATGTTGTGCCAAGAACTAGCCATCTTTTCTTTGCTTCCCTGTAAGTTTTCTTTTGTTCTCTGCTGTGTACTTTTTTTTTACTTTGTTCTTTTTTTTTTCCTTTGTCCCTCCACCCCCAGAAGGCTACAATTGAGTGTGGATATATTTCTCTATAGCTACAAATATATACATAGGCATATTACCTATATACACATATATAGTTACATATACTATCCCAAACAAATTCTATTGCTAATTGTTATTTTTATGTTTGTGCATATCTCTTGTTTTCTATCCTTCCTGACTCCTCTACTTTACTTCTACCCACTACTTTGTCCTCCCTTTACTTGACCTACCCCCCTCAAGGATCACTTCCCTACCCTCCCATTCCCATAAATCTGAATATCCTTCTACAGCAACCTATAACCTATTCCTTCACTCTCCCCTCTAGAGATCTCTCCCTTACCCTTTCTCCCCTCCCTATCCCTTCACCATTTTATTTCTTCTAAATTTAGAAGACTTTTATACTTTTCTAAATATGTATGTATTGTTCCCTATTAAACCCATTCCTGGTAAAAGTAGGTTACCAGAACTACCAGCCCTCCTCCCCCATCTAATGCCCCTGTATCAATTCTTCCTCTTGTACCTCATTTGTATAAAATAATTACTCTTTTTAGCTGTTCCTAAATGGTTTTGTTATTTAAAGTCATATCATACACAGGTCCACCCCAAACTTTCTTATGAACTACCCAATTATTAATAAGAATCTTAGACATTTATTTTCCACTTCAAAAATATGAAAAGTAAATTGTCTGACCTTATTGTAATCAGTCTTTGGTATGTATCTTAGTATCTCTTCGCTCTTGTATGTCAAATCTTCTATTAAGCTCAGGTTTGTTTTTAACAAAATCTTGAAAGTCTGACAGTTGGGGGAGCCAAGATGGCAGAGTAAAAGCTGAGTCTCTCTTACCCTCCCTTATTAACCCCTGAAAGCCCAGAAAATATCACCCCAGGAAAAACCCCGGAACAGCTGAACCAGAGGAAAGATGGGGTGCATAAGTCCAGTAGCCCAGGTAGCTTGAAGGATTAACTAAAAAGGCCTCTCTTACCCTGGGGGAAGGGGAGCAGTACAGAAGAGGAATCATCCTGGCAAGATAGAGGAAAGCCTCACCTCAGCATACCAGGAGGAGATCCTGATGCCCAGGTGGTGGAGTAGTCAAACACCAACACCTGGACCCCCAGTGCCTCATTGAGGGTGGGGGAACTGGTGGAAACCAGCTCAGAAAACCACCAGGTGCCTAGGCATTCTACAGCAACTGGCTCTCCCAGGGCCTCAGCAAAACTAAGGGAAGCAGAGCTCCAAGAGGTCCCAGGCGGATAAACACCCTACAACATCCATCTGAAAGGAGATGAAGAAAGCAAAAGGAAGGAAAGGCCTGGGTGAGCAGGAAATCTCCAGGAGCCACACTACCCAATCCTACCCCTAGAGTTTCAGTATTGCTGTTTCCAGCCCAACACTAGGTAAGCTGCCAGAATCCTGAAGTCTCCAAATGCCAACATTGGAGGCACCAGCACACAAGCCATCGACCAGGCCCTAGGCTCCCAACACAAGAAGCTTGGGTCAGTGACCTACTCCCCAGCAGGAGAGCCCAATCTCTTTAAAGGCCAGAAAATAAGCAAACACCAGGAGCAAAAGGAAATGTACAATAGATTTTTATTATGGGAAGAGTGAAGATCAAGGCAGAAATTCTGAAGAGGACAACATTGTCAACAAACCCACATCTGGAACTTCAAAAGGGAATATGAACTGGACTGAAGTCTAGAAGAGCTCAAGAAGGATTTTAAAAGTCAAATGAGAGAGGTAGAAGAAAAAATGGGAAAAGAAATAAGAGACATGCAAGAGAGAGTCAATAGCTTAGAAAAGGAAGGAAAAAAATTAACTGTAGAAAACAAGTCCTTAAAAAATACAGTTGGCCAAATGGAGAAGGAGGTACAAAATCTAATAGAAGAAAATAATTTGTTAAAAATTAGAATTGAGCCAATGGAAGCTAATGATTCTGAGAGAGCAAGAATCAGTCAAACAAAAACAAAAGAATGAAAAAACAGATGAAAATGTAAAATACCTCATTGGTAAAAACAGCTGACCTGGAAAATTGATCCAGGAGAGACAATTTAAAAATTATTAGTCTACCTGAAAATCACAATGGAAAAAAAAAAGAGCCTGGACAATATCTTTCAGGAAATCATAAAGGAAAACTGCCCCAAAGTCATGGAACCAGAGGGTAAAATAGCCATAGAATGAATCCACCAATCACCTCCTGAAAGAGATCCCAAATTGAAAATGCCAAGGAATATAGTAGCCAAATTGCAAAATTACCAGGTCAAAGAGAAAATACTGCAAGCAGCCAGAAAGAAACAATTTAAATATCATGGAACCACAGTTAGGATTACACAGGGCCTTGCAGCTTCTACATTAAAAGATTGTAGAGTGTGGAACATGATATTCTGTAAGGATCTGTAAGGATCAATTACTCAGAGAAAATGAGCATGATCTTTCAGGTGAGGAGATGGATATTCAACAAAATAGGGGACTTCCATACCTTCTTGATAAAAAGACCAGAGCGCAACAGAAAATTTGATCTTCAAATACAAGACCCAAGAGAGGTATAAAAAGGTAAACAGGACAGAAAAAATTAACATGTTATTAATAAGGGCAAACTCTTTACATCCCTACCAGGGAAGATGACACTTGTAACTCTTGAGAACTATATTGTTATTATACAATGTTAAAGGGGGAGGGTATAAATTTACTTTGATATAACGATGAAAAACATCTAATCAAGTGGGTTAAATGGATCCAAGTAAGTGAATTAATCTGATCTAAGAAAATGTACTGAGAGAAAAAGAAAGGAGGAGGCAGACAAAGGTAAATGACATCACAGGAAAAGGCACAAAAAACTATTACAGCAGAGGGAAAGAAGGGAGGTAGCTGAGCAGTGTTTGAACCTTACTCTCATCAGATTTGGCTTAAGAAGGGAATAACATAATCAGTTAAGTATAGAAATCTAACATGCCCCTATAGGCAGTAAGAGGGAAAAGGGGAAAGAAAAGGGAGAAGGCTAATAGAAGGGAGGTGGGACTGAGGAAGGTGGTGGTCAAAAGCAAAACATTAGTGAGGAGGGAAAAGGAGAAAGGAAAAAGGAAACATAAATGGGAGGGGGAGGGGGAAGGATGTAGAGAAAGACACAGATAGTTATCATAATTGTGAATGTGATATTTGAATGTAATGGAATACTATTGTGCTATAAGAAATGATGAACAGGTAGACTTCAGATAAACCTGGAAAGATTTGTATGGTTTGATTCTGAGTGAAATGAGCAGAACCAGGAGAATGTTGTACATAGTAACAGCCACATTGAGTGATGACTGACTTTGATAGACTTAACTCCTCTCAGCGATACAAGGATCTAAGATATCTCCAAAAGTATCATGATGGAAAATGCTATCCACATTCAAAGAAAGAACTATGGAGTTTGAATGCAGATCAAAGCATACTATTTGCTATTTTTTTTTCTCTCTGTTGTGTTTTGTTTCCTCTTTCTGGTGGTTCCTCCTATTAGTTCTAATTCTTACTTATAACATCACTAATGTGAAAAAATGTTTAATTAGAATGTGTAAGTATAGCCCATATTAGATTGCGGGTGGTCTTCGGGAGAGACGTAGGGAGGGAGGGGGAGAAAAATTTAAAACTCAAAAGCTTATGGAAGTGATTGTTGATAAATCAAAATATATTAATAAAAAAAAGAAAAGAAAAGAAAATATGTTTAATAGGCATGTATATGTATAGCCTGTATCAGATTGTGTGCCATCTTGGGGAAGTAAGGGGGAAGGGAGGGGAAGAAAAAATTAAAACTTAAAAGCTTATGGAAGTGATTGTTGATAAATCAAAATAAATTAATAAAAAAATTTTTAAAAGTCTGACAGTTGATCAGATGTCCATTTTTTTTTAAATTCAGGATCATGCTTAACTTTGCTGGGTATGATATTTTCAGCCAAGGCCTCAGTTCTTTTTCTTTTCCGTATATAGCATTCTAAGACCTGGGATCCTTTAATGTCTCTGCTGCTAGGTCTTGTGTGATTCTAATTGTGGCACCATCATATTGAAATTGCTTTTTCTTGTTGCTTTTAATATTTGATTCTTGAGCTAGGGGTTTTGGAATTTGACTATGATATTCCTATGAGTTTTCCTCATAGGATCTCTTTCAAGTGGTGATCAATGATTTTTTCTGTTTCTACTTTCCCTTTTGTTCTAATGTTTCAGGACAATTTTCTTTAATTATTTCTCATATTATTGTATCACGATTCTTTTTTTCATCATAGCTTTCAGTTAATATGATTATTTTTATATTTTCTCTTTTTGATCTATTCTCTAGATCTATTATTTTTCTTATGTGGCACTTTCTCTTCTATTTTTTCATTATTCATATATTGTTTAATTATTTCTTGATCTCTTATAATTTTGCTGGCTTTGCCTTGCCCAATTCTAATTTTCAAGGTGTCATTTTCTTCCTTAAGATTCTGGATATTCTATTCTAATTGATTGACTTTCCTTTCATAGTCTTCTTGTTTTTCTTGGATTCTTCTTCTTCTTATTATTATTTTTAGTTTTTCCTCCATCTCTCTCATTTTATTTTTAAAGTCCTTTTAAAATTCTTCTATTAATTCTTTTTGGGCAGGTGACCATTTGATGTTACTCTTTGTTGTAGAAGGGGGTTTCTTTGCTTCAATTTCCTCATCTGAAGATGAAGCCCAGTCTTGTCTATTTCCATAATAGCTTTCTTTGGTTGGAGTCATTCTCCTTTGCCTTTGCATTTTTTTGTTGTAATAGCTTAATTTTTGTAATCACCTCTAGCCCTACAATAGGGGGGATGGTACCTCTTGCCCCAGATCTTCAGTTCTCCCCTCTAGCCTGTAATCAAAGCCAAACCTCCAGCCTCCTGTAAGTGCCCACAGTCAGGGGTCTTCTGACCCAGTGCTTCTGCACTCACTGGGCATGTGCTGGTTCCTTCTCCCCCCTGACACTCTCCACAGCACAGATAGGTCTGGCATTCCTTGTCAAAGGAGTTCCTTTGATTTTCCTGGGCTCAAATGCCCAACTTCCTTCACTTCACTGAAGAGAAAAACTTCTTAAAAAGTAAAATTGGCCAAATGGAAAAGGAGGCACAAAAGCTCATTGAAGAAAAGAATTCCTTAAAAGTTAGAATTGAGCAAGTAGAAGCTAAGGACTTTATAAGACATCAAGAAACAAACAAAATAAGAAAAGAATGAAAATAATAGAAAAGAATGTGAAATATCTCATTGGAGAAACAATTGAACTGGAAAATAATCCAGGTTTTTGGCTCTTCCAAGGTGGTATGATCTAGGGAGAGGTGTGTTTACTACTCTCTTGGCCTGAGTTCTGGTCTGTTAGCAACTACAAGCACTCTTCTCAACTTTGGAACTGTGATAAGGGTACCTGCTGTGCTGCAGCCCTGAGTTCTACTGTGCTAGTGGTCCTCCTTGCACTGGGACTGAGACTCAGGACTGGGACCCAGTCATTGGAAGTCTCATTGGAAGTAAAAGTTCCTGTAGCTGTGGATAAGGCAACCTCCCAAAGCAGCTAACCCCAGGTCATGCCACTTTTTTATGTGGTACCCTAGCCTGGAGGTGTTTACTCTTCACAGGGACTAAATCTCCTCTAGGGATTTTTCTTCTGATCTTGAATTCTCCCAGGAAGACCTCTGTTGTGCTCCTATTCTTATTCATTTTTGCCTGCACTTTGTTTCCCTAAGGTGCTATTTTGTCTCTTTTGTGGAGGAAAATCTTGATAGATTGGAGTTTTCTGACCTACTCTGCCATCTTCCCAGAATCCTCTCTACCCTGTACATTATCAAAAGTGTTTTGCTTCTGATTTTTACCTCCCCCAAACTGATCTCCCTTCTATTAGCTTCT
This sequence comes from Vombatus ursinus, assembly GCF_900497805.2. NCBI lineage: Eukaryota > Metazoa > Chordata > Mammalia > Diprotodontia > Vombatidae > Vombatus > Vombatus ursinus. The sequence goes on along the minus strand of NW_020954596.1, from coordinate 41,225,942 downwards.
CCCCCCCCTTCTTTTATTCCCTTCCCTTCCTACTTTCCTGTATGGTAAGATAGATTTCTATATCCAACTGAATGTGTATATTATTCCCTCTGTGAGCCAATTCTAATGAGAGTAAGGTTCATGTGCTCCCCTGTCTGCTTCCCCCATTTTCCCTTCCACTGTAAAATTTCTTTCATACCTCTTTTATATCAGATAAGTTATCTCATTTAACCTCTCCTTTTCCTCATTTCCCAATGCATTTTTCTTTTTCATTCCTTAATTTAATTTTTTTTTTAGATAATCAGACCATCACATTCAACTCAAACCTCTGTTTACTAAGTCTATGTTTACTCCTTCTAACTCCTCTAATAATGAGAAAGTTTTTAGGAGTTTTGAACATCATTTTCCCATGTAGGAATTTAGACAGTTTCACCTTATCAAATTCCCATATGATTTATCTTTCCTGTTTACCTTTTTCTGTTTGTTTTGCATCTTGTATTTGAAAATCAAGTTTTCTATTTAGCTCTAGTCACTTTATCAAGAATGCTTGAAAGTGCTCTGTTGCACTGAATGTCCATTTCCACCCCTGAAGGATTATACTCAGTTTTGCTGGGTAGGTGATTCTTGGTTGTAATCCTAGCTCTTTTGCCCTCCAGAATATCATGTTCCAAGCTCTTAGATCTTTTAATGTAGAAACTGCTAAATCTTGTGTTATCCTGACTGTGGCTCCACAATATTTGAATTATTTCTTTTTGCAGTATTTTTTCCTTGATCTGGAAGGTTTGGAATTTGACTATAATAATCCTTGAAGTTTTCATTTTGGGATCTCTTTCAGGAGGTGATTGGTGGATTCTTTCAATTTCTATTTTACCTACTGGTTCTAGAATATTGAAGCAGTTTTCCTTGATAATTTCTTGAAAGATTATGTAGGCTCTTTTTTTTTTTTTTGTTCATGAATTTGAGGTTATCCAATAATTCTTAAGTTATCTCTCCTGGATTATTTTCCAGTTTAATTGTTTCTCCAATGAGATATTTCACATTCTTTTCTATTCTTTTCATTCTTTTCTTATTTTGTTTGTTTCTTGATGTCTTATAAAGTCCTCAACTTCCATTTGCTCAATTCTAACTTTTAAGGAATTCTTTTCTTCAGTGAGCTTTTGTGCCTCCTTTTCCATTTGGACAATTTTACTTTTTAAGAAGTTTTTCTCTTCAGTGAATATTTGTAGATCTTTTTCTATTAGGTCAACTCTGTTTTTCAAGGCATTCTTCTCTTAATTGGATTTTGGTGCCTCTTTTAGCATTTGGCCTATTATGTTTTTTTTTTAAGGTGTTATTTTTCTCAGTATTTTTTGTGTTTCCTTAACCAAGCTGTTGACTCTTTTTTCATGATTTTTTTGTATCATTCTCATTTCTCTTCCCATTTTTTCCTCTACCTCCTTTATTTGACTTTTTGCACTTTTCCATGGCCTGAGACCAATTCATATTTTTCTTTGAGGCTTTGGATGCAGGGATTTTGGCTTTGTTTTCTTCCGAGTCTGTGTTTTGATATACCTTGTCACCATTGTAACTTTCTATAATCAGAATTTTGTTTTCTGTTGTTTGCTCATTTTCCAGCCTACTTCTTGACTTTTAACTCTTTGCTAAAGTGGGGCTCTGCTTCCCAAGTAAAGGGGGCACTGTTCCTAGCTTCAGGGTTTTTTTTTTTTTTTTTGGTGCAACTGTTTACAGAGGTAATTCTGAAGACCTGTAGGTTTTTGGCTCTTCCAAGGTGGTATGATCTAGGGAGAGGTGTGTTTACTACTCTCGGCCTGAGTCTGTTAGCAACTACAAGCACTCTTCTCAACTTTGGAACTGTGATAAGGGTACCTGCTGTGCTGCAGCCCCGAATTCTACTGTGCTAGTGGTCCTCCTTGCACTGGGACTGAGACTCAGGACTGGGACCCAGATCCAATTATAGGCAATGGAACAGAGTCTTGCACCTGATGTCAGCAAAGGGCTCCCTGAAAATCTTCTGTTTGTCTGATCTGTCTGATCCCATTACTTTATGTGGGCTGAGGGGTCTGGAAACTGCCACTGCTGTCACTGATTCAGTCACCCCACAACCTGCCCTCGGTTTACTGGGGCATGCTGGACTGTACTTCTCTTTTACCCTGGTGCAATAGACCTTTCGTACCAACCTTCTAAGTTGTCTTGGGCCAGAAAATTGTTTCACTATGTTTTTTTTTTCTGGGTTCTGCCACTCTAGAATTTCTTTAGACCCATTTTAAAAAGTACTTGAAGGGGTTTGGAAGAGTGCTTAGGTGAGTCCCTGCCTTTACTCCACAATGTTGTTTCCACTTCTGACTTGTAGCTTTTTTAAATTTATTAGTTTGTTACTAATATTTTTATTGCTTTTAAAAACCAATTGCTTATAAGTTGTGTAAAATTATGGCATAGTGGCAAGAACTTTAGTTTTGGAATCAAAGAACCTGGGTGCAAATGTGGCCTCTCATATTACCCATGTGATATTAGGCAAGTCACCCTCTCTAGGCTTCAGTTTCCTCATCTATATATCTATGTCTATATCTATATCTGTCTGTCTGTCTATCTGTCTATCTATCTATCTATCTATCTATCTATCTATCTATCTATCTGTCTGTCTGTCTGTCTATCTATCATGAGTGGGTTGAACTAGATGACTTTCATGGTCCATTCCAGTTCTAAATCTATTATCCCATGAGAAGAAAACATAACATAATATTGTGTTAAAAGTCCTTGCTCTCAGTGCAGAAAGATTCATCATATATTTGTGTCAATTCCCTATTTTGAATCTCAGATTTTATCAAGCATATGTTTGGAGACATTTTACCATACTGACAATTTTCTTCTGATTCTCATTGCATTGAATATATCTGCATAACATTTTACTGTAGTTTTAATTTTTATAGAAACAAAATTATTGATTTGTCTTTTATGATGTCTTTTCTCTTTTCTTTAATAATGAATTCTTTGCTTATATTTAACTACAAAATAAATAATATTTATTTTTTCTTCTAATTATCATTGTCATTTTTAATATTTGGATTATTAATCCATTGTGAATAGATTGTGATAATTGTTGTAAGATACCAGTCTAAACCAAATTTTACCCAAATGGCTCTCTAATTTACCTAGAAATCCTTGTCAAATAAAGAATTTATTATTCAGTTGTTGATAAGAGTATGTTGTTTCTTTTTGAAAACTGATTGTTCATATCATTTGTTATGATCAATTGTCTTTTGGGGTAAGTTTCCTCTTAAATTATATACAATTTACAATCTCAGACTTTTATCAAAGATATTTCATACAATTTGTTTTGTTTTCTACAATTTGGTATTTTTTCTTCTGATCCTATTGGCATCAAGTCTCAGACCAATAATGTATAAAGACCATTTTATCTTGCATCTTCTTGCTTGGTGCCTCTGCTACAAACATTATTTCCATTTGCTTCAGCATTTTTATCAGTTTTCACCCCAACCACACCTTTTAAACATCATTGGTAAATGTGGTTTACTAGAACAAATGCTACCAGAAGAGAAATGATGTTCATTACAATGCAATTTTAACAGGGAAGTAAACAGGTCCTTAAAGGGATGATAGCCAGTTATCCCGATAGATACTACATGGTAAGTTAAAGGAAAAATAGCACTATAAGTATCTGTGGAAGCAGCTCTGAATAATATATCTTACCAATGAAGTGTTAAAAACCAGTGGAAAATGGTATTGTCTAAGATCTCACAATCAGAAAGCACTTTTTAAGTGGTAGAATTTAGTCACATACAGTCTTCAGTGGGACACCAAATGACATTTATTCTTTAGAATAAATAAATCTTTAGATGATGATGACCACAACAATATATAATGCTTTACAAAGAGTATCTAATTTACTGTAGCAAGGTGGGACTATAATTATCACTATTGTACAACCGAGTAAACTGAGGTTCAAAATAAGTGTTGAACCCAAATTTTCCTGAATCCAAGTCCATTACTCTCTTCCCTATGGCCTACTGTACTTTTAACTTCAATAAGGTATATGAATTATCAGATCTCTATTGTGAGTTGGAAGGCAAGGGAGATCACGCAAGAAGGAGACAGGGTCACAAGAACAATGATTCAGACTCGGAGGAGATGTGAGGAGCAACATAGGCAAAATAAACCTAGGCGAGAGAATTAGTGTGTTTTAGTAGGTCAATTTTTTTGGGGGGGGGAGTGTGTGTGGTAGTGAATGTCGGAGAATAGGGAATGGTAATGTTGACAATGAAGGGAAAGGTGGCAGTGGAACTGTCAAGTCAGAAATCCTAGGAATATTGGAGATATGGCATTGGAACTCATGTCATAAGTTGATAGAAATTTAAATTGAAGAGTCATTCATATATGTGAGAGTTGAAGATTACAAAACTCCTTAAGTGGAAGTTAGTATTATCTAATTATTTAGTTCATAGATAGAATGGACTTGCACCAGGAAAGTGGTATAGTTTAGTCAGTGCTACACTGTTAGATATTAATCACAAAACTGGATCATATTGAAGTAATTCCTTTTTTATCATTGAAAAGACAAGAAATGCTTCTACCTTAGAGCAAATAATTTAGTTGTATCGCTTTTAAGGAAATTTTGATCATGTGACCATACTTCCCTTAAAAGTATAAGTGTCACATTTAATCTCTAGATATGGGTTTAATGGTTCCAGGACCCAGGTTTCTCTAAAGACTGGACACCTGCTGTTTCTTCTTTCACAACAAGACTAATATGGAAATATATTTTACATGATTGCACATATATAACCTATATCAAATTGTTTATATTCTTAGGGACAGGGGAGGTGAGGGAGAGAGAAAATTTGAAACTCAAAATTTTTAAAAAATGAATGTTAAAAATAATCTTTACATATAATTTGGAAAATAAAATATTATTTTAAAAAGACTGGGTGCCTGGTTTTATCTGTAAGAGAGATAAGGGAATAAAGATCCTTCCCCCATGAGCTGCCTTTGTGGACTAAGCACACATTTGCATGCATGCAAGATGCCTTTTATTCCCTTTTCATGATATTGAAGGACAAGAAGGTTGACATAAGCAGTTTCTTTGACAAAATTATCCAAGTATCTTTAGAAAGTGTACCTTAGCACTATGTCTTTTAAATAACATAGTCACTGGGAGAATGCCTTAGCCAATGCCTGATGCTCACTTCTGCCATGTGTAATATAAAACAGGATTGATGGATGATTTGGTAACATGCAACTCCAGGGCTGCCATAACTCTTCTCCAAGAGATCACATTAAAAAAGATGAACTCAAATAGGGAATGCATTTGTGGTATTTCATTGTTTCTTTGAGTGAGATAAAAGTCCTGCTTCTGACTCCATGACATTTCTTAACAGTAGCAAGCTGTGCATTAAGAGTTGTCATTTCAGATCCTTGACCCAACATCTTTCAATGAAGTGTATGCATCGGGGTCGCTATGACAGTTTATTCTTTGCTCGCTAGTGGTAGAATACACTGATAAAATTCCTTAGGGTTGAATCCACTGCATGCTAAGTTCCCTTTAATTTGATAATCATTGTATTAATGAAAAAAACAAAAGAAAATCCCCTCATCTTACTTTAGAGCTTTGTATACACACACACACATATATATATATGCTAGGCAATGGGGTTAAGTGACTTGCCCAGGGTCACACAACTAGTAAGTGCCAAGTGTCTGAGGCTGGAGTTGAACTCAGGTCCTCCTGACTCCAGGGCTGGTGCTCTATCCAGTGCACCAACTAGCTGCCACAGAGCTTTGTATATTGAAATAACTATCTAAAATCAGGATAAAAATAAGAGAAAATGGCAAAAATATTGTTCACATTACACTGTTTAAAGGTGAGCAGCAGGAGCCAAAGTGGTGGAGTAAAGGCAACAACTTACCTAAGTTCTCCCAAATTCCTCTTCAAACAACTTTACAATAATGCCTCAGAACAAATTCTAAAGTGGTAGAACCAACAAAAGGTGGACTGAAACAATTTTCCCAGCTAAGACAATTTGGGAGGTTGTCAATAAAACTCTGTCTCATTGGGTTGAGAGTGGAGTAAAGTCCGCCATAAGTCATGCCCTAGCAAACCAGCTGCAGGCCATGGGGATGAGTAAATTAGTGGTGGCTTCTGGAGCTCTTAGATGACAGATAGTAAAGAGACCAGACAACTGATTAGACAGAGATTACAAGAGATAACGTTGCTGTCACTGGGAGTAGGACTCTTATTACATTGCTCATACATCATTCTCTGTTACAGTCCCAGGGTGAAGAGGAACACTAGCAGGAGCTGGGACCCTGGCTGTAGTTCTAGGTCAGAAAAGAATACTTGTGGGCACTTACAGATCAAAGCACAGGGCAAGAGAGCATTGACCAAACCTCTTCTTGCATCATACCATCTTGGAAGAACCGAAAACTTAAAGATGCACAGAACTAGCTCTTAAAACAGTGGCTTGAAAATGGTGAAGCTTTAGGACAGTGCCCTCCTCAACCCAAGAGCAGACCCTGACTTCAACATAAAGTTAAAAGTTGAGAAATAGGTTGTAAAAGTGATCAAACAAAACCAAACTGATCATATAAAGTTACAATCACAATAGGGAAGATTAAGACACAAACTCAGAAGATAATGAAATCAAAGCAGATACATAGAAAACCTCAAAGAAAAAAGAAATGAATTGGTCTTGGGTCCAAAAAAGAATTTCTGAAAGAGCTCAAAAAGAATTTGGAAAATCACATAAGAGCAGCAGAGTAAAAAAATAGGGAGAAAAAGAGACTGATGTAAGAAAACCATGAAAAGAGAGTCAACAGCTTAATGAAAGAGGCACAAAAAAAATACTGAAGAATAGAACACCTTAAAAAAAAACAGAATAGGCCAAATTATAAAAGAGGTACAATTTTCCACTGAAGAGAAGAACTCCTTAAAAAGCAGAATTGGTCTATCCCTGTCCCAGCACAAAGAAACAATTTCAAACTTTTATAGTCATGGCTAGATTTTGTAGACTCCGGATCCCTAATTTTGATCTTATTGCTAAGACCCTTTATGACTCTACTCAAGGCCCTGACTCGTTCCCTCAAAAACTAAAGCTTTTGAAACATTGAAAACTAAATTGGCCACCATGCCAGCATTAGCTCTACCCGATCTAGGAAAAAAAAAAAAAAAACTTTCACTCTGTATGCTGATGAAAGCAGAGGACAGGCTTTGGGAATCCTAACCCTGTCCTTAGGAACTGACTCCAGGCCAATTGCTTATTTTTCAAAACAATTAGATACTGTGGCTGCCAGATGTCCTTCATGCCTCTGGGCAGTGGCTGCAACAGCCATTCTATTTAAAAGCCGTCCAACTGGCAGTAAGCTAGGAGAAACCATCCAACAAGTCTGTCGGGCTTGCCCAACTTGTACCCAGACACTCTGGAATATACCTGTGAATCCTTGGAGGACTTCAAGCTTCTGTCTGGAAAGGCCCCAGCCCCCTCCACAGACAGGTGAATAAAAAGAGGTGAAATCATACATACACTTTTCCTTTTATGTTTTTACCTTGCCATAGTCATCTTTAATTCCCTCCTGGGACATTGTTTTTTCTCTATACTCCTTTTGTGGCTGTTTGATCCTTGTTTGCTTAACCTTCTTGCCAGGTGTGTCTCCTCTGGGGTCCTATCCGTCAACTTCCAGATGACTGCTTAGGCTACCAATCTCTGACCAAAGCCAAGATCTCTAGCCCAGTGGAACTAAAGTCTGACCCAGCGAGGCAGGGACAGCTCTATGCCCTTTGCCAGCAAGAAGCAGTTTCAGAAGCCAAGAACTTTGTCCTTTACCCCACAAGAATGTAGGTCCCATTTGTTTGAGGGGGAAATGATGGGGTACAGACTAAGCTGAGACCTTTGCTCCTCACCCCAAAAAGAATTTGGGTCCATTAGTCTACAGGACTCTCCTTGAATTCTCCCACTTGATCAAGGAAGTCTCCATCATTTGCCTGAGTCTAAATTCATATCAACTATCTTTTCACTATTGCCTAAGCCCAATATTGCAATTCTGTTACCTCTAAACCAGCCTAACCTCCATTTTCTATTGCCTCCAGATGGCCTCCTGCTACTTCCCACCCTTGACCCTATCTAGAACCCATTCTTGACCTCCCAGTCACCCCCATCGAGATCCTCCCTAAATCCCTCCTGCAGTCTTTCTGTATATAAGGTCCATCTTGTCTCCATTAAGGTGCTCAGATTCTTTAATAGTCTAGGCAAGGATTCAGATTTTTTATAATCTAGTCATATCTCACAAATATTCAGATTTCTTAAGAGTCTAGCCAATATGGCAGATCTTTAATAAATCTTGTCTTTGCCTGAAAAAAAAGCAGAATTAGCCAAAAGTTAAAAGATGTACAAAAGTTTGCTGAAGAAAATGACTCACTAAAAAGCAGTATTAGTCAGATGGAAAATGAGGTTCAAAAGCTTGTTGAAGAAATTAATTCTTTAAAAACTAGAATTGGGGAAGTAGAAACTAATGACTCCATAAGAAATTAAGAAACAATAAAACAAAATCAAAAAATGAAAAAAAAAGAAAATGTGAAATATCTCAGAAAAAATAACTGACCTGGGAAACAGACCTAGAAGAAATGATTTAAGGATTATGAGACTACCTAAATCAATGACAAAAAAAAAGAACCTGGTCATCATATTTCAAGAGATTATCCAGGGGAAAAATTGTCCTGATATGTTAGAAGCAGAGGATAAAATAGAAATTGAAAAAAACACTGATCACCTATTGAAACAGTTAAAAATTAAAACTATCAGGAATATTATAGCCAAATTCCTGATGTCCCAGTTCAAGAAAAAATGTTGCAAGTAGTGAAAAATAGACAATTCAAATGTCATGGAGTCATAGTCAGAGTAACACAAGATTTACCAGCTTCTACTTTAAAAGATCAGAGGTTCTACAATTTGATATTCTGGAGGCAAAGGAGCTAGGATAACAACCAAGAATCGCCTACCCAGAAAATGGAATATAATCCTTGGGTTGAGGGGAATGGATATTTAATGAAATTTCAGGTATCCCTTATGAAAAGACCAGAGCTGAATAGAAAATTTGACATTCAAGTATAAGAGCATAAAAAGAAACATAAAAAGAAAATATGAAAGAGAAACCCTAAGGGATTCAATAAGAATAAACTGTTTACATTCCTACATGGGAAGATATTACTTTTAATTCCTGAGAATTTTATCAGTATTAGGGCAGTTAAAAGGAATGTACATAAAAAGAGGGCAAAGGTATGAGTGACTATGATGAGATGATATCCAAAAAAATAAAATAAAATAAAATTGTGGTGAGAAAGAGGGATGCACTTGGAAAAGGGAGAAGAGAGAGGTAGAATGCGGTAAATTATTTCATATAAAAGAGGCATGAAAGAGCTTTTACAATGGAGAAAAAGATTAGGGAATGATAGTCAATGCTTGAGCTGTACTCTCATTGGAATTGGCTCAAAGAAGTAATAACATATACACTCAATTGGGCATAGAAACATATCTTACTTTACAGAGAAAGGGAAGAGGAGGACAAGAGAATGGGTGGACTGAGGACTAATAGAAAGGAAGAAAGATTGGGAGCACAGTGGACAGAAGAAAAGACTTTTGAGGAGGGACATTGCAAAAGAAGATAGAAAAAGAAGGAAAAACAGTGGGGAGAGTAGGATGGAGGGAAATACATAATAATTATAACTGTGAATGTGAATGGGATGAACTCACCCATAAAACAGAAGTGTACAGCAGAGTGGATTAAAAACCAGAATCTTACAATGTGTTGTTTGCAGGAAACATACTTGAAACAGAGAGACACACAAATACTAAAGGTAAGGGGCTGGAACAGAATCTGTTATACTTCAACTGAAGGAAATAAAAAGCAGTGGTTAGCAATCATGATCTCAGATAAAACCTAAGTAAAAATAGATCTAATTAAAAAAGAGAAGCAAGGAAATTACATTTTACTAAAATGTACCATAGAAAAATAAGGGAAAATCAATACTAAACATAAATGCACCAAATGATATAGGATCCAAGTTCTTGAAGGAAAAGTTAAATAAGTTACAGGAGGAAATAGACAACAAAGCTATATTAGTGTAGAACCTTAATTTTCCCCTTTCAAAGCTAGATAGATCTACCCCCAAAAAATAAACAAGAAATAAGTTAAGGCAATGTATAGATAGATAGATGATAGATAGATAGATAGATAGATAGATAGATAGATAGATGGATGGATGGATGGATATATAGATATAGATATAGATATAGATATAGATATAGATATAGATATAGATAGATATAGATATGTTAGATATGATAGATCTTCAGAGGACTTTTAATGGGAACAGGAAGTATACCTTTTTCTAAGCAGTACATGACACCTACACAAAAACTGACCTAGTATCAGGGCATAAAATATCTTACAAGCCAAATGGATAAAAGAAGAAATATTAAATGCAACCTTTTCAGACCATAATGCCATAAGAAATACATTTAAAAAAGGCCATGGAAACATAGATTAAAAACTGATTGGAAACTATATAAACTAATCCAAAAAAACAAATGGGTCAAAGAACAAATCAGAAACAAAAATAATTTCATTAAAAAGAATGACAACAATGAGATAACAAACCAAAATATATGGGGTGCAGTCAAAACAGCACTTAGGGAGAAATTTATGTCTCTAATCATTGACATCAACAAAATATGGAAAGAGCAGATCAATAAATTGGACATGCAATTAAAAAAAACTAGAAAAAGAACAAATTAAAAATCTCCAATTAAGTACCAAAGTGGAAATCCTGAAAATCAAAGAGAGATTAATAAAGTTCAAGGTAAAAAAAAATATTGAACTAATAAATAAAACTACTATCTGGTTTTATGAAAAAAAATAGATAAACTATTACTTAATTTGATTTAAAAAAGAAAGAAAACCTAAATTACCAGAGTTGGAAATGAAAAGGGTAAATTTACCACCAATGAAAAGGAAATTAGTAGGAAATATGTTGCCAAATTATACTCCAATAAATCTAACATTCTAAGTGAAATGGATGAATATTTATTAAAAAAATATAAATTGCCCAGATTGACAGGAGAGGAAATAGAATACTTAAGTAACCCTATGTTACAAAAAGAAGTTGAACAAGCCATCTATGAGCCCCCAAATTAAAAAAAAAATAACCAGGACTAGATGGATTCATAAGTGAATTTTACCAAAATTTTAAAGAAAAATTAATTCTAATACTTCATAAACTATTAGGAAAAATAGACACAAAGAAATCCTAACAACTTTCATGACACAATCATAGTACTGATACATAAATCAGAAAGAGCAAAAACAGAAAAAGAAAACTACAGAGCAACTTCCCTAATGAATATTGATGTAAAATTTTAAATAAAATACTAGCAAGGAGATTACAGCAATATATCACAGAGATCATGTACTATGACCAGGTGGGATTTATACCACGAATGCAGAACTGGTTCAATATTAGGGGGAAATTAGCATAATTGATTTTATCAAAAGCAAAACTAATAGAAATTATAGGATTATCTCAATAGATGGAGAAAAAAAACTTTTGGCAAAATACAAGACTGATTCCTATTAAAAACAGTAGAAAGCATAAGAATAAATGGAACTTGTCTTAAAATAATAAGTAGTATTTATCTAAAGCCATAAGCAATCATTATCTGTAATGGAGACAAGCTAGAAACCTCCACAATAAAATTGAGAGTGAGTCAAATGTGCCCATTATCATCACCATTATTCAATATTGTACTAGTAATGAGAGAAGCAATGAGAGAAGAAAAAAGTAATTGAAGGAATTAGAATAAGTAATGAAGAAATAAAACTACTTCTCTTTGTAGATGATATGATGGTATTTGGAGAATTCTGGAAAATCAACTAAAAACTAATTGAAATAATAAACAACTTTAGCAGACTTGAAGAATATAAATTAAACTTACATAAATTATCAACATTTGTATATTACCAACAAAGTCCAGCACCAAGAGATGGATAATTCTATCTTGTTGTTAAGTCATTTCAGTCATGTCCAACTCTTCTTTACTCTATTTGGGGTTTTCTTGGCAAAGATACTAGAATGTTTCTCATTTTACAGATGAGAAACTGAGGCAAATATGGGGAAGTGACTTGCCCATGGTCACACACTTAGTAATTGTTGGAATGCACTTTTGTCTTCATGAAAATGAGTCTTCCTGACTCCAGGCCTAGCACTATAGCTGCTGTGCCCACCTAGCTGACCCTTAAACAACAACAATTCAGTTCCATAACAATTAAATTACCTAAAAAATTTTATAGTGCGAGAAAAAATATCAAAATTTATCTCATAGAAAAAAATGTCAAGAATATTGAGGGAATTATTTTTTTAAAATGTGAAGGAAGCTAGCCTAGCCATACCAGATACTATACCAGTGGTAATCATCAAAATGATCTGTTATTGGCCAAGAAATAAAATGACAGATAAGTGGAATAGATTACCTAATGATACACAATACACAGTAGTAAATGGCCATAATAATCTAGTGTTTGATTAACCCAAATATCCAGACTTTTGGGAAAACAACTCACTATCTGACAAAAAATTGCTGGGAAAACTGGAAAGCAGTTTGGCAGAAAATAGATATGGACCAACATCTCACACCATATGCCAATATAAGGTCAAAATGAACATGATTTAGATGTAAAGTGTGATATTGTAAGCAAATAAGGGAAACATGGAATAGTTTACCTGTCAGATCTATGGATAAGAAAAGAATTTATGACCAAATAATTGACAAAGGAAATTACAGTATGTAAAATGGATAATTGTGTTTACATCGAATTTAAAACATTGCACAAACAAAACCAATGCAGCCAAGATTATAAGGAAAGTAGGAAAATGGAGAAAAATTATAGTAAGTTTCTCTGATAAAGGTCTTATTTATCAAATATATAGAAAACTGAGTCAAATTTCTAAGAATACAAGTCTTTCTCCAGTTGATAAATGGCCAAAGGATATATTAGGTAGTTTTTATAATAAGAAATAAGTTGTCTACAATCATATAAGATGTTCTAAATCATTATTGATTATAGAAATGCAAATTAAAACCACTGAGATACCACCTCAAACTATCACACTGAGTATCATATAAGATGTTCTAAATCATTATTGATTATAGAAATGCAAATTAAAACCACTCTGAGATACCACCTCAAACTATCACATTGAGTATAATGGCAGAAAAGGAAAATGACAAATGTTGTAAATGTGGGAAAATTGAGACACTAATATACTGTAGATGGAGGTGTGAGCTGATCCAAACGATCTGGAGAGAGATATGGAACTATGCCTCAAAGCTAAAAATCTGTACAAAACTTTGACCTTCTAATATCAGTACGAGGCCTATTTCCAAAAGAGATTTTTAAAAAAGATTTTTAAAATGGTGTATATCTATCTCTCTCTCTCTCTCTCTCTCTCTCTCTCTCTCTCTCTCTCTATCTATCTATCTATAAATATAGCAGCTTTTTTTGTGGTGGCAAAACATTGGATATTGAAGGGATGACCATCATTTGGGAATGGCTGAACAAGTTGTGGTATATGTTGTGATGGAATACTATTGTGCTGTAAGAAATAACAAGCATGATGCTTTCTGAAAAGCCTGAAAATACTTCCATGAACTGAGGCAAAGTGAAGTGAGCAGAACCAGGAGAACATGGTATACATAAACAGCAAAATTTTATTATGATTAACTATGAATGACTAAACTATTCTCAGCAATAAAACAATTCAAGATAATTCCAAAATAATCATGATGAAAAAAATGCTATCCAGAGAAAGAACTGGTGAGTCTGAATGCAGATTAAAGTACATTTAAAAAAAAAAAAACTTCCTTTTTCTTTTTTTTGTGTGCATTTTCTTTCGCAACATGACAGATATGGAACTATGTTTTGCATGATAACACATGTATAATCTATGTAAAATTGCTTGCCATCTCAGGGAGGGTGAAGGAAAGAATAGGAAGGAAAGCCTATGAAACTCAAAATTAAAAAACACATTAAATTGTTTTTGCATATAATTGAAAAAAAAATAAAAGGTGAGTACCAATCACAACATAGCCATGGCATTAGAAAATCATGAGGCTCATGATCTCCAGGGATGTTATCACACACTCAAGTCTATTTAAGCATTAGTATTCTTACCTTCTTACTTGATTATACGGTTTAGCATTAAATCATAGAGATAACCTGAAGAGACATATGTAATCCCAATCCCAAAGCCTATTGGTTTGGGACTTTCTCCTCATTTTTGGAAATCACTGTCCCATATCTGCATCAGAGAAGGCGTAGAATTGGAGAGAATGGTAGAGCTTTAGTCTCTAGTTCTGTTCAAGTTTTCTTCAACTGAAGCTTTTCAGACTTTGAGTGCTTCTGGCTCCCAGCTTTGAGAGAGAACATTAAAGATGCCATTTCCACTTCAGAATGTTGAAGGAAAAGACTTTAGGGAGAAGCCTACATAAGAGGGGCTGGCTGCCTCTATCATTTCCCTATCCCTAGCTCCTTACACTGGAGACATGGGGAAATCTCCCTTTGGGTGAAATTTAGAACTGTCTCTTGGCTGAGAAAACAATAAGACCATACTACATGTAGGTGTCAGCCCTTGACACATATATTTAAGGATATCATTCATTTTATCCTGGAGAAGTTTAGGACTTTCCACATGTAATAGGTAGTGCTTGGATTGGGCTTCAAAGGAAAGGAAGAATCCTTAACACATGGATATTTATGGGAGATAATGTGTCCTCTGCACAGAGAGAATAGCATGAACAAAGATATTGAGGACAGGTAGTAAATATAAACTATAAGAATGGGACATGGGGGTAGAATATACTTTATTTGGTTTAGAATGAATGGACAATATTCAATAGCATTGTTATGGTTGTTTTTCATAAGGAGGAGGATACACTTTCAAGTAAAATATTTTTTTTTCTTTCTTTTGAGCCATGTTATCCATGCCTCTGATAATTCTGCACATTGGACCTAAGATACCATAACTGACATCTCATGGTGCCTATCCAAATTCCAAACACAAAACTAAGAATGATCTGTACAAGTCTCTAACAGAGTATATGATTTTAATATTAATTGAATGATGACATATATTTAAGGTTTCCTTTTTTTAAAAAAAATGGTGCATCAATTATGTCTTTCATAGTATTATTAAGTTCACCTCTTCTTTATTAGTTTCAAATATAATCAAGGAGTAAAAAGAAAAAAAGAACTTCGATTATTCCATTTCTCCTGGGAAAACTGGCTTAATCGCATACACGCTTGGTACTTTGTCCTGATGTAAATACAATCAGATATGCTCTATTGACAATAAACAACATGCAAGAAATCCTAACCATAAATCTCAGGATGGCCAAAATGAAACTATTTAGATGAGAATGTATGGTTCCTAAACCACATTCAATTTTGCCTATCACAAATAATTCCTTTTCAGGGACACAAATAAGTTGTCATGTTCATGTGCTATTTGCCTTGATATAGAATGGTAACAGGGTGGAGTTTTAGGAATGCTGAACGAGAAATTAGGATATCTGATTTTAGGTTTTGGATTAATATGAAGTATGACATTAAACAAATCATTTAACCTTTTCAAGTTTCAATCAAATCTGTAAAATGAGAGGATTGGATGAAATTTGCCCCTTCTATCTCTAAAATGTATAATTCTGAATTTCATTTCTTTTTCTCACATTTTTCTATCAACAGTTGATCTTCCTTCTCTTCAAAGAGAGAACTTCTTCTATGAGGGCTAATATAAAGAGCTATTCCAACATGAGAAAATAGCCTACCAATGCAGGTGAATGTATTCAATTTAGCTTATTTTCTTAGAGAATTGCCTAAGGAGCTCATAAATAAAATGACTTGCCCAGGGTCACATAGCTACTATATGTCATGTGTGGGACTTGCAGCCAGATCCTCCTGGCTTTCAGTATGGCTTTCTGACTACTAGAGGGCACTATCTCTTATAAAATACTGTTAAATCTCTTTCATTAATATATGCTAATTGCTACTCCAAACAGGTTGAGTCAGACAATTGTCCCTCTCTTAACCAATGCATCAAAAGGGAGCTAGGTCACTCCCCAAACAGAATATTATCTAGTACTCTATCAGTGGTAACATTCCACTAAAGTCACCTACATTTTAAAGGTTTGTATGTTTGTTTATTTCTTAAAGGCTGTAACTTCCCTTACTTTAGAGTTGTATAGTTTAGGAGCAGTAAACTAGAAAATAGAATAATTGATTTGGAGAACTGGATTAGCAAGCTGGATAAGTTCTTAAAAAACACTTAACTCTTTTGGGCCTCAATCTCATCTGTAAGATGAGGGAATTGGATGAAATCTGTCCCTTCTGTTTCTAACATGAATGGTTCTGAGTTTCATTTCTTTATCTCACATTTTCCCTGCATCAATTGATCTTTTTTTCCCTTCTTTTCAAAGAGAGAATTTCTTCTATGAGACCTGATATAAATTGCTGGTTTTGAGTACTGAATCTGAGACTTACTAGCTGTGTGACCATGGGCAAATCATGTAATCTCAGTGTGCCTTACTTTTGTTATCTTTAAAATGGTTATAATAATCGGAACCCCTACTATCTCTGAGATTTGTGAGGAAAATGTTTTTTGAACATTAAAGTTCTATGTAATTTTGAATTAGAATTATTCATCTATATCTGGTGCTGAAGCACCAGATATAGATGATAGGGTCCTAGATTTAGGAACTATAAAACTTGTCTAGTCCAACCTCTCATTTTCCAGTTTAAAAAAACTGAGGCCCAAGTAAGGTAAGTAAATGCCTAAAAGTCACACAGAGAATAAGTGGCAGAGGGAGGGGTCTGGACCTCAATCACTGATTCCAAATACAGTCCTCTTCTCCTGGAAGAAAAGTTGTTTTACTACAGTGTCAGAAAGTTGGGGCTAGAATAGGTAAATCATTCAACTCCACTGAGTCACAAGGTTCCCGTCACTTCTTACTTGTACCTTTTCTTCTACCCGTAATTGAAGGTAGATCATAGGATTGTAGACAGAGAGCTAGAAGTGAGAGGGCATAGACTAGATGTCTATTTTATTCATTTTAAAGAGAGGGAAACTTAGGCTTCAGTAGGCTGTGACTTACCCAATGTCGCACAAGTCATAAGTATTAGAGACAGAATGTCCTTTCTTTCTTCTTCCCAAATAACTTGTAAAGCAAGGTTTTGTCTGGATTGTGGCTTTTTTTTTCTTTTACTAAACACATCTAACTACTTATAGATCACCATTGTACTTTTCAAAGCTTCCTGACACTGAATGGGCCTTAGTCACTGGTTCTGTTCAGTCATCAACACTTTCAAGGTATTTCTATTTTTTTTCAATAGCATCCAGTGAAATAAGCTAAAGAGGAATATCGCTTCCATCTTTGATTAAATATCTTTTTTTGGTGCTTTCTCTCTAATTAGTGAAATTTCAGTAATATTTTCATGGCTTTCCTAGTTGAGATGCCTCTTGTCTATAATGTATTCCATTAAAGCTTTCCCTTAAGCACTTTAACTTGAATTAAACCATACTATTTTCTTAGGTGAGGTAGTAGAAAGAGCATTGGCCTTAGAGTCAGAAAGGTGCAAATTTGGATTCTATCAAACCTGGAACAGGTCATTTCACTTTTTTGAAGTTTAGACTCCCAGTCCTTATAAAGGATATAATAATAATACCTATGTTGTGTTTTTATAACAGTCCTACAGTTTAAAAATCACATGTATAAACATATATGTGTATATATTTATACATATATAAACATAGATGTATATATCTATACATATATAAACATATTTTAAATGTATAATACAATATATTGATATGTAATATATACTTTATAAGTATGTTTGTTATATTCATGTAATATTTTGTAATGACAAATCATATGAATGACCATTAAAATTATCACTGTAATCATCTTTTTTATGTTTCTTTTTTCATCCCTATCACATTTAATTCATGTCTGCACTCTCAAACTTTAAACCTGCCCTGTAGCTATCTATTGATTTATCATCACTCAGTATAAAAATTAGAATACATAAAACACACTTTTTATATTTTTGAACTGCCATTTCTGTTGACAGTCTGTTGTTTTTGTCCAAAGATACTGCAGTGGTTTGTCATTTCCTTTTCCAGCTGATTTGGCTGATAAGGAACTGAGGTAAACAGGTCAAGTGACTTGCCTAGAGACTCACAGTTACTGAGAGTCTGAGGCCAGATTTGATCTCATGTCCTCCTGATTCTGTGCTGAGTGCTTTCTCCACTGTGCAACCTAACTGTCCTTTCACATCCTTCTCCAATGCAAAAAAAAAAAAAGATGGAAGTAGTCCTGAGTTTTCAAAGACAGACCACAGTTCTTGCAAGTCCTATTAGACAGAAAAAAATATTAAATCCACTCTCTCTATCTCGGTTTCTATTTTTCTATATTCCATGCTAAGACTTCTCTGGACACATTTGAAGATTCTCTTCACCTGGTTGGTGACTAGGAGATGATTTTTTTTTAAACATAAGTCAAAACATAACCATCTGTTAAGTTGTAGAGGAGGTTTTATGTAAAAGGGAGAACCCTCAAAATGGAATAATAGAACCTTGAAAATTTCCAAATCCATATTGAATCAGAGTAAAATACAACAGATTGATTGGGTATGGGGAGATGATCAGAGTTCACACTCCTCAGTAACTAGAGATGATAATTTTCAACATATTTTTAATCCAGAATTATTTGCAAGAAGAAACAAAATGATAATTTTGTGTATAATGCTTTCATTTGAGTAATGCATAAAATAATTTATTTTATAATGAGCTTCCTGAGGGAATACAAAGTTTATTATTGCCACTTCAAAAAGTCCTAGTCCCTCTGCCCAAGTTGTCTTCCTTTTCCACTCTGTGTTCATATCATTCACTACAATGCCAAAGATGATATTAAAGCTAGACAGTAATGGCTGATATTACTTTACTATGGCTCTAAGTGCATATAACCTAGTCAGACCAAACTGGTCCTATGGTTCATAGGACATCAAATAAAGGTTGATTATAACCCAGAAATGGTTTTATTTATTTAGGTTCCCAGAAAAGAAATGCACATAAGAAGTCAAAAGGAAAAAAAGCAATTAGAAGCTTACCCAATAATGTTAGTGGCTCACTCTATAGCTATTAGGGATATATTGCATGTGTAATTATGGTTAAATGAAAAGGAAGGAGGGTTTCTAACAAAATATAAACATTTGATTCCTATAGTTCTGCATAGAGAACTAAAGAGTCTGGGTGCCTTGTTTTGTTATTATCTGTATATATTATCTTTATATTTTATTTTTTATTCATTATCTGTTTCCTTCCTTCAATTTCAATAGTTCTCAAGTTCCATTTTGTGGCATTAAAGCACTGAAAGTAAAATAGGTACACATATATTATAAGGAGGTTTTGAAAAAATTCAGTACATGAATGTAATACTTGGGAAAAGGAGAACGGGAAGAGAAGGAAAAGGAGGAATAAGGAAATAAGCCTTTATATAATGCCTTCTACAAATATCTCATATGATCCCCACAACAATCTTACAAGGTAGGTGCCATTATTATCTCCATTTTATAGTGGAAGAAACTGAAGCAAACAAAGGTTAAGAGAACAAGATCACATACCAATCGTGTCTGAGGTGAGATTTGAACTTAAGTGTTCCTAAGTTTAGGCCCAGTATTCTATCCATTGAGTCACCTAGATGCCTCTATAGCACAGTAAGAAATATCAAAATAAGGGATTCTGAGAAGCATGGAAAGACTTGTATGATTTAAGACAAACTAAAGTTAGCAGAACCAGGAAATCATTATAGATAATGGCTACAATGATATAAATGGAATGACTAATAAAAATCAAGCATTGCATAAGTATAATGACCAAATTTAACACCAGAGAAGAAATTAAGGAATTGCATCTCACTCCTTTCCTTTTCCTGAAGAGATTATGTCAATGTCCTGGACTTTCAATCATTCATTCAGTGTTCAGAGAGGACTAGCACCTCTGATATGAGGGCTTGTTAAGCTCTTTTCAGGACTGCTCATCTACCTTTGGTGTCTACCTGTCGTCCAACTCTAGCTGGTGGCTCTAAGAAATTGTAATATGCACAGCAACCATATCCTGGTAAAACTGTCTCAGCAGATGGGATGACCATCAGTGGCAGTGCCCAACAGGCTTCAGACCTGTCAGTGAATTAGGGAGATGTCTGCCCCAAGAATGTGAACAGACTTTCCCCAGTAGAATGAGCAAATGAGAACAATTTTTTCCCACTGCCCTTGAAGGCAGCTGAAGCAGGTGCTGTAGAATACTTAAAACCTGGTAAGACATCAAAGATGTCAAGGTCATCCACTGCATTGCCAGTTATTTTGTCTTTTTTTCTTGCCAGTGGACTTCAATGATTTTTTAGGAGGAAATGAAGCTGATGACTTTGCACAACTCTGCCTCACTTAAATCTAATTCACATGCAAGTCAAGACATCACCCATCATCTAATATTTTATTATTTTACTTTATTTCTACTTTACCTACTTTGAAGTCTTGTAGCAATGGATAAGTGACAAAGCAGCAGGTGCAGATGTACTGGGAGTTGTAATCATAACCCTGCACATGGGCAGTCCAGCGAAATTTTTCTTCTCACTGAACTGAAGCAGCAGTAGGATTCTGCCACCTTTGAGTATTAGAGCAGCTTTTTAGGGAAAAGGGAGGTTATGAGAAGAATGATAATGGAGTTCAATTTAGGCATGTTGAGTTTAAAATGCCCAAAGGACATCCAATTTAAGTTGTATATTAGGAAGTTGTGAAACTGGGGGTCAGATGAGAAGTTAAGGCTAGATAAGTATATTTTATAATCATCAGAGTAGAGACTAAACTTGTATCAAAAAGCTTTGAAGACATCATCAGGTGAAATTTTATAAAGGGGGAAAAAGAAAGAGAGTCCAGGGTACCCTGAGTTATTGGACATGATATAAATTAAGATACATCAAAAGAGAATGAGGAATGGTCTAAGAGTCAGGAGGAGAACCAGGATAATCTGGTGTCACAGAAACCTAGAAAGAAGAGAGTATCAAGGAAGAGAGAGTGATTAACTGTTGCAAAGGATGCAGAGCAGACAAGGAAAATGAAAACCAAGAAAAGATTGTTAGATTTGGTAATAAAGAGTTCACTGGTAACTAGAGAAAGCAGTTTCAGTGGAAAGATGAGGTTGGAAGCCATATTGTAGAGAGTTGAGAAGAGAGTGGGAGGAAAAGAAGTGGATAGCTATTGCAAACAGCCTTCTCAAGGAGTTTAGGTATAAAAAGAGGAGAGAGATGATTAGCTAACAGAGATAGGTAGATCAAGTGAGAATTTTTTTTTTTTTTAAGAATCATGGGGAAGCAGCCAGTAGACAGTGAGAGATGAAAGATAATTGAGAGAGAGAGAGATCAGGGATGATAGAGGGGGCTTTCAACTGGAGAAGACAGGATGAAATGATATCACTACTTTGTGAGAGGATTGCCTTTCTAGGAGAAGAGTTACCTCTTCCTCTGAAATGGGAGTGAAAGAAGAGATTAGAGGCCTGCTGTAATTGATCTCCTTGCCTCCAGTCCTTTTCCACTCCAATGCCTTCTCCACTCTGCTGCCAAAGTGACTTTCCCAAAGTCACTAACCTGACCATGTCACTCCCCAGTTTAAAAAATTTTGCCCTGTGTCTACAATAAAATAAAATAGTCCCCCAACAGTTATTTCTTACATCTCTAATAAAATATACATGCCTCCATTTGGTTTTCAAAATCCTTTACAATTTGTTGCCAATTTCTCCAGTATATAAAATATTTCTCTTATTCTCCTTTCTTTCCTGTGTACAATATTCTATCCCCAGTCTTTTTTACTTTCCATGGACTATCACTTTGCCTAGAATATATTGTCTCTTCACTTCTTCCTCAAAGAATACTTAGCTTTGAATGCTTCTCCCACCCCATCTTCACTAGTATCCTACCCCTGGAAATTACTTTGTATAAATGTACGTCTACTTATCTATGTATCTGTTGCTTCCACCAATAATTTGTAGTCAGTCAGTCAAAAAAAAAAACATTTATTATGTACCTACTATGTGCTAGGAAATATGCTAATCCCTAAGAAGCAAGAATTGTTTGTTTTTTTCTTTGTATCCCCAGGGACTACTATAATGCCTGGCATAGAGTAAGTTTTAATAAATAAATGCTTATTTAATTGAATTAAGGTGAGTAGTTACAGATGTTAGATGTTGCAATTCTTGTCATACACAATGACTGTCAATGAGTTTTCCTTAAGTGTTTTTCTTTGTTTCAAGAGAAATTTCACTGGGTAGGAAGGTACATTTCTGGGAATGACTGATATGAAGACGAAAGCACCAATAAAATGTAAAGCCCCAAAGTCCCCATCCTCTTTTTTGACATCTCATGGTCCTCCTTGACTGGATGCACTCCTGACAGTGAGCCAAGCAAGCAAAATTCAAGAAGGCACCTCAGAGGTATTGGAAAGGGCCTTTATACTTGTAACAGAATAATTTTTCCCCTCAGGGATTGTTTTGTCTATTTGGTAGCAATGGTCTCTGAGGGCTACTTGTCTGTTCTTTTGTCTTTATTTTTCTTCTTGAACATTGCCCATCTCTTAAACAACCTCACCCATCATTGGTCATGGTTTTGCTGTCTCTGATTTGTTTAGATACTGCTTATTTTCGGTCTATTTTTTTGAAGGATGGATAGCCACAGGACATGATGATTGAATGAGTATTGTTATAAGCTGGAATTTCAGAAGATTTGCTTTGAAGGAACACTAAAATGTAACTTAAAAGAGTATATCATGGTCTATATCAAGGTCTTGAGAAGAGATTGTGAGTACTGCTCAGTGAACTAACCAAGAGTGGTCCATCTATATTAAAGAAATATTGTCAGACCTAGAAGTCACTTTAATCCTTTTACAACATAGTTGGATTGAAATGATGATAATAAATTAATTAGGCTCATTTTACTCCACATCTGCTGATCTTCCTGGTTTCAGTTTCTACAAAATAAAATAAAATAACCATTGGTTTCCTAACTGCTTCCCTATCGCCCTCCTCTCCCCTGCTTTTCTGCATAGAACATGGTACGTGCTTAATAAATATTAATTAGATTAGATTTATAGAATTGTGCTTTATAGCCAATATAGACGACAAATGATGGCTTTGGAGTCAAAGAAACTCAATTGCACTCCTGCCTCTGACACATAATAACTTTATGGGTAAATCACTTAGCCTCACATTGCCTCAGATTGTTCTCTACATCTCTAAATCCAAAGGTATAACATCATCTGCGCTGGTGAAGGGGGTTTCCATACCAGCAAATGCTTCACATAAATGTAAATACAGGTCCAAAATACAAATTTTACAAACACTCTCTTTTACAAGGTCCCATGGGGTAGGTATTATTATTCCTATTTTACAAATGAGAAAACTGATACTGAGAAAGAATAAAGTACTCTGACACTAGTAAGTGTCAGTAAAGTAAAGTACTCTGACACTTAGCTAGAAAGTGTTGGATCATGAACATGAAACCAAGTCTTCTGACAAGTCAAATTTTCTTTCCAGTAATCCACATTGTTACAGAATGTTTTTTGGATCATTCTACTATAAAGTATGGAACCAAATAACGGGCCAAGGATTTCAGGGAAAGAAAAATAGCTAATCAACTAATCAATCAATTATCAAGTTGATCTTCTTGCTGCTTTAGACAGAAAGTATAAGAAACAGAGGTAACAATATCAACAGAATTTTTAGATAACAACTGGAGTAGGCAGAATCAAATATATGTTGATCTGGGAAGGACATAGGAGATCATCCTATCTCAATTTCCTCATTTGCAAATTAGGAAACTGAGACCAGGAGAAGTGAAGATAACTAGCCCTCAGTCATATAGCTAGTAAAAAGCAGAGCTAGGATTTGAACTCAGACCTTGTGAAGGTAAACTGAATACTTTCACACAGTCCCATTAAGAACATCAGTTACTTGTGTGGGAATTATTGGTGGTTGACCATCATCCTTTTTCAGTGAGGATACATAAAAAAAAAACAACATATTGAAGGACAAAAGGCAATAAAAGACAGATGAAATTGTAATTTTAATTCACTATTATCTTGACTTATTAAAAGAAAAATAAAGGACTTTCAGATCCAAGTTAAATTGGCAAATCTAAATTCTGCCTTTAGATATTCAGATATTTTTCATTTTTTTTTGTTCCTTTATTATAGCAGGACTATCACTAAGAATAAATGATTCAAAGGTAGCGGAGGGAGGGTAGTAACACAATACAAATATAATTCCTTAAATTCAACAAAGTTTGTGTTGATCTATTTATATTTTCCTAATCAAACTGTAGCTTTGATCCTGCTGAGTACAGTTTTACAAGATGTTCCTGAAAGGACTCCTTAGAATAGTTATTCTATGTCATAGAAACATAAACTCCTACTGCAATTCCAACCTATTTTAAAATGTAGATTCATATTCCATTGGGAGAACTTCTGCTAAAAAGAACTGCATCCAAAATTATTCATGTGAATACAAAATTATTCTTATTACCATATTCATATCAATAAATTATCTTATTTTTCTACCCAAATCATTTTCAATTAATCTCTCATCAGAGCAATCAAATTATTTACTTATTTTAGAATTACTGTACCTGCCATCACATTCTTTAGTTCAGTTGCATATGCACCATTTCTACATTTGACTTTCCTTGGAAATGGTAGGTCTCAGGAAGCTAGGGCTAGAAATCGGGAAATTGTCTATTGAAGGTGTTGGACAGCATAAAGAATGAATCCACTGGATTCAGTCAAAGATGAAGTAGAGGAATATAATTAAAATTGCACAAATTAGGTCAGACTAGTAGGCATATATTTACAATATGTTCCCATATCACTGTCCAATAGGGGTGAGGGAGTAAGAGGGAGGAGAGAGAAACCTGTATTAGATACTATGCTGCATCTTAAGGAAAATACAGACATCACTTTCTTTCAATTGATATGATAGGCATGACCCTCTGTATTACACTTCTTTGCCTGGAATTTAGAAATGTTACATCTTCAGATTTCTCATCATCAGGATGAACAATTCTTCCCTTGTTTCTTTAGCTTTTCCTATAAATTTTACTCTCTAGTTCTTTAATCATTGTCTATTAAAATATATTTGTATTTATTTTGTTAAATATTTTCTAATTAAATGTAAATTTTTAAGACATTCTTCTATTAAAATTTTGAATCACCAATTCTTTCCCTCTTCCACCCCTCTTTCAGCAATTAAAAGGCAAGCAATATGGTAACTGTTATCATTATTTTAGCTCTCTTCTGAACATTTTGTCCTTAATTCTATATCCTAAAATGAGGTATGGTAGTATGTTGGCAGGCAAAACCCAATCTTTCCCCCATAATGGTAGGATGAACACTAGAATTTCTCTTAAAATTTAACTCTATAGGGTCTTAAATCAATCTTTTTAATGTATTAGAAAGACAACGATATTATAGAATTCCCTGCTATGGGGGGCATGAGTAAAAAGAAGAATACTGATCTTTTTATAAAATTGTCAATAGAAAAATATTGGACAAATCCCCCTTATATACAGACATACTTATAGAATTTACTGAAATTTGCCAATATTTTGTATTCTGTCTGGCTGTCACTGAAACTCTTTCTCCCAAGTTAACTCCCATCAAATAGGCAATCATGGGAGTGTCCAACAAATCAAATAACAGAAAGTTACCAGGTCACAGTTGAATCATCTACAAGCTGACTTCTTAGATGAGGGCATTACAATTCTGATTACCCATTCTGGTGACAGTGATTGTAATGATGGCTGGAAATGACATAACATGGAACCATTTTTGTGACAATGTCTGCAATGAGAACAGGGAATACAGCAAACTTAACCTGCTCTCACGACAATTTCTTCAGGCTGTAATTTGATTAGTTTATGATCCTGTTTGATATATGCTCAAAATGGAAGCTAGAGATATAAATGTATTTTGTATTCATCTACAATTTATGTAAGACTCCATTGACATATCTGTATCTCATTATCCACAGTTCTACTTGTTCTGTAGTCTAAATATATACTCATGTATTTAAGACACTTAAACAATGAGCAAATCATTTGTTTAGGATTTGAAACTGTAATTATTAATGTGAAACATCCAAATTCTCAAAGTAAAATCTTAGAAATAGAAGGACTTTTAGAGAGCATCTAGATTGTCTCATCTGCTATACTGGTAGAGAAACCGATGCCCAAAAAGTAAGTGTTTTGCCCAAGGTCAAATAACTAGTTAGAGTCAAAGCTAGCCTTAGGAACACAACTCTCCTGCCTCCTCAACTAGTATAAATTCCACTAAATGATACTCGTGAATTTGAATTTGCTGAAGGGGAAATATTCTCATTGAAAACCTTTAATTTGCTGCAGTGCTTCATGCTGTAATGGTGTTACTGGGAGCGTGAACTTTCTTTAACATTATGATTTTTTCTTATATACATAAAAGATTTTGCATATTTGTTCAGTCATTTTTCAGTCATTTCCAACTCTTTGTGACCCCATTTGGAATTTTTTTAGCAAAAATACTGAAGTAGTTCTCCATTTCCTGCTGCAATGCAATATACATACACATATCATGGCAGCATCCATCATTTTATCTCTCTACCTATTTATCTCTCTGTCTATATACACACGTATGTGTGCATACACACAAACATACTTTTATATATGGGTGTATATATACATACTTACATGTGTATATGCATACAAACCTACCTCTGCATATACATATACATACACACATAATACATGTGTACACATGAATCTGTGTATGTGTGTTTATGTATATATATATGCATATGCATGTGTATAGATATACATATGTGTAGATATAGATATAGAGAAATATAGTGTTTCTAGCTATATGTGCAGGGTCCTGCTTAAAAATATCCCCATGTTCTAGCCCTCATTTTCTCCTGTGTTAACTATAATTATATAAACAGAATAGCAACGTCAAAATGAAATGATAATAAATTTGTGACTGGGATTAATTAGTTCAGGCTCATCACCAGTCCCCACATTAGAAACACATATGAGTCAGGGTTATACAGCAAGTAAAACAAATGAAGGGTTGTCATTACAGCTGCATCACTGTGAGTAGAGTCTAGCTGATTTTCCTTGAACAACACACTCCATCTCCCAACTCTCAGCATTTTATCTGTCTGTTCTTCATAGCCACAATGCTCTCCCTCACTATTTCTGCCTCCTGGCTTCCTTGGCTTCCTTTAAGTCTCAGTTTTAAAATACCAATATCTAGAAGAAACCATTCCTGATCCCCCTTAATTTTCATGCCTTCTTTCTATTTATTATCTCCAATTTATCTTATATATAGTTTATTTGTACAAAGTTGTTGGCATGTTGTTCTCCCTGTTAAACTCTGAGCTTCTTGGGAGGAGGGACTGTCTTTTACCTTTCTTTTTAAACCCAGTGGTTATCACAGTGTTAGTAAGAACTTAACAAATATTTATTGACTCCCTGTGGTACTGCTTTTAGGGGTGGTTAAGTGGCCCAATGATTAGAGTAGTTAGTCTAAAGTCAGGAAAACTCACCTTCCTCTGTCCAAATCTGACCTCAGATACTTATTAGCTGTGTTACCTTGGGCAAGTCATTTAACCCTGTTTGTTTAAGTTTGTAAAATGAGGTGGATGAGGAAAAGACATACTATACCGTTATCTCTGCCAAGAAAACCCCACATGAGGTCATGAAGAGTCAGATATGACTGAAAAACAACTGAACAATGGTGCTGCCTTTTTGAGCATTTTGGTTTCTTTTTGTTTCCATTTTCTATTTAGCTCAACAAACATTTATTAAGCATTAGAGGAACAAGAAGAAAAATGAAAACAATTTGCATCAAGGAACTTATGTTCTGGTATGCATAGAAACAACACATAAACAAATAAGTAAATTTTAAAAAAATATTTAACCAATGCACATATATTAAGTAGCTGAAAGGGAATACACAATACACATATATTATGTAGCCAGGCACTGTACTAAGTGCTGCTGATAAAAACATAAAAAAGGAAGAATGTCCTTGCCCTCAAGGATATTATAGTGTCATGCATAAAAGAAAAGTAAAAATGAGAGACACTCCCTGTTAGTTTCATTTGAGATCATTGATAACTGTGAGAATTAAAATAGACTCTGTGTGGGAGGTAGCATTTTTGCTGACCCTTGGACTTTATGTGGGGGGATATAATATGAAATAAAGCCAAAAAGATAGGATGACAGCAATACCACTACTAGGTCTATATCCCAAAGAGATCATAAAAAAGGGAAAAGGATCCACATGCATAAAAATATTGATAACAGCTGTTTCTGTGGTGGCAAACAATTGGAAATTGAGGGGATGCCCATCAACTGGAAAATGGCTGAATAAGTTGTGGTATATGAATGTAATGGAATACTATTGTTCTACAAAAATGATGAGCAGGTAGATTTCAGAAAAACCTGGAAAGACTTGCATGGACTGATGTGAGTGAAGTGAGCAAAACCAGGAGAACATTGTACACAGTAACAGCAACATTGTGCGATGATCAACTTTGGTAGACTTAACTCTTCTCAGCAATGCAATAATCTAAGACTCCCAAAGACTTATGATGGAAAATGCTGTCCACACCCAGAGAAAGAACTATGGAGTCTGAATGCAGATTGAAGCATACTATTTTCCTTTTTTTTCTTTCTCGTGGTTTTTTCCTTTTGTTCTGATTCTTTTTTCACAACGTAACTAATGCAGAAATAAGTTTGTACACGTATAACATATCAGATTTCATGCTGTCTTGGGTAGGGGGTACAGGAAGAAGGGGTAATTTAGAATTTAAAATCTTATAAAAGTGCATTTTAAAACCTAAAAATAAATTAATTAAATTAAAAAAGCCTCACACACTTGTAATTGTACGTTATAGAAATTGTAATTGTAATTGTACTATGTTATAGAAATCCTTGTTTTATTCCACAAATTAAAAACAAAATTTAATAACAAAAAATAGTTTGAAATGTGTTTGAAAATATGTATCCTCTTAAAGCCTACCTGGTGATGAAATTTTGCTAGGTTTACCTTTGGTTAACAAACATAGAATCCATTATCAGGACTATAGTCCATATAGAGCATATAGGTCAATAATGTCTATCAGAAACTATGCTCTACTGGAATGGACTTGGAGAATATGTTTCACTAGTGAAGCATTAGTGTAGGACTGTTCTAGACATGTATAAACTCATATCCAAGGCAAAATTACTTCCCCTTACTGGCATATAACAATTACAAAGCATATTATTTACACTTAACTCTTGATTATATACAAATAAATGCAAACAAATTTAAGATGGGAAAACCCCTTGAGATTAACTCATCTCTAAAAAAGACTTCTTATCTAATGATGGAGACAAAACAGCCATTGCTTCTTCCCTAAAACATATGGCGAGGGGCTCTGAGTGATAATTGGCATGAAGTTGTACAGTGATAGATATTCTTCCAAAGTTATAAGATATTGACTTCAGTCACAAAAGTGAGGCCAAATCTGAACTATATGTCATTACTCAGATCACTAACGCTCAAATTCCCTACCTGTCATAACTGCCAGAAAACACAGGACCTTATTCTTAATTTCATATGTATCCCAGGGGAACAAAGGCATGCCATACAAACTCCTGACCATCCCTTCTACCCCGTTCTTTCATACACCATTCAATAACTCTAAATTATTGGGCTGATCTGACCAGAGTATATACCAGCATGAAAGATGGTACTTAATTCCCCTTCTTTATAACAGTGAAAACTGTGACAACCATCTCAGATACTCAGATCTAGTTAAGGTTTACAGCCTACACTTTCTGCCAATTATGATCAAATAAAATGTAGATTTAAAGAGTTTAAATCATCTTATTTTTTTCATAATATTTGCATCACTATAGAATGCTTTGTTATTTATTTTTTATTTATTTATTTATTTTTTGCTTTTTGATGAGGCGACCGGGGTTAAGTGACTTGCCCAGGGTCACACAACTAGTACGTGTTAAGTGTCTGAGGCTGGATTTGAACTCAGGTCCTCCTGACTCCAAGGTCAAAGCTCTATTCACTGCTCCACTTAACTGCCCCTCTGCCATTTTTTTCCTAAGCCAAACAAATTATCCAGAGGCAAACAAATCAGAATCAGCTAAATTCTCAGCTAAATTCCAAGAGTATAAATCTGGCATTAGACTTCCATAGTCTGAAGAGAATATGAGAAGTGGTCTAAATAAATTAAAAATTCAAGTGAATCCTAAAGCTCAAAGTAAAAGTCAGCCAGAACTGCTAAGGATTTTTATAGGTTTTACTTTTGAGCTCTGTGAGTGTATATCTTCCATTCTAAGTCGTGAATTGGCTTATTTAGTATATTTTTAGCAAGGTTCATTTATTTTTTTTGTAATTTTTTATTTTCAACTTAAATACAAAATGAGAAAAAAAAAGGAAAAAAACTGCCATGTACACAGCAAACTGTAAGAGAGGATTCAATATAAAATGATACATTTCCATTTCAAGAAAATCTATATAATAAATACTATACATTGTTTTCAAAGCTGCCCAGATTTTCTTTGGTTCCCTGCTGGTTTTCTTTTGTGCTCTGCTGTGCACTTTTTACTATATTTTTTCCCCTCCATCTTTTCACCCCACTAAAGAAGGCTACAATTAAGTGTGAAGATTTGTGTGTGTGTGTGTGTAATATATCTGTATCACCTAGGTGTATATATCTATATATACATATATATACATAGATTATCTATAAACATTCACATATATACACATAGACATTCATACACATATATGTAAGACCATTTTATGCTTGTTTCCTCCTCTCATCTGTTTCTCTGAAAGTGTATAGAATGTTCCTTCATAAGTCCAAGTCTTTCCATGTTAGCAAGGTTCATTTCAAGTTTTAGAATGTTTAAAAATATTTTTAACACATAGAAATTTATGGGACTATTGTTTTATTGTTCAAGTCTTTGTCTAACTATTGTTTTTATAGCTCAAGTCTTTGTCTCAATGAGAAACTTGAAACCAAGTAGAATTTGACAAAGAATAATACTGTTAAGAACTTAGATCTGTTTCCTTATGTAGATGGGTTTTCCTTTGGATATTGTTTAAAAATACCATGACATTGGTGTTGCAAGTTTGAGCCCTTGGTATTCTTGCTTCATCATAAGAAATGTTTGCAAAACACTTAAGTTTTTTACACTAAGAAAAACACAATATCCATAGTTGTAGTCTTTTTTTTGAATTATTGAAAAGTCAAAGATGTTCTACAAAACTTCCAAACTTATCTCTGAGATTCCCAGAAACTAGCAGTCATAATACAATTATTCATTGGCCAATTTTTTTCTCTACATTTGGACAAGGCAAAGAGGAGACTTGCTCAGTAATGGTAGGAGAATGAGGATTGTCAAGTTTGTGTATAAATTATCTTTCTAGTTTCTACCTCAACTCAACATATACTTATAATGTATATATATATATATATATATATACACACACATATATAATAGCATTTATATAGTTATGTAAGCTTTATAAAGTACTTTACAAATATTTCATTTTACCATCACATCAACTGTGGGAGGAAGGTACAATATTTATCTCTATTTTTACAGAGAAGAAAACTGAGGCAGACAGAGTTTAAGTAATTTGCCAAAAGTCAAACAGCTAGTAAATATCTAAAGGTGGATTTAAACTTAGTTAAATCTTCCCGACGCCCAGACCAAAACTCAGTCCACTTTTACCTCATCTATGAAACACTTCCTGTGTCTAAGGAGCTCTTCTAGGTACAAGAATGCAATTCCTTCTCTCCAGAAACTTACATAATGTGCAAGGGGATATCAGATGTGTGTGTATGTATATATGTATATATAATATGTGTTATGTAATTTTGGTGGAAGGAAGGACTAACAGCACCACTTGGAGGGATCCAGAAAGGTATCCTATTAGAGACTGTACTTGAGTTTAGCTAAATGAATCAAATATATTTAATCAATGTTTTCTGGATGTGTGTATGTGTATATATACTTATATACAATGTTCTGGGGTTTTTTTCTCTCTCATTTCACTTTCTATCCATTCATGTAAGTATTTCTGGGTTGTTATTGCTGTTGTTATTGTTATTTTGAGAGCATCCTGCTTATCATTTCTTGTAGTACAATAATATTCCATCACAACTATATATGGTTTCCATGCCCAATTGAGTGTGTATGTTATTCTCTTCTTAAGCCAAATCCAATGAGAATAAGATTCTTTCATTCCCTCTCACCTCCCTCTGTTTCCCCTCCATTGTAAAAGCCTTTCTTGTCTATTTTATGTGAAATAACTTACCCCATTCTACCTCTCCCTTCCTCCTTCTCCCAGTATAATCTTCTCTCACCCCTTCATTTTATTCTCCAGATATCACCCCTTCATCTTCAACTCACTCTGTGCCATCTATCTATCTATCTATCTATCTATCCATATAATTTTTCCCTCCAACTACTCTAATACTGACAAAGGACTTGTGAGTTACAAATATCATCTTTCCATGCAGAATGTAAACAGTTCAACCTTAATAAGTCTCAAGATTTCTCTTTCCTGTTTACCTCTTCATGCTTCTCTTGAGTCTTTTATTTGAAAGTAAAATTTTCTATTCAGCTCTGGCCTTTTCATCAAGAATACTTGAAAGTCCAACATTTCACTGAATGACCATTTTTTCCCCTGAGGATCATACTCAGTTTTGCTGAGTAGGTGATCCTTGGTTGTAATTCTAACTCCTTTGGCCTCTGGAATATTGTATTCCAAGCCCTGTGGTCCCTTAATGTAGAAACTGCTAAATCTTGTGTTATACTGATTGTGTTTCCACAATACTTGAATTGTTTCTTTCTGGCTGCTTGCAATATTTTCTCCTGATCTGGGAACTGTGGAATTTGGCTGCAACGTTCCTAACAGTTTTCCTTTGGGGATCTCTTCAAGGAAGTGATTGGTAACTTCTTCCAATTTTTATTTTACCCTCTGGTTCTAGAATGTCAGGGCAGTTTTCCTTGATAATTTCTTGAAAGATGATGTCTAGGCTCTTTTTTTGATCATGGCTTTCAGATAGTCCAATAATTTTTAAATTATCTCTCCAGGATCTATTTTCCAGGTCAGTTGTTTTTCCAATGAGATAGTTCAAATTCTCTTCAATTTTTTTCATTCTTTTGGTTTTGTTTTACAATGTCTTGATTTCTCATAAAGTCACTAGCTTCTAGTTGCTCCATTCTAATTTTTAAGGAAGTATTTTTTTCAATGAGTTTTGGACTTCCTTTTCCATCTGGCCAATTCTGCTTTTTATGGCATTCTTCTCATTGGCTTTTTGGACCTCTTTTGCCATTTGAGTTAGGCTATTTTTAAGGTGTTATTTTCTTCAGTATTTTTTTTTTTTTGGATCTCCTTTAGCAAGCTGTTGACTTGTTTTTTCATGATTTTCTTGCATCACTCTTATTTCTTTTCCCAGTTTTTCCTCTGCTTCTTTTACTTGCTTCTTAAAATCCTTTTTGAGCTCTTCCATGGCCTGGGACTGATAAATATTTTTCTTGGAGGATTTGGTTGTAGAAGCTTTGACTTTGTTGTCTTCTTCTGGTCAGATGTTTCGATCTTCTTTTTCATCAAAGAAAGATTCTATGATCTAACTCTTTTTGTGCTGCTTGCTCATGACCCCAGCCAATTACCTGAGTTTTAAACTCTTTGTTAAGGTAGGGTTCTGCTTCCATTATGGAGAATGTATTGTCCCAAGCTTCAGGGGTTTTGTGCAGCTGTTTTCAGAGATACTTCTAGGGACCTGCAAATTTTCAGTTCTTCCAAGATGGTAATATCAAGGGAGAGGTATTTACTCCTTTCCTGGCCTGTACTGTGGTCTGTGAGTGACCACAAGCACTCTTTTCTGCCTTGGAACTGTGAGGAGGATTCCCTCTCTATAGCCATTACAAGCTCCGCCATGCCAGTGCTCCTTCTCACCCCAAGACCACCACCCAGAATTGTTACCCAGATCCAAGCATGAGCAAAGGAAAAGAATCCTGACTCAGCACCATCAAAGAGATCCCTGAAATCCCCCTCTGATCAGTCACTTGATTCCCCCTCAGTCTGTGGCCTGAGGGCTCTGGTAGCAGCCACAGCCCATCTGTGTAGAGACTGGGGCTGGAACAGATCTTCTCTCTCATCGTGGTCACAGACCTTTCCTGCTGATCTTCTAAGTTGTCTTTGGCATTTGTGGGTTGAGAAGTCTGGAAACTACCACAGCTGCCCATGATTCAGTCCTCTAAGGCCTGCCCTATGTTAACTGAGATCTAGTCTTTGCCTAAACACTCATACTGTGTTCCTATCCCAATCAGGCATAATAGACCTTTCCAATCAACCATCTAGGTTGTCTTGGGCTGGAAATTTGTTTCACTCTGTCTTTTTGTGGGTTCTGCCGCTCTAAAATTTGTTTAGAGACATTTTTTACAGGAATTTAGAGGGGTTTAGGGGACAGCTCAAGCAAGTCACTGCTTTCACCTTGCCATCTTGATTCTGCCTCTCTGGTCCAACATTCTTAACATGGCAATTGCTCAATAGAGTTCAGAAATATGAATGAGATTAAGGAGAATTGAGAATGAGTGCTCTTGATAAAATTTTAAATGAAAATAAAGGATCTTATTTTTAAACACTATGGATGACATCATATAGGGCAATACTAATGAGTTCCATAAAACTTCTCTTAGTCCTCTGTCATAAACTTTCTACAAAACAAGATGACATTACTAGTCTACTATATTCTTCTCCCTCAACCATCAAAACACTGAAATGTGAAGTGGAGCACATTGACCATACACGTAATTAATGGCTTTTTTTAAGACAAAACTAGAAGGACAAGGTATGCCAATTGATGCAAATATTTTCTTCATCCTTTGAGGCATTCTTAAATTACAGTCTTATTAACACATACCAAAATCTTTTTTAAAAATGTGCTGGCTTTTTAAATGAAATGTTCATCATCAACCAGATTAATTGTTAAAGGGAATGAAATATAATTATTTATAACTGTTCATTTTTGTCAATTTTTCAATTTGTCAATTTGTCTATAATTTATCAGTTTCATAATAAACTGGACCTTGTTTTTTTTTCAGTATAACTAATAATAATTTTACATTGAAGCAAGAACTAATACCTATTTTCTTTAGGTCTATGTCTTAATTAACATGCCAAGTTTGGGGGAATGTAAGAATAAAAATTAAGGTGGATTTAAACAATCTCCATAGCAAAACCAAAGGCTAAAAGTTGATAGTTGTCCATATCTCTCAGAATCTTCAAGTAATTCCTGGGATTTGTTTACTTCATTGCAAAATGTCACATGGGATTTTTATGATGATATAAATCTATAAGAATAAGGATGACATGCCGAGCTATTTAATTAGCCTTTAAATTACATTTTGAAAATATCTTAGTTTGACTTCAGTACCACCTGAGTTTAGCTAATGCGGCTTCAAATAAGTTCACATTTTAAAATGGTAGTTTGAATATGATAAACTTAGATATTCAGGACTAAACAAAATTTGGTTTTGTTGGGATATTTTAGAAGTTTTAAATTGATGCCCAATTCTAGATTTGAACTGATATTTTCCTTTATTTGTTGTTCTTGAATTGTTTTCAGGCATGTCCAACTCTTCATGACCCAATTTGGAATTTTCTTAATAGAAATACTAGAGTGATTTGCCATTTCCTTCTCCAGCTCATTTTATAGATGAGGAAACAGAATAAAACAAACTTAAGTGACTTGGCCAAGGTTACATAGCTAGTAAGTGTCTTAGGCCAGATTTGATCTCAGAAAGATGAATCTTCCTAACTGTAGGCCCAGCAGTCTATCCATTGAAGTACCTAGCTGCTCTTGTTTTCCTATATAAGTAGAATAAATTACAAAATTAATCATACTGTGGGCAAATTTTTCCTTCTTTTATATCTAAATGTCATTTATGCCAAGACTTTTGTCAATCCATTCTTCTTACTCTTGACAGTATAGTCACTCCCTATTTCTTGAGTTCCTTTCTATTTTTTTATTTTTTCTCATTCTTCATCCTCAATTTTAGAGTTGCTTAAATTTTATTAAGCACCCACTTTTTGTATATGTTTGTTAGTGTGTGTATGTATATACTATATACATATTATATATATATATACATACACATGCATATATGTATATGTAAGTGCATGCATGTGTGTGTGGGGTATGTGTGTATGCGTGTACAGCTTGAAGGTATAATGTTTCCACAAACCTACAACAATACTTTGAGTTATAACTTAATAGGAAAATAGTGATACCTTAATAGGAAAAGTACACAATTATTTAGAATCAAAGCATTTACCCAGATGTTCATATAAAATTAATAGTAAGCAAAACATTGTTTTTATCTTGGGCAAACTCTCATACAACCATAGGTATTGTTGGAGGGTAGAGTGGACACATACTTTGTGTAAACTCATCATTCATTTAAGGAACATATGTAGAGTAGGAAATTCACAACTCTGGCATTTCAGGGCCCTGATGACACTTCCCTTTTTGTGGAATCCTTATGCTGCTTGCCTTGAACAGACTATCTCTGATGGGCAGGTTACTCATCTGAGTGCCCAGGTCCTACTCTCTGATTATTGAGGTATCTCTTCTTGAGGAATTTGCTCCACTGAAAGACCCCATAACTGATGGGGGAGGAGAATATGAAGGGAGGGATAGAAATCATTTCCCCACCCCTGCACTCTTACTGAAAGAAAAGATAAAAGCAGAGCTATTCCTCACATGAGCTGAGAACTTCTACATTAGGCCCTATTCTCTTCTGCCAAGGATCAAGTTCCTCATTCCATGATTCTAGACTCAATCCACTCTTTAAAAGGCCACCATGAACATAACTGACCTTTGGTCAGCCAATGTCTAGCTGACCTCTTTTCCATCAGTTTGGATCAAGAAACTTCATATCCTGTATTTTACTTAAGCCTTAATACCTCTTTATCTGTTTCCTATCCTGTGGTTTCATCAGCAGAAGAGGGAGGTGGAGACAGTTAATCAGGAGTTTCTTGATCAACTGCTACCCTACTGACCATTATATAGTTAATATCTAACCAAATGGTTGTCAACTAATAATTACAAATCAAATTGATGCAAAATAAATTAAAAGCCATTGGCAAAAATGAAATGTGATGAGTATATTCTCTCTCCATACACATTCAAAACACCATACCCATTTCTCTAATTGTAATCACATCCAGGCTCTGAGCCACTTCCCTAAGTGTTTTATTTTCCTATGCAGAAATTACCTTTGGCACCTGATTGTTCCAATAAGATACTTACAAAAGCAATACTATGTCATATTAGCCTCCAAAATTTTGACATTCCTATATGAAGACTGACACAGTACCTAAGGTACCCAACCACTTTGGCCAGCTATATAAGATAAGGTTGCTTGTCTGTAGAACTTGGACCTTTGAGGGTATTCATTCTTTTTTCCTTGCAGTCATTCCCCAATATTCAACACCACTTGGTGCACGGGTATTTTATAGCAAATCTCTGAGATCTTGTTAGAAAGAATTGATTCTCTTTCTATCTATGTCTTATTTTCTATCTGCCTCTATAATTTTCTCCATGTCTTGCCATATCTAAATTAGTCAGTAATTTCTTAGTGATCTGAATAAAATTTAAGGTCAAATCTTACCACCATACCAAAAAGAAACATGAACACTCAAATCAAGGGAATATATTTCTATTTTTTTTTTAATTATCCAAGTAGATAATGATCTTGGACAGCTACAGGGACACTGCATCTTCCTTGAACAGCCTTCCAACATGTTCATAACCTTACTAAGGACACTAAATTATTTAATTTTGGGCTAGACAGAGATCAGAAGCTTAAAGACCATGGAAGTGACACAATCATACATCTATGTAGCTTTTTTTTTTCTTTTTTGTTCTGTTCTCCGTACCCTCCTCTTTTACAGTAATGTTCCATCCCCAAGGATATAGGGTTGAAGCCACTGGCTCCACCTACCTTAATCTTCTTACTCTTCCCTAGTGATCTTCAATACAACATCCTCTATGAAAAAGACAATAGTATCACCCAATTTACTTTTTTTTTTGCCTTTAATGCAATGGAGGGAATATAGGAAGCCCAGAGGTAAGGTGGACCCATTTTAACATGGGAGGGGAAAATAAAATTCAAAGAGGCTGTTCAATATCCCATACAAGATACAATTGCCCCAACTTCAATCACTTAATGGTCAATTTCTCATGATTTATTGACATTTTGAAAATAGAGGGGACAAGGAACAAGAGAATGGGAATTATATGCCAAGAGGCTTCATAGTCTTAAGCCTGTGGTGGGCAAGACTCCCTCCTCTATTCTATACCTCCTTGAGCTGGTAAAAGAAAGAGATTTTCTCACTTTTCTTAAACTGTTAGAAATATTATACAATATGTGATTATATAATATAATGATATTAATATATGGTGAGTAATATTAATAAAACATTTTAGAATATTTATTATTGGCATCTTACTTCACGCTCCACTCATGTTCGAGGTCCATCCCCCTCAAGTAATCTGTATTATGTGTTTACCATTGCTATGCCATTGGGCATTTAAATTATTTATAATCAATCAACATTTATGCAACAGTTTAAAGATTCTATTATTGCCATTTCATTGATAAAGAAAATA
Source organism: Vombatus ursinus (assembly GCF_900497805.2). Classification (NCBI taxonomy): domain Eukaryota; kingdom Metazoa; phylum Chordata; class Mammalia; order Diprotodontia; family Vombatidae; genus Vombatus; species Vombatus ursinus. The sequence goes on along the minus strand of NW_020954596.1, from coordinate 41,187,067 downwards.
TTAGTAAAAGAGCTGTTCAGACATGTTTCACCAAAATAGCCCTATTTCATTGGAAAACAACTTTTCTACTTTTTCTAAGAGATAATGTGCTCACAATCCACTAAATACCATACTTTACCTCTATTTTGTCTTTAGTTGACCCTATTCTGTAACTTTCCTGTAGTCGAGTTTCAGTTATGTGACTTACCAATGATTTTGACTTCAGGCAAATTACTTCTAGCTCAGTTTAAATTTGCTCATTTGTAAAATTGAGATAATAATACTACTAGCATGCTCTATATCCCACTATTTCTATACATTTCAACTTTTTAAGGAGAAAAATTGGACAACATTAAAAAGGACCATTGCTTAGAGCTATTCGCAGATTACCGAGATTTATGAAATATTTTTAAAACTTTTATTTGCATAGTGCATGACATATAATGAATACTTGATAAATATATATTGATTAATTGATTTGTAAATTTATAAATTAAGTATACAGAAATTTTTTTTTGTCAAAGACTATAGTCAAGGATGGAATATGAGGTTGAGCTTAACTGAGAATTTACGAAGACCTTTAGAACATAGTGCCATAATTCACATGTAACTGGGCATTTCAGCTATTAAGAAAGTCATCTAAAGGGGATGTTTAGAGGAAAATGGAGGTTTGTGGTGATCTTCAAATTGTAGTTTTTAGACAGCTTCTCTCTTGTACTATGCATAAAAATGACACTGTCAAAAGATTTCATTGTTTGTCCAGTCTCACAGTAAAGTGCCATTTCAGTAATCATCTTTACATTGTTAATTATGAAATCATAGGATTTAGAGGTTGAGAGAACTTTAAAGGTCATGTAGGTTAGCCCTATTACTTGATAGATAATAATGACAACACATACGTTATTTAATTTGATTTGATCCTCTTAATCACCCTATGAGTTAGGAGCTCTTATTAATCCCATTTTACAGATGAAGAGACTGAGAGATATTAAGAGATGAGAGACTGAGGGAAGTTATTATCTGGAGTCACATAGTTAAATAAGTGTCTGAGGTAAGATTCAAACTCAAGTCCTCTTGACTCCAAATCCAATATTCTTTCTAACATACTCCATTTCTTACCTGTTGCCCTACTATGGGAAGGCTTAAGATGTGGCTATCAGAAATGCATGGAGTCTTTAGGCATGAACATACAATGGATTTATGCTATATATATATATATGTATATATATAATGTATATATATATTTACTATTTCATTTACTATCTTCTTTCTGATGGTATTAGAAATTTTACTGACCCTTTGGGTTCTATCTACAGTTATACAAGGCAGGAAAAAGAACAACAAAAAACAAAGATTAGAGGAAAGGAAAGGGGGAAAAGGAGGAGAGTGAAGAAAAGAGAAGAGGAGAGGAGAGGAAAGGAAAGGAAAAGAGAGAGGAAAGGAGAGGAAAAGAGAGGGGAAATGAGAGGAAAAGAGAGAGGAAAGGAGAGGAGAGGAGAGGAAAAGAAAGGAAAGGAGAAGAGAGGAGAGGAGAGGAGAAGAAAGGGAAGGGAAGGGAAGGGAAGGGAAGGGAAGGGAAGGGAAGGGAAGGGAGAGGAGAGGAGAGGAGAGGAGAGGAAAATTAGGCAATGGTAAATTTAGACTGCTATCTTTTTTAAGTCTACTAAGTGAGAGTAAAAAGGAAGATTATATTACTTGAGTCATTCTAAACAATAAGAATGATTAATAACTTGGTCTGGATTATCTAGATTGACTCTTAACTTTTTCTATGAAACTGTTTGCTTCTGTTTCATTTTAGAATGTGTACTTTGTGCATTTATCAACTTTGGGGCTTACAGTCCTATAAATGGACAATATAGATGCAAACATTTACTTATAAGGAACAAAACCTCTCAGGATCTCAAGACCTCTGACTTCCAAGGTTTTCCAATCTCTGAAACAAACAAAATGAAGCAATTAGAGAAAACTTCAGAGGGCAAGGAATCACAGAATCTCATAATTCAAGAGTTGGAAGGGACCCCTGAGGCCATCTGGTCCATTCCAACCCTGTGTTAGACTCGAATTCAGGAAGACCTGAGTTTAAATTCTGCCTCTGACATCATTTAGCTATATAACCCTAATTCTGCCTATTTTGATCAACACATGTCTCTTAAGGCATAAGATTTACTGTTATGAGCCTCAGTTACCTCTAAATCTATGATCCCATGAAAGAAATTTCACTATACCATACCCAAAAACTGGTTATCTAACTTCTGCTTGAAGACCTTCAAAGATGGGCAACTCATTATCTAATAGGGTGGTCCATTCTACTTTTGGACAACTATATTTGTTAGGACATTTTACCTAACATTAAGCCTAAAACTTCCTTGCAATCCCCACCAATTGACATATTTATCCCCTCTAGAGTCAAACAGAAATCTAGATTCATCATTTATGAATCTTTCAGTCTACTCTATGCCCAAGATATTTGGCGATTAACAGAATAACCCAAGACATGCCATTTCCCATGGATATGTAACACCTTGGAACATAGATAAAAAGAAAAACTATCCAGGAACAGAAGAACCCAGAATTGTACCTCTCAGGCATGAATAATTTTGATTTGTCTTTAAGACAATCATTCATGCCAATAGATTATTATAAGGTAGCCTACAATAGTAGGAATTTCAACTGTTCCTGCTTTTATCTTCTGCCTGTAAAGAGTCTTACAGAGGAGGAGAATAATTTATTCTTAATAACTTCATCTATCCATCTGTCTATCTTTCTATTTACCTATCTATTTACCTTTCTATCATACTAACTACTGACCTATGGAGAGAGGTAGATATGGGTGCAAATCCTCTGACACATCCTAACTATGTGACAAGTAATTTAAATTCTGCTCAAGGAAGACTCTAATTTGCAAAGAAGGTGCTAACCTGCATTGGAGAGGGGGAAGAAGTTTTTGTTTTGTTTTGTTTTGTTTTTCTTTGCTTTTTGGGAAAATGAAAGCACAGGTCTAGGTCTTTCTTTTGCTTATAGATTTCCGTAAAAAAAAAAAAAAGTCTGTCCTAGTTTCATATTAGGGTTGATGATAAAGTAAGTCCTAAAACCATGCTTGAACTTTAGTCTTACTAATTCAGAGGCACACATATATTGTATTTTGGGGGAATTTTTTTTTACATATATCAGTTTCATACCTCAGCCAATTAAATGGCAGTGAGTTTCATTTTTAGATATATATTGATGAATAAAAAAATTACTTTGTAGAGAGTAGATTGGAAATCAGAGCATTAAAAATCAGCAGAAAAAATTATTAAAAAAATAATCATATTGTTATTGAAATTGTTGTTGAAATGGACTATTGAATGAATTCAGAGAAATTCCAGTCCCTTAAAACAAAATCAAATGAGACAACATCTGTAAAGGACTTAACACCATGCTTGACAGATAGTACATGTATAATAAATGTATGTTCCCTTCTCCTTTTAAAAGGGCTGGCAGGAGAGGCTGAGTATAAGAGGGGGAGCTGTTACCTGAGGAAGTAGATGCCTGAGGTTTGGGCAATTATGGACATATTTCATTTTTAAAAGAGGCAGAATGTCATAATGAATAGTGGCCTGTCTTGGCCACAGATTCAGGAAAACCAAAGTTCAAAACTTGCTTCTGATATCTGTTATATGTCCAAGAAAAAGTTGTTTCATCTCTCAGTGTATCAGGCAGTTCTCTACAAATACAAATTTCAGCTTAGTTGCTAATATTGATTGTTAGAGGCAGTTTCCATACCATATATTCCTCAAGCTGATTAAATCAGATGGCCAAGTTTTTCTACTGCCCCTCACACACTATCCATAACTTTTTAATACAAGGTGCTTCTTTTTAGTTTAGGGTTTTTTTTTTCAAATATGAATTTTTCCCTCCCTTATGCCGAACCTCTACCAATTGAGAAGCCAAGACATAAAATAATCACTATACATATGAAGTCATGAAAAACATTTCTATATTAGTTATGCAGCTAAAGAAAAAAAGCAATAAAAATAAAGTGGAAGAAAATATACTTCAATCTACTCAGAAATCAATTCTCTCTGGAGGTAGATAGAATTTTTCATCATGGGTCCTTTGGAATTGTTAGCTAAGTCTTTCATATTTGGTTGTCATTATAATATTACTCTTATTATGTACAGTGTTCTCTTAGTTCTGTTCACTTCACTTTGCATTTGTTCATATAAGTCTTCCCAATTTTTTTTCTGAAACCATCTACTTCATCATTTCTTACAGTATAATAGTATCCTATCACAATCATATACTAGATCTTGTTCGACCATTCCCTAATTGAGGGGCATCCCCTCAGCTTCCAGTTATTTGCCACCACAAAAAGAATTGCTGTAAGTAATTTTGTACATATGGGTCCTTTTCTTTTTTCTTTGATCTCTTTGGGCTAAAGGCCTAGTATTGATATTGCTGGATCAAAGGATATGCATAATTTGGCTACAATTCCAAATTGCTTTTCAAAATAATTGGACCAGTTCATAGCCCCACCAACAGTAATGCAAAGTATTTTAATTTGACAACTTTCTAGGTATGTCTTGTTTTTGTTGTTGATGTTTTTCTGTGCTGTTATGACATTTGGTAACTCTTCAAGTCAAGAGTTATAACCTGAGATATGTTAAAAGTGAATTGTAGAAGGGTTTTACTACCCTGTCTCCAATTCTATCTCACTGAAGGCACATTTATATTTTCACAGTTATAGTAATTAGTCAGCAAATAATATTTGGTCCTCAGCACTCCATGATATGGCTACTTTGGCTTGCTGGAGTCTTTTGTGGCACTCCAGGTGTAGCTTTTGTTTCCATCGGCTCATTATTTGTCTAAAAACACTGATATATTATTAAAATTTATGTCAAACCATAACTACTGTGTGTGAAGAGCACTATAAGTAATATAATCACCAGAAAATGATGAAAACATAATCAGAAAAAAATGTCATCCAGCAAGAAAGGATTCTGACATAGTTGACAAGGAAACTGAATGCAACATAATTTTTCTCCATGAGAAGCTTGCTTGCAGACAGATAAAAACTGAACAACAGTGATGCTACCTCCTCCCTTGAGCAATATTATTGTCTCGTGAGTAACAAGAATGACAGACTTTGACAATGTTCGTGGATGTGTGAGTCCATAAGTTTCTCTCTGTATTTGTGAAGGACACAAAGAGCCATGGACTACTTTATATTTGAAGTATAGAGTAGTGGCAGACAGTGTAAATTACCCATCATTTTTAAAATACAGAAGCAGTTGGCTCACAAACAAATGAAAAAAAAAGTTAATTTCTCTCAATGTATTACACAAAGAAGCCTATGTGTCCTTGGCTTCATGTACAAACTGTGTCATCACAAACAGATATTAGCAGTCCAGAGTAATTACAATGATAGTTGATATTTGCATAGTGCCTTAAAGCTTATAAGATGCTTTGGAAAACTTTTCTTTCTGACCTCAAGACCATGCTGTGCCATAGGAAAAGAGTTACAGAGTCAATTATGTCAGGCACCATAATAGACACTGGAACAAATAAGACCAAAATCAAAAACAAAATAAAACAAAAATCTCTACTCTCAAGGAATTTATATTCAGTACAACCCCCTTATTTTACAGCTGAGAAAGCATCTATTACAACTCACTAATTTTATAGTTTCCATGAGGCCCAGAGAGGTTAAATTGATTGACTATGGTTGTACAGGTTGTAAATAACATAAATGAGATGTGATCCTAGATCTCACTCCAAATCCAGGGCTCTTTCCACTGTGTTACAATGTTTCTCTAATGTCATAGATGATGATGATAATGATGATGATGATGATGATGATGACTGAAGTATCTACAGATTTTTAGTTTACAAAGAACTTTACCTAGATTCTATCTTTTGTTCCTTGCAACTCAGCTAATGGATTCCTATTCCTCCCTTTCTTAAACTCTATAATTTGTCTTAAGGATCAGCTTAGGCACCACATCTATTCTAACTCTTCCATGGAGTCCTTAATGGTAAATGGTGTATTTCCATTCAAAGTACAGGTTGTATCCCCCTATCCAGTAGAATATAAACACATAAAGAAGAGAGGATTCTGTTGTTGTCTTAGTTTCCTCAAGACTTATTGAAATAATGTCTATCTATATTGTTGTTCAGTCAGTTCTGACTCTGAGTGACCTCATTTGAGGTTTTCTTCACAAAGATTCTGGAGTGGTTTGCCATTTCCTTCTCCACTCATTTTACAGATGAGGAAACTTATGCAATCAGGGTTAAATGAGTTTCCCAGAATCACATAGTAAGTGTCTGAGGCCAGATTTGAACTCAGGTCTTCCTAACTCCAGGCCTAGTACTCTTTCCACTGTGTCACCTAGCTGCCCTTTGCCCTACCCACATTACGTGCATAATGAATGCTTTTAGAGTTGACATAACTTCTGGTCATAGAACTAATAACTGCCAAAGACAATAGAGCCAGTATTGCTATCTCTATTTTATTTGTGATAAAACATGAAATTCAGAGTTGGATAAGTTACTTAAGGTAGTGCCCACTGGCACAGAGGTAGTAAAGAGCATAGAGAGAAGTAAAACTTAGGGAAACTCAATCCATAAAAGCCAGGTGAGCTATCTACTCTACCACATTTTGTGTACTTCTCCATTAATGCAGTTAGCAAAAAGTGGAAAAAAGTAGCTCCATAATTGCATTTATCAAGAAAGAGAGTACATTTATTACCAAGGAATAACTGTTTTCCCCCAGGGGTTCTTCTCTTTTAAGGAGTATCTACACAAGGTCATACATCAAAAGTTTTATTCTGAAGGAATTGAAACTAAATAGAAGGTAATAACAATGTGCAAAGCCTCTGAATTTAACATCTAGAGTGAGCCTTGCTCAGTGGAAAAATTTTTTAGAAAAAAATTCTACATTTGGCTGATTGAAAAATCTTTTCAAAATTTTTATTTAATCTCATCTAGTTAGTACGGGATTTACATTACATGTAGTTAAATGAAAGTATTTTTAGAAACTACAAAAGTTCTATAAAGTAGAATTACATAAGAAAGGTAATAGTTGCTCAACATAGGAGACCTTCAAATTTTAATTTATTTATGTCTAATTCTGAACTCTATATTCTATCTATCTATTTTCATTATTATATGTTCAGTTACATATTAAATGATACCCCAGAGGCCTAGAAGAGTTAATTATCTCCAATTTATTCTCCTAGGGAGTACCTTACCTACTAGGATGGGATTTAATTTAAATATTTCAGGACTCCTAACGTTTTATTGCTCCTAAGAGGTAACTCAATTCTTTTGTCTGCTCACTTTACTCTGGGGATGGTGCCTCTATATTATTCATGTTTGCCTTCATCTATACTACAAAAATTTCAATAGCCCCAATTTTAGCTATATTTCAAAAATGTTCTTTCCATTATTAACCCTGGAATGAGTATTTAAGATGAAAGATTGTCAGTTCAAATGGTTACATAGAGTTTTTTGACTCTTAAAAAGTCTTCTTAGAGTGAATTGTTGTGTGGAGGATAATTACATTTAATTTCAAATGTATTCCTGAGAACATTCAATCTGTTGGATGGGCCTATGTGAATCTCTATCCTACCAAAAAAAATGGAGAGATACCATGGAATCATGGAGTAAATAAGAGCAAGACAAAAGTTTAGATAACCTGCCTTATTGATAACCTGCTAGAAAATGGTTACACAATAATGTGTGGGATAACTATTTTAAGGAGAAAGATTTAAGCAGGCCTAAAATATAAGAGACAAGGTAACAAAGCAAAAAAAAAGTTATTTAAATAGAAAGAGCTGCTGCAAAGAGCAGATATTTAAAAGATATTTTTTAGTGGAAATAATAATCATGATCATTCCCAAAATTGGCATGTGTAAATGGGTTTCTGCATGTGAAACAGTGAAAAAAAATCCAAGAAATTTTGTCAGTTAACAAACAATTATTAAACACTTACTACATGTCAGACATTGTACTAAATATTAAAGAAAGCAAAAAAAAAAACCCAAAACATAGACCTACCCTGAAAGAGCTCACATTCTAGTGAGACAGACAACATGAAAACAACTATGTGTATAGAAGATCTATAAAGTGTAAATGGTAAGTTATTTCTGAAAGAAGGTAATATCAGTGGGAGGGTAGGGGTGGAGGCAAAGTTATGGGAAAGGAACCAAAAAAGCCTCTTGTAGAATATAAGATTTGACCTGAGTGTTGAAGCAAGAAGCAAGAGCTTTTCAGGTATGGGGGGATACCCAGAGGAAAGGCAAAGAGACTAGAGTGTAGTATGAGAGGAGTATCATTATATTGTAGTGAAACTGGAATGGAATATAGTAAAAGTACTAGAAAGATAGAAAAGATCAGGCTGTGAAAAGCTTTAAAATCAAACAAATGATTCCATATTTGATCCTGGAGGTAATAGGGAGCCATTGTCTTTTTTTGTTTAGGGAGTTGACATAGTCAGATCTGTACTTGAGGAAGATCCCTTTGGCACTTGAGAGGAAGATGGACTGGAATGAGGAGATATTAGAGGCAGGTGACCAACTAAAAGGCCATAGAAATAGTCTAGGCTTGAGGTGATGAGGACCTTTACCAGGTATAGTATGAGTGGAATGAATGGAGATAATGGAATATACAGTTTTTTTGAGGTAGAAACAATAAGACTTGGCAACATTAGGGATATGTCAATTAGACTTAGGGTCTTAATATTGGAGTGCATCTTAAAGGCAACTTAGTCTGAACCCTCCATAAATATGGAAATTGAGGCCAAGAACATCTAGCTCATGACAAAAGACAGATTTTGTTAAAATTGCTATATCCCTATCAATCACTTTTCACTAAGTCCATACTATAATAAGAGAGCCAGAGACAGAGACAGAGACAGAGAGAGATAGAGAGACAGAGACCCAAAACTCATTTGTTAACAAAACACCATTATTCATTCCAAAATAAATAGACTTCCTACTTCATTTAAAATACAAGTTATGAATTGAGCAAATGCTAGTGAGGCTTCATGTTCTGAAAATGTTACCATTAGGACAGACTGAAATATAATTAAAAATAAGCTTTACAAATCTAAATAAATGGCTCTTGTTGGCTTTGTTTTTGCTTTTGTGAAAGCAATTTTGGCTATTACTTGGCAATCTACATACTTAGCACTAAATGCAAACTTTCTCTTTGATCAACCTAATATCTCCTGTCATACGATTAATTCTCTATGATGAATCTCCATATTCAAATCCTTTAGTTTGTTCTTCTGGAAGACAGGAATACAACCAATGGATCCATTAAAATATTTCTTTGATCTCATTTATAATATTATGTTGCATTTTGAATATGTACACGTCTAGAAATTTTTTCATAGGTGAAAATTGAATCAAACTGCCTACAATAAATGACAAAACTTTAGCATCTTCAGGAATAAATTAGTGGATATTATGTCTATATCAGCTAGAAATGTATTTTACTAAACTGATCAATTTGGTCTTCACTTGAAGGGATGATTAAGTTAAACAATGAGTATAGTACTCAGAGCTCTTCCAAGTGCCAGGCAGGTGTATTCAATAAAACTTACTAAGGTAGGAAGGATAGGGGGAATTTCTCAGCAAAAAAAGTTGTAGTACAAAGCGTAAGTACATTGAAGGCAGAAGTCATACTTCATCTGTGCATGATAAAGTGCCTAGTGTGGTATTTTAAACATAGGAATTACTTGGTAAATATGTATTCAATCAAATTCAATGCTAAAACTAATCCATTAAAACCTTACTTCTCCCAGAAAGAATAATGTTTGTTTACCTTTGGTTTTCAAAGGTGACCTTATTAGACAGTAAATTTAAACAGGGACCACCAATCAGCAAAATCTGCAAGCACGGACACAACATATTTGTCTGCTATGTGATGATCTGCCTGCCATTTTCAGAGCATATCATCAGAAACTATTGAGCCATCAAATCACTGATTTGCCTATGACTAATGAAGATGATCAAAACATTTTCGAGGGGGTACATTCTTCACTGAAGGGTGGAGAAAAAAATCAATAATAAAGAAAGTATGGATGTTTTGAGAGAAGAAAATAAATAACAATGCAAAGCAGTATATTATACTTCCTTAAAAATAGTCATTTTAAAGAATCTATGAATAAATCATTGCACATTATATATATATATATCAATATTTTAATGCGTCAACCAGTTTTACCTTTTTTACCTTAGTTTCCCATAGTATTTTACAACTTTTCTTTCTCAAAGAAAGTTTTCTCATTAAAATTGTGCTAAATTACTACCTGTGACTCAAATCCCTTCTCTTCCCACACCATTTCTTTCTTTCCTTATGTAGACAGACTATAGGCTCAAGATATAGGGATAACAATTTGGATCAAATGAAAGAAAAAAAATGAACTGAAAGGAAACTTGTAGACTCAGTCTAACTGGGGTCAACCCTTTTATAAATGTGGAAACTGAGGACCAGAAAAGAACAAAGCCAGGTCTAGAACCTAGGTCATCTGACTTCCAGTTTTGTAAACTCTTCACCATACCATGTCACATTTTTCGTATCTCAAAATACAAAAGAGACAACTGCATGGAAAGTCAACTCTTAATCATCCAAATGTGGAATATTCATTCTCTGATTTCTGCATGGCAATTTTTTTTAAAATCCTAGCATGCTTGAACCATCTGACTGTATGTCAATAGGGTTGTACATTGAAGTGGCAAATGAATTTCAATATTGACTTAAGCAAAATATCCTGAAAGAAAGAAATTTCTTAAGGAAAAATATTAATACATGAAAAATTAAAAATGATTTAGCATTGTACATTTTTGCTTATTCATATATATACCCATTTATTAGCCCATGATCATTACTGTATGAGGACCTGATTTTTGGCTAATACATTATTTCATTTATTCATCAATTCCATTTTATTTTACTTGCATAAACATATATAAGTTTGTTAATAATTATAAGAGAATACACTTATGATGCATTTTTCTATTACTAAGGTAATCCCTGCTTCCAAAGTGATGGGTTTCAATTTTACTGTGTGGAGTTATATTTTGGGGACATAATATGATGGATACCTGAATCTATGTGATGTTGTAACAAACTGTGTTAAAATAAGATCTAAATGCATATTTTTGGCTTAATTTAGAGGGGGAAACAGGAGAAATGCCAAAAAAAATAAAATAAACACACACTACCAAGCTAGAATAACAGAGGAAAATAGGACATTGTGGTTACTTTAGAAAAAAATGTTGACTTTGCCACAAGCATGACTATAGAAAAGAGTGCAGAGCTACAGTGCAAGCCCTCCCTAACCAAAGCTCTCTGAGAGTATGTTCTTGCTCAGAACTCGAGCTCTTCACTTTTTGCAGTTCAGAGGCTATTTAATTTTAATTGCTCCCCAAGCATAAGCCAATTCAGGATGGCAAGAGTAGAGCAAGAATCATTCACAGATCCTTTGAAGTTTGAAGAGCTGGTATTCACATTGCCTCAGGCTTCCATTCTCACACTTATGTGGAAAAAAAAAATATAAGCCCTGAACACCTCTGTTCCACATCCTCAATGCTGCTATAAGAGAATATCTGTTGCAGCCTTGGTGAAGGCATTTTTCCCCTTGTAGAATTCATGGTAGAAATATTAGTTAGTTGCTCTGATGGCCAAATGCATTTAAAATATTGTCAATAATACCTGTGGAGGTTGAAGGAAGGAGAGACTCATTGAGATATAAAAATCATGTAAAAAAGATATATCAAACTTTTGTTAGATAATATTATGGGAAAAATTTCACCTAATTTTTAAAAAATCAAAATCACATCTGTAACTTTAAAGACCCATTTTATATACACAAAAAGAGGCTAAAAATAAATTCTGTGTCTAGAGGGTAATATTTTTTTCCATCTTTCTCTAGTTCCCTGTCCTTGCCTAAAGCAAAATGCTAGTTTCTTCTATAAAGCTGTTCTGAGTCTCAAAAGAAACATCTTAGTCACTCCCACATAAAAGGAAGGAGAAAGGCCAAAGAATTAAAATCCAGTAGTGGTAACAGTAACTGCAAACAGTGGCTGCAAATCAACTGTGTCTTGTCATGTAATAACAACTTTTTTAAACCTCAGTGCATATATGTACTGTTAAAAGGGAAATTCTGTGTCCAGGCCTTCTCTCTGATTAAAGAGGCAAACTCAGAAAGAGAAAGCTAAAAAGGAGTTTATTAATACACCAAGGCAACATTCCTTGGTGAGAGCACTAGTGGGCTTTATAAACTGGAATAAAGGTCTTCCATATAAGAGCAAAGGTATTTTGATTTAGGGTCTTCCAAATAAGGGAAAAGATATTTTGATTAGATCACACAAGTCATAAAGAAGTAGAATTAGCGCCACCTCAATTATTCCCTAAGTATTTTGATTGGTCCATGAATCTAATAAGGAGATGGGGTTAATGAGCATGAATCGAAGCTGCTGCCAAGAACTTATTGTGAGGAGACTGGATTAGTTCTTAGAGCTGAGATTAGAGTTAAGGCAGACTGCTCTCTGCTGCAGGACCACCCTTCTCCCACCCCAAAGTCAAGAAAAATTAAAACATGGGATGACTTGACAATGACTGTCTAAGTGACTTTGCACTATAGGAAAGGAAATACAAGAAAGGGAAACAGCTTGTTAAAGTGTATCTTTCATTATTCTTTTGTCAAAATGAGCAGTTGCAAGAGGGTAGAGGCAGTTTTAGGTGATCAGTAAAGTATTTTCCTCCCCTTCAGCTTTAGATGCAATGGAGGACTTGATAAGAGCAATGCGGCTTTATATTTTTTCCACATAGGTTTCAAACATTCTATTGAGTGGTCCCCTCCTGGATTAAAGGACTAAGGATGTGTTATCCAGTCCCTGCCTTAATTTCAAATTATCAAAATAAATCTTAGTGGAAGCCAAAATGCAGTTAATCATAGAATCTTAGAATTAGAGCTGGAAGGAACCTTAGAAGTCTTCTAGTTCCACCTCTTCATTTTATAGAGTTGAAACTGAGACTCAGGAAGCTAAAGAGACTTGCCCACTAATCTTCCAATCACCTGCACTGATAGTTTACTACTGTCATATCAAGATTAGACCACTGTTTGTCACTTGTGATAGATAAAGAATCTGAAAATAGCCAGGATTACCTATAGCCTAAATAGTCCACGACCTAGGGCATGGTGGAAGACTCTTGTGTTAATTATTATGCATTCACATATTTTAACAAAATAAAATTATACTCTCTATGGTGCGTTTGTATTTATTTTATATTAAGTGGCATGGTTTACAATGAAGGCTCCATGTTTCACTGAAAACACAGCACAAGGGATGTATAATTTTCAAATCTTGCCAACCATGAGCAAATCTTTTTTTTTCCCCCAAGCTTTGGAAATACAGAAAACCAAAGCAAGAACCCTGCACTTAAGTTTAAAATGTGTTAGAAGAGCACCTTAACACTTTCACAGCTCAGCTTGAATTTAAATCCACTCTCATTTGTATTGACCTGAAAGAGGTGTGAGTCACTGTGCTGAGAAGTAAAGACTATCCTATCAACTTTGGGGAGCTTCTCAGATCCAGTGAAAATTCTTTGTGAGCTACTTTTACTTCAGGGTCAGTAGGTCAGCAAAAAAGTCTTTGTTGATTGCCTATTATGTTCCTAGAATCATGCTAAGTATTTAGGAAACAAAAGATCACATAAAACAGTCCCTGATCTCAGGGAAACCAAAGACATCTTGGTAGAACACCAAGAGAAGCTGTGCCCATTTGTATCTCTGATTAGTAAAACAATTATTTAACCAAAGACAACACAGGATAAACTAACCTTATACTTTCATTGTTTTTTCCCCTAAACATGTTTGAGATCTTTGTTCTGTCTTTCACAGGAATCAGCTTCATCTTGTCTAGATGCTAGCATTATAATATCAAAAGCATTACTATAAATGGCAAAATTATCTCATTGTATTCTAGGACTTGCTGCCCTTGGCTAGGAATGCAGATACACCTTTCCTCTATCTGATTCAATTCTTTCTGGCTGATATTTGGCTTAATATGAGTGAAGATGACCACTTCATTTTTCTTATTCCCATGAACCAAAAGGATATGTCATTTTTCCTCATTCCCGTATTGTGACACAGTGAAAATCAAATCTGTCCCTCAAACCGAGGGTCTCACGGTAATATCTTTTCAATAAATTCATTTATGAAACCAGAAGATGATCATGGAAAAAGTGAGTGCTTTACTTATAGAGAACAGAGTATAAGATTTTATTTTCAAGAAAAAAAATGTGTGTATATGTGTGTGTGTTTACACACACACGTCACTATCTTGTACACAAAACATATGATCCAGGAACTAGTTAGAAGTGAAAGCTTATTAAGTTTTTTTTTAATTAATTAATTAATTTTTAATTTTCAACATTCACTTCCATAAGCCTTTTAGTTTTCAATTTTCCCGCTCCCATTTCTCTCACCCCTACCCCTGAGACAGTATACAATCTGATATAGGCCCTACATAGACATTCATGTTAAGCGTATTTTCCCATTAGTCTTGATGTAGAGAACAATTAGAACTAATGGGAGGAACCATGAGAATGAAGCAATAAAACAAAACATATGAAAAGGATAGCAAATAGTATGTTTCCATCTGCATTTAGACTCCGCATTTCTTTCTCTGGGTGTGGATAACAATTTCCATCATGAATCTTTTGTAGTTGTCTTAGATTCTTGCATTGCTGTGAAGAGCCAAGTCTATCAAAGTCAGTCATCCCATAATGAGGCTGTTACTGTGTATAATGTTTTCCTGGTTCTGCTCATTTTACTCTGAATCAGTTCATGTAAGTCTCTCCAAGTTTTTTTTTTAATTCTGCCTGCTCATCATTTCTTTTTCTTTTGTTCTGAACTTTTTTTAATCAATTTATTTTGATTTATCAACAATCACTTTCATAAACTTTTGAATTTTAAATTTTTCTCTCCCTCGCTACCTCCCTCCCCAAGATGGTACACAATCTTATATAACCTATACATATACATTCCTATTAAACATGTTTTCATATTAGTTATGTTGTAAGGAAGAATTAGAACCAATAGAGGGAACCACAAGAAAGAGGACACAAAACAAAAGAAAAGTTAAACAAAAAAATAGCACATAGTATGCTTCAATCTGCATTCAAACTCCATAGTTCTTTCTTTGGATGTGGATAGCATTTTCCATCATGAGACTTTTGGAGATGTCTTAGATCCTTGCATTGCTAAGAAAGGATAAGTCTATCAAAGTTAGTTATTGCACAACGTGGCTGTTACTGTGTAAAATGTTCTCCTGGTTATGCTCACTTCACTTGACATCAGTCTATACAAATCTTTCCAGGTTTTTCTGGAGTCTGCCTGCTCATCATTTCTTATGGTACAATAGTATTCCATTACATTTATATACCACAACTTGTTCAGCCATTCCCCAACCGATGGGCATCCCCTGAAAGCCTAGTAAGTTAAAAGACTTCAGATTACACAGGTGGGAAGTTAATAATGAAATGATTGAATTAGAGTACTGTGTGGGACATTGATACATGAAATCTCTGATTTAAAAAATAGAAGTAGTAGCAAGAGGGTAGGGCACACACATATTTGTGTGTGTATACATACATATGTATATATACATATATAGAGAAACATATATATATACATATAGACATGGATATATAGATAGATGCTTATATATGTCCATATATATGTCCATATAAGTGTGTATATAATGTATGTGTATATATATATATTTCAGAGCAGCGGAGACAGACCCAAGAAAAACATTTATAAGTGTGGGGTCAAAGTGCCCTTAGCCTAATCGTAAGTCAACATATAATAAGCTAAGGACATATTTGTCAAGTACCTTATAGAAACCTTGGATTGTTTACATGTTCAAAATGGTTGAGATGAAGCTAATGTGACTTAATTCCTTATGAACCTTTCCTTAATGATTTGTAACTTGATCTTATTTTATGTCACATCATATTCATATAGTAGGGACTCTCAACTGTAGG
This sequence comes from Vombatus ursinus, assembly GCF_900497805.2. Classification (NCBI taxonomy): domain Eukaryota; kingdom Metazoa; phylum Chordata; class Mammalia; order Diprotodontia; family Vombatidae; genus Vombatus; species Vombatus ursinus. The sequence goes on along the minus strand of NW_020954596.1, from coordinate 41,171,044 downwards.
TTTATGAGCTTTTTTAAAAAATATTTTGATAACTTTCTGTTTTTGTATTTTTTCTTTTATTCATTTTTTAAAAAATATATTAATTTATTTATTTTTAGTTTTCAACATTCGCTTTTATAAGATTTTGAGTTCTAAATTCCCCCCTCCTTTTTCTCTCCTCCCAAAGATGGCATGCAATCTGATATAAGCTATACATGTACAATCAAATTAAACATATTTCCACATTAGTCATGTTGTAAAGGAAGATTCATAACAGAAAGGAAAAAAACCAGGAGAAAGAAAAAAAAAGAAAAGAGGAAATAGTATGCTTTGATCTGCATTCAGACTCTATAGTTCTTTCTCTGGATGTGGATAGCATTTTCCATCACGAGTCTTGGAATTATCTTGGATCACTGAATTGCTGAGAAAAGCTAAGTCTATCAAAATTAGTCAATGTTGTTGCTGTGTACAATGTTCTCCTGGTTCTCCTCACTTCACTGAGCATCAGTTCATCGAAATCTTTCTAGGTTTTTTTTCCCTGAAATCCTCCTGCTCATCATTTCTTATGGAACAATAATATTTCATTACAATCATATACCACGACTTATTCAGCCATTCCCCAGTGGGTGGGCATCCTCCCAATTTCCAATATTTTGCCACCAAGAAAAAGAGTTGCTATAAATATTTTTGTACATGGGGGTCCTTTTCCCTTGTTTATGATCTCTTTGGGATATAGACCTGGTAGTGGTATTGCTGGATCAAAGGGTATGCACATTTTAATAGCCCTTTGGGCATAGTTCCAAATTGCTCTCTAAAATGGTTGGATCAGTTCACAACTGCACCAACAATGCATTAGTGTTCCGATTTTCCCACATCTCCAATATTTATCATTTTCCTGTTTTGTCATGTTAGCCAATCTGATAGGCATGATGTGGTACCTCAGAGGTATTATAATTAGCATTTCTCTAATCAATAGTGATTTGAAGCATGTTTCCATATGACCATAGATTTAATTTCTTCATCTGAGAATGGCCTGTTCATTTGACAACTATTTCAATGTCATTGCTCTATTATAAGTCTCTATGGTTTTGTATCACTTATTAAAAAACATTGTTCTGTTTTACAGACTTTGCCAAATTGACAAAAGAATTCATGTCACAAAAATGTTAAGATTCCCTGATGCAGTTGGTTAAAAATCAATGTTAACAGGGTTAAAGTGGAAGGTACTGAAGATCTTGCTCTCTAGATGATTATACAGACACATATATGTATATGTGGTATGTATATGTGTACATATATATATATGAAATCATATATATATATAATGGCATATTTAATGACTGGGTACTGATATTAATGTTTCCTAATAATTGGCCCTTTGATACTACATTAAGGATGATAGATGGGGTGATGGCAGTTAAATATGACTGATAACATCTTGGCTACTTCACACGCAAATCACAGGTTTGGAGTTGGAGTAGACCTGGAACTCAAAAGCTGAAAAAATGAGACTTGAAAAAAGTTGAGTTGAAAGACAAGACTTGGAATTTTTTTACAGAAATTAAAGAGACTAAGTTACCCAGAAGTGAAGCCTGTATATCTTCAGGGACCTTCCAGGAGCAATGTGGAACCAGTAAAGGAGGTCCTAGGAGGAAAAAAATATATATTTCTACAGAGATGACAGTTACTTTAATGGGAGAGCTTATAATGACAGAGCAATGGAAGATCATAGGATAGTTCTACAGCTGGAAATTAACACAGAGACCATCTAATCACAGGCCCTGAGATCCCTTCTTTCAACTCTAGATCGGTGATCCTGTGATCATATGGTTTAATTTTTTTTTTTGGCTAGGCAGTGGAGTTCAGTTACTTGCCCAGGGTCACACAGCTAGTAAGTGTTATGTGTCTGAACCCGGATTTGAACTCAGGTCCTCCTGAATCCAGGGCCAGTGCTCTATCCACTGTGCCACCTAGCTGCCTCATAATTTCTTTATTTTATAAATGAAGAGAGGTAGGTTGGGTGGCACAGCTGATAAAGCACTATGTTTAGAGTTAGGAAAACCTGAGTTCAAATCTGTTTTTATACACTAACTAGCTGAGTGACCCTAGGCAAGTAACTTAAACACTATTTGCCTCAGTTTCCTCACCTGTAGAAAGTTGATAATAATAGTATCTACCTTACAGGGGTTGTTGTGAAGATCAAATGAGAAAATATTTGTAAAGAACTTAGTACAATGCCTGGCACATAGAAGGCATTTCATAAATGCTTATTTCTTTCCTACCCCACTCCCATAAAGAAATAACCTCAAGGAGAAGAAGTGATTTGTTCAAGATTACAGATATCAATCAACAAGTATTTATTAAGTACTCAAGATGATTTGAAGCAAGGATCTCAGACTTCAAAACTATTGCTCCTTCTAGTATGCCATGCTTCTTCATGAATGAAAAATTCTGAAATTTGCCTACTCATCATTTCTCATAGCACCATAGTAGTCCATTATATTCATATAGTACAACTTGTTCAGTCATTCCCCAATTGATGGACACCCCCCTCAATTTATAATTTTGTCAAAAAAAAAGAGATGCTATAAATATTTTTATACAAATAGGTCCTTTCAGCTTTTTGATGATCTCTTTGGGATTCAGATGTAGTAGTGGTATTTCTGGGTCAAAAGGTAGGTACAATTTGGTTCCCCTTTAGGTATAGTTCTAAATTGCTCTCCAGAATGGTTGGATCAGTTCACAATTCCACCAACAATGCAATTTTCCCATGTCTTCTCCAACATTTATCATTTTCCTGTTCTGTCATATCAGCCGATATGATAGGTGTAATGTAGGGCCTCAGAGTTGTTTTAATTTGCATTTATCCAATCAATAGTGGTTTAGAGCATTTTTTCATATGATTATAGATAGCTTAAATTTCTTTCTCTGAAAACTGTCTGTTCATATCCCTTGATCATTTATCAATTGGGTAATGACTTGTATTCTTATAAATTTAACTCAGTTCTATATATATTTTAAAAATGAGTCTTTTTTAATGAGACAATGACTGTAAAAATTGTTTCCCAGCTTTTTGATTTCCTTCTAATATTGGTTGCATTGGCTTTCTTTGTGTTAAACCTTTTTAATTTAATGTAATCAAAATTATCCATTTTGCTCTTCATAAAGTTCTTTATCTCTTCTTTAGTCATAAATTGTTCCATTCTCCATGGATTTGACAAGTAAACTATTCTTTGCTTTCCTCATTGGCTTATGTTATCAATCTTCATGTCTTAATCATGTACCCATTTTGACCTTATCCTGGTTTATGGCGTAAGATGTTGGTCTGTGCTTAGTTTCTGCCATACTGTTTTCCAGTTTTCTTAGCAGTTTTTGTCAAATAGTGAGTTCTTATCCTTGAAGCAGGAGTTTTTGAGTTTATCAAAAAGTAGGCTACTATAGTCATTTACTATTGTGTCTTGTGTAACTAAGCTATTCCACTGATCCACCACTCTGTTTCTTAGCCAGCACCAAATAGTTTTGATGATTGCCACCTTATAATATAATTTTAGATCTGATATGGCTAGGCCACCCACCTTTGCATTTTTTTCACATTAATTCCCTTGATATTCTTAACCTTTTATTCTTCCAGATGAATTTTGCTATTATTTTTTCTAGCTCTATAAAATAAGTTTTTGGTAGTTTGATTGACATGGCACTGAATAAGTAAATTAATTTAGGTATAATTGTCATTTTTATTAGCTCAGCCTACCCAAAAGCAATTGATATTTTTTCCCAATTGTTTAGATCTAACTTGATTTTGTGTGAAGTATTTTGTAATGTGTTCATATAGTTCCTGGGTTTGTCTTGGCAGGTAGACACCCAAATATTTTATAATGCCTAGAGTTATTTTACATAAAATTTCTCTATTTCTTTCTGCTTTGTTGGTAATATATAGAAATACTGATGGTTTATGTTGGTTTATTTTATATCCTGCAACTTTGCTAAAGTTGTTTATTATTTCAAGTAGTTCTTTTAGTTGATTATCTAGGACTCTCTAGGTACATCACCATATCATCTGCAAAGAGTGATAGTTTTGTTTTCTGGTTGCCTATTCTAATTCCCTCATTTTTTTTCTTCTCTTATTGCTAAAGCTGATATCCCTAGAACAATATTGAATAATAATGGTGATAATGGGCATTCTTGTTTTAACCCTGACAGTGCTGAGAATGTTGCTAGCTTATCTCCATTACATGTAATGCTTGCTGATGGTTTTAGATACATATTGCTTATCATTTTAAGGAAAATTCCATTTATTCCTATGTTCTGTAGTGGTTTTGATAGGACTGGGTATTGTATTTCATCAAAAGTTTTTTCTGCATCTACTGAGGTAATCATATAATTTCTGTTAGCTTTGTTATTGATATATTCACTCATGCAATTGAGCCAGTCCTCCATGTCTGGTGTAAATCCTACCTGGTCATAGTGTACTATCCTCATGATAAATTGCTGTAATTTCTTTGCTAACATTTTATTTATAATTTTGCATCAGTGTTCATTAGATAAATTGGTGTATAATTTTTCCCTCTATTTTGGCTTTTTCTAGTTTAGGTATCAGTCATATTTGTGTCATAAAAGGAAATTTAAAGGATTCCTTCACCTATTTTTCCAAATAGTTGATACAGTATTGGAATTAATTGCTCTTTAAATGTTTGGTAGAATTCACTTGTAAATCCATTTGACCCTGGAGATTTTTTTCAATTTTGAGTTCATCTATGCCTTCTTCAATTTCTTTTTTTCTAAAATAGGGTTATTTAAGTATTTTATATCCTCTTATGTTAATCTGGGCAACTTATATTTTTGTTATTCATCCATTTTGCTTCAATTTTCAGATTTGTTGGCATACAGTTGAGCAAAATAGCTCCTGATTATTACTTAAATTTCATCTTCACTTGTGGTGAATTCGTCCTATTCATTTTTGATGCTGCTAATTTGGTTTTCTTCTTTCTTTTGCTTAATCAAATTAATCAAAGGTTTATCTATTTTGTTTTTTTTCCATAAGACCAGCTCTTAGTTTTATTTACTAGGTCAATACTTTTTTTTTAGTTTCAATTTTATTAATCTCTCCTTTTATTTTCAGAATTTCTAATTTTGTATTGAATTGGAGATTTTTACTTTGTTTTTTTCTAGCTTTTTTAGGTGCATCCACAATTCATTGATCTGCTCTTTCTCTATTTTATTCATGCATGCATTTAGAGATATGAAATTTCCTCTAAGAACTGCTTTGGCTGCATCCCATAAGTTTTGGTATGTTGTCTCATTATTGTCATTCTCTTTGATGAAATTATTGTTTCTAGGATTTGTTGTTTGACGCACTCATTCTTTAGGATTAGATTATTTAATTTTCAATTAATTTTAGCCTATTTTTACACATGATGTTTATTGCACAATGATCTGAAAATAATTCATTTAATTTTTTTGCCTTTTTTCATTGGGTTGTGAAGCTTCATGCCCTAATACATGGTCAATTTTTGTGTAGGTGCCATATACCACTGAGAAAATGTATATTCCTTTCTATCTCCATTCAATTTTCTCTAGAGGTCTATCATATCCAACCTTTCTAAAATTCTATTCACCTCTTTAACTTCTTTCTTTTATATTTTGTGGTTAGATTTATCTAGTTTGAGAGGTGGTGGTTGAGGTCCCCCCACTAGTATAGTTTTGGTGTCTCACTTAACTTCTCCTCTAAGAATTTGGATGCTATACCTCTTGGTACACATATGTTTAGTATTGATATAACTTCATTGTCTATGATACCTTTTAGCAAGAGGTAGTTTCCTTCCTTGCATCTTTTAATTAGATATATTTTTGTTTTTGCTTTGTCTGAGACCTGGATTGCTACCTCTACTTTCTTTAAGATTTCCAATGTGGCAGAATCCTCCATTTTCTGAGGCTGCCCATTCCACTTTGCAACAGCTCTAATTATGAAGATGGTATTTCTTATACTAAGTCTAAATCTCCTTCTTTGCAGCTTCTTTTCATTGCTTCTGATTGTGCTCTAAACAGAACAAGTTGAAGATTCAACTGAAGTTTTTATTGGCTTTCTTGCATATCACATCAAACTGCTTTGTGAGGCTTATATTATAGTTCATTTAAAAACTCAGCCCTTTTGCTCAAAATTTCATCTTCTGATATATCCCCATAATTGACTTTTTGAACCCAATAAAACTTTACACTTATTCATACTGTATTTCTTCTTTTGAGATTCAGCTCAATGTTCAGATATATCATGGTATATGTCTACATCATCTATATCTATCTATCTACCTATAGATAGATAAATATGATCAGAGGTAAAAATACATGGCCACAGGCTGCCCACTTCACTCTGGAATACTGCCAGAACCAGATTAAAATAAAAAAATGAGAAATGTTTAACAAAGCATTAAAAAATACAATAAAACTTAGATAACACTGATTTTAAATTAAATCAATATGCTATGGGTAGTGGTCCTTATTTTTGCATGAATCATCCCTGTTTCTATTTGATTTTGACATGACTATTTTAGATACTCCTAGTTTTGATGATCTGGTTTGAAGATCCTTTTGGTTTCTTGGCATAATACTTCTCTATCACTTTATCCCTCAACAATTGAGTTAAGTTAACATCAGAAACAGTATACTATATCTATAAGAAAAGATAGTTCAGATTGCGCATTTAATTTCACATGTTCTTTGGTTGATGTATATCATATATAACTAGAGGTGAGATAATCAAAGTAGATTTGTCATTTTTTTTCCTTTTGATTTTAGGCAGATGATGAAACCAACTATTTTATTCCTATCTTCAAGGAAAGCCTACAATCAAGCCTACCAGTTAATAGCAATGTTTATATCTGTCTGCATTTATATTTAGTGAAAATTCAATTAGCCACAGTAATCTACTGTTTGATAAACCCAAAGACCCCACCTTCTGGGATAAGAACTCACTATTTGACAAGAATTGCTGGGAAAACTGGAAAACAGTATGGCAGAAACTAGGCATAGACCAACATCTTACACTATATACCAAAATAAAGTCAAAATGGGTACACCATTTACATATAAAGACTAATACTATAAACAAACTAGGAGAGGAAGGGATACTTTATCTGTCAGATTTGTGTAGAATGGAAGAATCTATGACCAAACAAAAGATAGAGAACATTATGAAATGAAAAAGAGATAAATTTGATTACATTAAAGTGAAAAGTTTTTGTACAAATAAAGCCAATGCAGCCAAGATTAGGAAGGAAGCAGAAAACTGGGAAAGAATTTTTATAACCAGTGTCTCTGATAAAGACCTCATTTTCAATACATAGAGAACTAAATCAAATTTATAAGAATACAAGTCATCCTTCAATAGATAAATGGTGAAAGGATATGAATAAGCAGTTTTCAGATAAAGAAATTAAAGCTATATATAGTCATATGAAAAATGATCTAAATCACTATTGATTAGAGAAATGCAAATCAAAATGACTCTGAGGTACCACATCATACCTATAAGATTGGCCAACATGACAATACAGGAAAATGATAAATGTTGGAGAAGATGTGGGAAAATTGGAACACTAATGCATTGTTGGTGTAGTTGTGAACTGATCCAACCATTAGGAGAACAATTTGGAACTATGCCCAAAGGGCTATAAAAATGTGCATACCCTTTGACCCAGCAATATCACTTCTAGGGCTCTATCCCAAAGAGATCATACAAATGGGAAAAGGATCCACATGTACAAAAATATTTATCGCAGCTCTTTCTGTGATGGCAAAAAACTGGAAATTAAGGGGATGCTCATCAATTGGGGAATGGTTGAACAAGTTGTGGTATATGAATGTAATGGAATACTATTGTGTTTTAAGAAATGATGAGCAGGTAGACCAGAAAAACCTGGAAAGATTTATATGGACTGATTCTGAGTGAAGTGAGCAGGACCAGGAGAACATTGTACACAGTAATAGCCACATCGTGCACAGTAATAGCCACATTGTGCAATGACTAACTTTGATAGACTTAGCTCTTCTGAGCATCTAAGGAAGGATCTAAGACATCTCCAAAAGTCTCATGATAGAAAATGCTATCCATATCCAGAGAAAGAGCTATGGAGTCTGAATGCAGACTGAAGCATACTATTTGCTCTTTTTTTCCTTCTGTTTTGTTTTGTTTCTTTTTTCTTATGGTTCCTTCTATTGGTTCTAATTCTTCTTTACAACATGACTGATGTGAAAGTATGTTTAATAGGAATGTATAGGTAGAGCCTGTATCAGATTGCACTCCGTCTTGAGGAGGGTAGAAGGAAGGGAGGGGGAGAACACTTAAAACTCAAAAGCTTATGGAAGTGAATGTTGAAAACTAAAAGTAAATAAATGTATTTAAAAACTCAATTAACCAAATGTTTATGTCAGGCACCGATAAAACAAAAAGAAAAAAATTAACTTACCTTCGTGAGCTTACAGTCTACAGGAGGAATGTGAAGATACCAATGCTGATATGGTCCATTTTCCAGTAAGATATCAATTTATTGGCCTTTGCATAAAAGTCTTAATTTTCCTGCAAAACAGCTAAATTAATGTTTAGGGATGGTCTCAAACACTGTGATTCTTAGCACTCTGCTTTCTTTACAAACACTGTCATTGACCCTGTAGAATCAGAAGGGAGCCAAATAGGACTAAGGGCCATTTTGTGCCTCCCTTTGGTTCCTGAGTTGTCATGACCAAATAATTCATTATCTAACAGCCAACATTCCAGTAATGATCAATTCTATACTTAGCCCAGGCTAGTCCTCAAATAGCAGAAAGTCTGTTTCTAGGACCATCCCAAAAGCCTTTAAAGTTTAATATAACCAATTGGAGTTTGCAATTAGTTGGAATAGCCTTCCAGATCCTTAGGTCACTTCCATGCAACCCTGAAGCATTAGTGTGGGACTCTTGTGGAGCTATATTTTTAAACTATAGTCAAAGTAAAGTAAAACTTTACTGTAAATTTTTAACACATGTAAATTATGGCAACATGCATTCCTATTCTTAATAACTTCTTTGCTTTGGCTGTATTGTTGAGTTGGGTTTTTTTTTCTTTACTTTAGGGATATATTATATTATAGTGTCTAATTGTTTGACCACCTGCTGTAAGAGCGGCCCAAATTATGCAGAGATTTGGTCATTAGTCCATACTGTTATTTTACGCATGAGAATTATCATTTTTAATTTGGCAGCAATGAACTAACACCCCAGCATGTGTTCAAAGCAACCACCTCGAAAGAGCAATAAAGAGAGTTGACTAAGTTGATTAAGACAATAAAACTATCAGTACTGCTTTAGGGCTAACAAAAATGCTTACACCAATTCTTATGCTGTTTATAATTGCTCATATTTTTTTTCTATTTTTTTCCTAATGACAATAATACAAGCTACTAATTCAAGTTGTAAATTAAAATGGACATAAAATGATAATGTATCACATAAATTTGAGAAATCACCCATTGAAGTTTTAATTATCAAGATATTTCAGTGTAAATGCACTAAAAGATACTGAGCTGAATATATTCATGTAACAGGCACTTCATCTTCATATTGAGATTACCCAGTCTATTAGGAATGAAAATATAAATGAAATGAAAATGTAATTGGGGAAAAGTAACACAAATTCTCAAAGTATTTTTTTTTTGCCTTTCTGTTTTCAAATATAGTTGTCAAACAACCTTGTGGACTTTATACGGTTTCACAGCACAGCTTTGTATAGTACATAGTTATTGAGTTAGAGCAGATTTTGTAGAAAGTACAACTACATTCTTCATGTGAAAAACAAATAATTAAAAATGTACCTAGATGGTGATATCTTTTCAAATGACTCATCCACTTGTTACGTTTCAAAATACCATTATGTTTTAAGTGTTTTCATTTTATTGTAGGAACATAAACATTGTGCAAAGAGGAATTGCAACTCAATACATAATTGGATGATTGATAAATTAGATGAAATATGTTGACTGGATAATTAACAAATTTTAATTTCTTTTGTTCTCAGTAAATATAGGTATATTCTACAGTCAAATGTAATAATAACTGAGGTAGCAGAACTTAAAAATTTGACTAACCTGATTTTTCTTAAGCAATGTGATCAGAAAAATGTACCTACTTTATCAATATGGTAAAATGATATGGATGGAAAATCATTAATCCACAATTTGAACATTTATCTTAATTTGCTCAGTTTTTTTCTCAGAGAAAATAAAATAGTTTTTGATTATTTTGTGGGAAAACATTGAATTTACAAATTGTTGAACATTGTTCAAAAATTAAATTCGTTTGGGATGAGGCTTTCATTTGAGCTATAGTATAATGGAAAAAGCCCTGGATTTGGTTTCAGAGGAGTATGCATCCTTTCTCTACTATTATCTAATTAAAGGATTTTCTTATAGATGTGTCACTCATCTATGACCAGGTTTACACATCAATAAAATGAAGAATTTTACTCGATCATTTTTTTTCAAAGTGTTTTACTAATTTATTTTGAATTATCAACAATCACTTCCATAAGCTTTTAAGTTTTAAATTTTTCTTCCCCTCCCTCTCTACCTCCCTCCCCAAGATGGCACACAATCTAATATAGGCTGAACATATACATTCCTATTAAACATATTTTCACATTACTGATGTTCTGAGTAAGAATTAGAACTAATAGGAGGAACCACCAGAAAGAGGAAACAAAACGCAACAGGAAAAAAAAAATAGAAATAGTATGCTTTGATCTGTATTCAAACTCCATAGTTCTTTCTTTGGATGAGGATAGTACTTTCCATCATTAGGCTTTTGGAGATATCTTAGATCTTTGTATTACTGAGAGGGGTTAAATTCATCAAAGTCAGTCATCACTCAGTGTAGCTGTTACTGTGTACAACATTCTCCTGATTCTGTTCACTTCACTCAGCATCAAACCATACAAGTCTTTCCAGGTTTATCTGAAGTCTGCCTGTTCATCATTTCCTTATAGCACAATAGTATTCCATTACACTCATATATCACATTCACAATTATGATTACTATCTGTGTCTTTCTCTCCATCCTTCCACCCCCATTTATGCTTTTCTTTCTCATTTCTCCTTTTCCCTCCTCACTAATGTTTTGCTTTTGACCACCACCTCCCTCAGTTCCACCTCCCTTCTATTAGCACCCTTCCTTTGCTTTCCCCTTTTCCCTCCTATTGCCTACAGGGCATATTAGATTTCTATACCTAACTGATTATGTTATTCCCTTCTTGAGCCAAATCTGATGAGAGTAAGGTTCAAACAATGCTAATCTCCCTCCCTTCTTTCCCTCTGCTGTAATAGGTTTTTATGTTCTTTCCTGTGATGTCATTTACCCTTATCTGCCTCCTCCTTTCCTTTTCTCTCAGTACATTTTCTTAATTAGATCAGATTAATTCACTTACTTGGATCCATTTAACCCACTTGATTAGATTTTTTCATCATTACATCAAAGTCAATTTATACCCAACTCCTTTATGTATACCACTTTAACATGGTGTAATAACAATACTGTTCTCAAGAGTTATGAGTGTCGTCTTCCCTGGTAGGGATGTAAAGAGTTTGCCCTTATTAATAACATGTTATTTCTTTTTGTCCCATTTACCTTTTTATGTCTCTCTTGAGTCTTGTATTTGAATATTAAATTTTCTGTTGAGCTCTGGTCTTTTTATCATGAGGGTATGGAAGTCCCCTCATCTCCTCCCCTGAAAGATCATGCTCATTATCACTGTGTAATTGATACTTGGATTACAATCCAAGCTCCATTGCCTTACAGAATATCATATTCCACGCCCTATGGTCTTTTAATATAGAAGCTGCAAGGTCCTGTGTAATCCTGACTGTGATATTTAAATTGTTTCATTCTGGATGCTTCCAGTATTTTCTCTTTGACATGGTAATTTTTGAATTTGGCTACTACATTCCTTGGTGTTTTCAATTTGTGATCTCTTTCAGGAGGAGATCAGGGGATTCTTTCTATGGTTATTTTACCCTCTGGTTCTAGGACCTCAGGGCAGGTTTCTTTTATGATTTCCTGAAAGATACTGTCCAGGGTCTTTTTTCATTGTGATTTTCAGGTAGACTAATAATTTTTAAATTGTCTGTCCTGGATCGATTTTCCAGGTCAATTGTTTAACCAAAGAGATATTTTACATTTTCATCTATTTTTTCATTCTTTTGTTTTTGTTTGACTGATTCTTGTTCTCTCATAGAGTCATTAGCTTCCATTTGCTCAATTCTAATTTTTAACAAATCGTTTTCTTCTATTAAATTTTGTACATCCTTCCTCATTTGGCCAATTGTAATTTTCAGGGACTTGTTTTCTTCAGTGCATTCTTTTTCCAGTTGGCCAATTGTATTTTGGGGGGACTTGTCTTCTTCAGTTAATTTTTGTCCTTCCTTTTCCAAGCTATTGACTCTCTCTTGCATATCTCTCATTTCTTTCCCCATTTTTTCATCTACCTCTCTCATTTGACTTTTAAAATCCTTCTTGAGCTCTTCTAAGAAGACTTTTTGGGCTTCAGACCAGTTCATATTCCCTTTTGAGGTTCCAGGTGTAGGTTTCTTGACAATGTTGTCTTCTTCAGAATTTATGCCTTGATGTTCACTTTTCCCATAATAAGAATCTATTGTACGTTTCTTTTTGCTCATGGTGTTTGCTTATTTCCTGGCCTTTAAAGAGATTGCGCTCTCCTGCTGGGGAGCAGAGGTCACTGACACAAGCTTCTTGTGTTGGGAGCCTAGGGCCTGGTCACTGACTTTGTGTGCTGGGGCCTCTGATGTTGGCAGTTGGAGGCTGCAGGATTCTGGCAGCTTACTTGTGTTGGGCTGAAATCAGCCACACTGGAACCCTAGGGGTAGAATTGGGTAGTGTGACTCCTGGAGATTTCCTGCTCACCCAGGCCTTTCCTTCCTTTTGCTTTCTTCAGCTCCTTTCAGATGGGTGTTGTAGGGTGTTTATCCCCCTGGGGCCCCTTGGAGCTCTGCTTCCCTTAGTTTTGCTGAGGCACTAGGAGAGCTGGCTGCTGTAGAATGCTGAGGCACCTGGTGGTTTTCTGAGCTGGTTTCCACCATTTCCCCCACCCTCAATGAGGCACTGGGGGTCCAGGTGTTGGTGTTTGACTACTCCACCACCTGGGCATCAGGATGTCCTCCTGGTATGCTGAGGTGAAGCTTTCCCCTAGCTTGCTGGGATGCTTCCTGCTCTGTACTGCTCCCCTTCCCCCAGGGTAAGAGGGGCCTTTCCAGTTAATCCCTCAAGCTACCTGGGCTACTGGACTGCTGCACCCCACCTTTCTTCTGGTTCAGCTGTTCCGGGGTTTTTCCTGGGGTGATATTTTCTGGGCTTTTAGGGGTTAATAAGGGAGGGCAAGAGAGACTCACCTCTTACTCTGCCATCTTGGCTCTCAGAAGCAGAAGTCCCTCAATCATTTTTAAAGAGATCCCCAGTCCCAATTTAATGGTTACAAAATGAAGAGAGAAAGAGAGAGAGAGAGACAGACAGACAGACAGAGACACAGACAGAGAGAGACAGACAGACACAGAGACAGAGAGGGGGGTGGGCAAAGACATTTGGAATGACTCCCTTTTTAGACCATCTCTGAACATTTTAATTGTTTTTTAAACATGTGATTTTCGTTCATCAACCAACAAGCGAATAAATTCCTAGAGCTAGGAATCTCAAAGTATGGACCACATGTCCCTGTAAATCCACATGACCCTTTCAGGGAATTGAAGGGGTCTACAAGGTCAAAATGGTTTTCATAAAACCAAGATGAGATTTACCTATTAAATACTTATCATTTTTTCTAACTACATATCTGTCTGGAAAATTTTTCTTCATATATTTCAACAAAAACAACATCATAACAGATTGAATGCAGAAGAAGATATGAGTAAAACTTTCTTCTAAATCAGACACTTTAAAGATTTATGAACATGCACACACACACACACACGCATACACACACACACCTTTAAAACAATACCACTTTTCTTACTACTGTTTATTTTGGAAAATGTAGGATTTTTTTCATCAAACATGATATTTATGGCAACCAGGATAACTGTTATTTTAATGAATTAATAAATATTTTAAATGTATCAGTTTTAATGTCTAATAATTTAAATATTCATAGTTGTAGTTTCCATGAAAAAACTTTTGGGGTCTACATTAATTTTTAAAAACATTAAGGTTTCCTGAGATCAAAAAGTTTGACAAACACCATACTAGAGGAATTGAGTCACAGAGGACTTTAAGAAGTTTCACTTAAAGGAAAGAAAGAAAAGTAAAGGAAACACAAACTCCTAGAAAACGAGCTAGTTTGACTAAAATTATTGGAGAGTAAAATAAAGAAGTTGAAAGAATTAGCTTCATTGTGTGCCCCAAGGCAATAAAATATAATTTTAATGAGACAATTAATATTGATAAAAATTAATTATAAAACAATTAATAATAATTCTAAAACAGTAATTATTGACTTTTCATGTCTCATGTATCACTTTGCAAGGAGAGGCCTATGGACTTCTAAGTATTTTTAAATGAGTAAAATTACATATATATGTATACATATACATATATGTAAAATATGCCTATAATTATAACAGAAACATTATATTAAAAACTGTTATCAAATTATTTTTAAATAAGTTCATAGATTCCAGGGGTAGAATCTCTGCTCTAAAATGAAGATACTGAAAGAAACTCCATTCAGATTTAATGTGGTAAATTGATTCCTTGACAATTTTTAGCAAGTATTTACAAGTAGAAATTACAACCTCTATTTCATTACTTATTAATCCCTGCATTAATTTAGTCCAAAGGGGCACTTTTGTTGGCATTTCATTTTTCTTAAATTGATTTAGCATTTTTCCCAGCCACATGTAAGAATAATTCTAACATTTGTTTTTAAAACTTTGAGTTCATAATTCTCCCCAAACCCCGCCCCCATGAGAAGGCAAATAATTCCATATAGGTTATGCACGTATAGCTAAACAGGTCCATATTGTCATGTCGTAAAAGAAAACATAAACAAAAAACAAACTCAAGCAAAATAAAATTTAAAAAAGTATGATTCAATCTGTTTTCAAATACCATCAGTTAATTCTTTGGGGATGAATAGAATTTTTCGTCATAAATTCCTTCTAATTTGTCTTGGATCATTGTATTGCTGAGAATAGCTAATTCATTCAAAGCTGATCATCACACAAAATTATTGTTACTTTGTACACAGTACATTTCATTTTACATCAATTCATGTAAGTCTTTCCAGGTTTTTTCTGAAGTATCCTGCTCATCAATTTTTATAACACAATAGTATTCCATCATAATCACATACCACAATTTGTTCAGCCATTCCCCAACTGATGGGCATCCCCTCAATTTCTAATTCTTTGCCACCAGAAAAGAACTGCTATAAATATTTTTGTACATAAAGGTACTTTCCCTTTTTGTTTTTTTTAATCTCTTTTGAGTTACAGACATAGTGGTGGTATTGCTAGGTCAAAGGGTATGCATGGTTTAGTAGCCCTTTGGGCATGATTGCAAATTGCTCTTACATAGTTTCCCAAAGTGGGTGATTCCACCCCCTGGGGAGTGCTGGAATGATCCAAGGGAGTAGAAGTAGCCTTGGGTGCAACTGGGGGGCAGAACCTGGGGTGCAACAGGGGGGCATTGACTAAAAGTAAGGGGGCAGTGGAAGCATAAGGAAAGAAGAGAAGATAAGAAAATTTTGAAGAAAAAGTTTGTGCATGTTCCACCTGTTGTTTAACAGAGTTAAAGTCATAGTGATTACATTATTTTCCAAATACACAAAATGCAAGTTAAAACCGATCAATGGTCAAGTCTGACAACAGGTCATAATAAGCAAATGTTGGGAGGTGAGCATATTGTGCATTGTTGGAAATTCCAGCATATATCAACAGCAATACGTGTGTGTAACAATTTGTTTACAATATGATACTATATGGTTTTATGATGCAATATTACATCATAAAAATTTCTATGCAGGAAAAAAACCCCACAAATTTACAATAAATTATTTAACTTAAGGTGTGTTATTTTTTAAAAATATTTTATATTTTTTGAAATTATGCAAATTTCAAAAAATATTAAAGGGTTAAAGAAAGTAGATGTCTAAGGGAGTGCTGAGTGTATTTTTTTTTTGGAAAAGGGGGCAGTAGGCCAAATAAGTTTGGGAACCTCTGCTCTCTAGAATGATTAAATCAGTACACAACTCCACCAACATTGCATTAATGTCCCATTTTTCCCACATCCCCTCCAGCATTTGTCATTTTCTTTTTTTGTACTATTAGCCAATCTGATAGGTACCAAGTAGTACCTCAAAATTGTTTTAATTTGCATTTCTTCAATCAAATAGAGCATTTTTTATGTGGCTTTGATAGCTTTGACTATTTCATCTGAAAATTGGTTGTATCTTTTGATTATTTATCAATTTGGGAAAGGCTCTTACTTTTATAAATTTGACTCAGTTCTCTGTATGTTTGAAAAATGAGGCCTTTATCAGAAAAATGTTTCAATTTTTTTCACAATTATTACTGTTAACTGTATTTCCCTCCATTGTATTGCCCCCAATTCATTCTAATCTCTCTCCTTTCACCCTGTCACTTCTCAACAATGTTTTGCTTATTACTACCCTCTCCCCCAATCTGCCATTTTTTCTATCACCCCTGCTTCTCTTATACCCTTTCTCTCCTACTTTCCTGTAGGGTAAGATAGATTTCTATATCCAGCTGAGTATGCCTTATTCAATCTTTGAGTCAATTCTGATGAGAGTAAGATTCACTCACTCCTCTTCACTTTCCCCCTCTTCACCTCCACTATAAAAGCTTTTTTTTTGCCTCTTTTATGTGAGATAATTTACCCCATTCTACTTCTCCCTTTCTGTTTCTCCCAGTACATTCCTCTCCCACCCCTTAATTAATTTTTTAGATATCATTTCTTCATGTTCAACTCACACCTTTGCCCTCTGTCTATATACTCCTTCTAATTGCTCTAATGATAAGAAAATTCTTATGAGTTACAAGATTCATCTTGCCATGTAGGAATGTAAATAGTTTAACCTTATTAAATCCAATATGATTTCCCTTTCCTGTTTACCTTTTTATGCTTCTCTTGAGTCTTGTATTTCAAAGTCAAATTTTCTGTTCAGCTCTGGTCTTTTCATCAAGAATGCTAGAAAGTCCTCTATTTCATTGAATGCCCATTTTTTACTCCTGAAGAAGTATATTCAGTTTTGCTGGGTAGGTGATTCTTATGCATAACCCTAACTCCTTTGCCCTCTGGAATATCCTATTCCATGGCCTCCTACCTTAATGTAGAAGCTGCTAAATCTTATGTTATCCTGACTCCATCTTCTCAATACTTGAATTGTGTCTTTCTGGCTGATTGCAATATTTTTCTTCTTCACCTGGGAGCTCTGGAACTTGGCTATAATATTCCTGGGAGGGTTCATTTTAAGATCTCTTTCAGGAGGTGATTTTGGATTCTTTCAATTTCTATTTTACCTCTGGTTCTAGAATATCAGGGCAGTTTTTCTTGATAATGTCTTTTTTTTTGTTTCATTTCATTTTGTTTTGTTTTTTAGGCAATTGGGGTTAAGTGATTTGCCCAGGGTCACACAGCTAGTAAGTGTCAAGTGTTTGGTCTGAGGCAGGATTTGAACTCAGGTCCTCCTGACTTGTGGGTCAGTGTGCTATCCATTGTCCCACCTAGCTGCCCCTTTCCTTGATAATTTCTTGAAAGCTGATGTCTAGGCTCTTTTTTTGATAATGGCTTTCAGGTAGTCCTTTTTTCTAGGTCAGGTTTTTTTTCCTAGGAAGATCTTTCACATTGTCTTCTTTTTTGTCACAGTTTTATTTTTTTAATGTTTCTTGAGGTCTCACAAAATCATTAGGGTTCATTTGTTCAGTTCTTATTTTTATAGAATCATTTTCTTCAGCGAGCTTCCATACCTCCTTTCCCTTTGGCTAATTCTACTTTTTAAGGAGTTTCTTTTTTCTAAGTGAATTTTTGTGCCTCTTTTTCCATTTGTCCAATTCTGCTTTTTAAGTCATTTTTCTCCGCATTGGCTTTTTGTGTCTATTTTACCATTTGGCTTAGTCTGTTTTTTGAAAGTGTTATTTTCTTCAGCATTTCTGTGTCTCCTTTACTAAGCTGTTGACTCATTTTTCATGATGTTCTTGTACTCATTTCTTTTCACACTTTTTTCCCACTTTTTTTACTTGATTTTCCAAAATCCTTTTTAGTTCTTCCATGGCCTGAAACCAATTCATATTTTTCTTGGAAGCTTTGGATGTAGGAGCTTTGACTTTTTTATCTTCTTCTCGGTGTGTGTTTTGATCTTCTTTGTCACCATAGTAACTTTCTACAGTCAGGATTTTTTCTGTCATTTACATATTTCCAAGTCTACTTCTTGACTTTTAACTTTTTGTTAAAGTAGGGCACTGCTTCCAGGATGGAGGGTGAACTGTCCCCGAGCTTCAGGGGTTTTGTACAGTTGTTTTCAGAGATATTTCTAGGGATCTGTAAGTTTTCAATTCTTCCAAGGTGGTTCTGTTGTGGTTTATCCTTTCTTCTTGAAGAGGACTATGACACCAGGGAGGATCATAATGACATGATTTACAATTGACTGTGATTTGAGTGTGAGATGGCTGTGCAAAGTCACCAGCCTCACTTTCTCCTCCAGAGCCATCCAGATCCAGTGGCCAGATATAGATCAGAAAGATGGGAAATGGCCCAGGATGCAGTGTGAAACCTTGGTCTTTTTAAACTAAAGCCTTTTTGAGTCCTCACTTTGAGTGAGGCGATGACCATTAGATGAACAGACCTCTTTAAGAAGTGAGTCAACGGATGGTCCCTTTAATAAAAAAAAAAAAAATCAAACTGGGAAGAGAAGACCCTCAGGGTTACTGGCCAAAGGAAAAACAGTTACTATTTACATTTTTATCTTCCAATGTGGTTTGACCCCTAAGGAGGGGTTTACTACTCTAAGAAGTGTTTACTACTCTCCTGGCCTGTGCTCTGGTTTGTGAGTGCCCACAAACACTCTTTTCTGCCCTGGAACTGTGATGACGGTCTTGGCTTCACTGCAACTACAAGCTTTGATTTGTTAGTGCAACTCCTTGCCCTGAGACTGCCATCCAGGACTACAACCCACATCTGAATATGGGGAAAGCAATAGAGTTCTGCCTCAGTGGTAGGCAAGAGAACCCTTTAATCTTCTTCTAACCAGTTCTTTGACACCCTTGCCATCTGTGGGCTGCCACTACTGATTCAGTGGCTCCCAAAGCCTGCTCCTGGTTTGCTGGGGCTGTGCTGGCATGACCTGTGCTGGACTGTGCTCCACTCTCACCCAAGTGTGGCAGACCTTTCCTGATAACCTCCTAAGTTATCTTTGGCTGGAAAATTATTTCGTCATGTCCTTTTTGGGTTCTCCTCCTCCAGGAATTGTGTTACGGCATTATTTAAAGGTGTTTGGAGAGATTTTGGGGTGAGGTCAAGTGAGTCACTGCCTTTTTCTGCCATCTTGGCTCTGCCCCATGGGAATTTTCAGTAGGAGAAAAATCCCTCTTCTTAAAAGCTTGCACAAAATTATTTCTAAAATCAACACCTTAGAAAGGAAGAGGATGCCATCACATACAAAGCCTTCAGAATTAGTTACAGCTGCTTGGAGTTCTCTAAGTTGTCCAATATGAAGAGTAAAAGAGAATAAATAACTCAGCTCAGTTTCTCTTTGAAGAAATGTGATCAAAGATTTTGTGTCAAATAATATAAGGAAATGCTTTGCAGGCTTTAACAACCACCTTAGGATATAGTAGCAAATATATACACTATTTTCATGCCTTTTAAATGTATCATGTCAATGTTCTATAGGCAAAGATTTTTCAACACGGAGCCATGTGAATTCCAATTTACTTTCATTTCTGGGTTAATTAATGATGTACATATTTGCTGACCTGTACAAAATGGCATTTTATAAACCCTTTAAGTCTGAACTTTCCCTGCTTACTTTTGCTTATTGATCTTAAAGTAACCAAAATTCCTTTTTAAAATCGTGTGTAAAATGAAAAGAAAAAAATATATGTGCGGATGATTTCATTGATGTAAGGAACTTCCTCTTTGAATGCAAGTCAACATGAACCTGATCTGCACCTTCTGGTTTTAGAGAAACTCAGTGTTTCTCTAAATGAGAGGTATCCCAGTGATTAAAAGTTTTACCCAGGGTCCCACAGCCAGTGTGTGTCAGAAGCATTCCTTGTACCCATATCTTTCAATCACTGAGAATTATTCCTTATCTAATATGCCACTCTGAAAATTTTTTTCACTTAATTATTTTATTCTAGTTGGTCTTAAATCAAAATGTATTCATTTTTATATAAAATATTTAGTGAATATTATGTGATTGGAGAATATTTTTTTCTTTTAAAATCTTATTCTTAAATTCTAGAGGCAGCCAGGTGGCACAGTGGATAGAGCACTGGCCCTGAAGTCAGGAGGACCTGAGTTCAAATCCGGCCTCAGACCAAACACTTGACGCTTAGTACCTGTGTGACCCTGGGCAAGTCACTTAACCCCAATTGCCTTAAAAAAAAGACATAAATTCTAGTACTGTTTTCATGTATGAGTTATATTCCTTTTAAACAAAAATAGCACAACATGAATATACATTCGCAATAGAGATGGTCATTTCTGAAGTCAGATATTTTATAATTCACCTTCAAGTCCATCAGTGGCCTATTTCTACTGTCAGAAGCCATTGAAATATGTGCAGCAACTCATAAAATTGCTCTCACCTCATGAATTGATGTCTAATAGGCCAGGGTTTGATGAAAGGATGGTTCATCTCTGCACATATGTAAGTCTAGGAGAAAATGTTGTGTTGCTTTTTTTTTCCATTTTATTGTTTGAATGGCTAGATTCTCCCGAGTAACTAATAGTGACTACTGCTGAGCTTGAGTGTATTCAGAGGACTCATACAGCAGAGGCTGTGGATCATTCTGGAACTAGAGCCAAACATGAAATGGAGCGATGTAAAAATTATCTTAGAGAGAGGCGACATAGTTTGAAATTTTCCTTGTTTGAAATTTGCACTATAATTTGGAAGCAGGTGTGCCCAATTCAGAATTGTTTGGACTTGGGAAACCTTCTTGGCACTGATTCTGATTTTTAATTAGCAGAAGTGCTCCACTTTTAAAGTGGAGTTTTGTTTTAAGTAGGATTTTGATTTATTGTGAAGTCTTATAATATAAATCATACGAAAAGTCCATCTTTACCTGACTCTGTTCCATAATTGGGATGAAAAAGGTTATAATATAAAATCTGATAGTCATAAAAGGATAGTACTTTCTGTTGATAAAGGAAAATATATTCTAAATAAAATGTATATTGAAAAATAATTACTGAACACCAGCTAAGCACAAGGGTGACTCTATGGATAGTCATCATGCTTCTCTCCATTCATCATGGAGTCTTTGTGCTTTGTGTGTTTTTAGTATAACAATAATGTTGGTTCTTGTTGTTGGCTTTTTTTTATGTTAAAGAAGATTCAAGGAAAGTCAAGGACAGAGGGAAACAGAGAAATCAAGAGTATTGGTTTTTTTCCCCCTAAATAGTGACACAGAGACAGAGAGACAGTCTTGCTGTATCACCAAGGCCAAAAAATGTAGTGACCACTTGTGGACAGATCCTGCTATTGATCAGCATGGAAGCTTTGACCTGCTCTGATTCTAACCTGCGCTGATTTGCTTCCCCTTAGCTAACCTCATGGCTCCCATATTCCCCATCATATTCATACCTGAATTTCTGTGGCTTTAACCCCACAGCAGCTCAGTATCCAGAACCCAAGTGATACACCAACCTAAGACTCTCTGTCAGCAGAGATAGTAGGTGTGTGCCACAGTAATTGACAATGACTTAAAAAAATTATTCCAGTCATCATTATATACTAAGTGATATATTGATTCTGTAACTATACTTGTACAGGGACTGCTGTATCTTGAATATTCTTATTGGGGTTTTATTTACTTTCATTATTTCTAAGTAGTCATTCCATGATTCACAATTGTTTTTATTATTCTTTTCCCTTCAGTTTTCTCAGCAGTTCTATAGTGAGTGATCCATGAACTGTATTTAAAATAATGGTAAACAGAAATATGTATAGAATGATTTTACATATGTGTGTATAGATATAGGTAGAGATATAGAGATATGGCTAGAGACATATGTATGTATGTATGTATATATGTATGCAAGAATGCATATATGTATATTTGTGTCTAATGGTAGCCATTTCTGGGGGGGGTGGAAAGGAAGAAAAAAAGAAATTTAAATAATAACTTTATTATATATTTAAAAGTAATAGCAAGTGGTCCATAATTGAATTGCAGTTTCATGTGCAATCATCTTTTTTACTATACTGTTATATTATTATACATATTTTATTCCTAAATTAATAATAAAATAAATTAAACATAAAAAACAAACAAAAAAGTAATATTGAGAATGAGCATCCTTGTTTCACCCATTTTCTTAGTAAGGAATTCTTCCATGTTAGAAAATAGCTTTCATTTTTGAGGTGGAGTCAAAATGACCGAGTAAAGGCAGGCATTCATCTGAGCTCACCTTCAAATACCTTTAAATAATGACTCTCTAGAGTGGCAGGACCCAGAAAAAGATGAAGCGAAACAATTTTGGAGCACATGACAACTTATAAGGTCAGAAGAAAAAGTCTGTGGCACCACGGAGAGAGGAGCAAAGTCCACACAGGACATGCCATTGCAGACTGGGCCCAAGCCAAACAGGCACAGGCCTTGGGCCACTGAATTAGTGGTAGCAGTGGCAGTTTCCAGACCTCTCAGTTCACAGATTCCAAAGACTACTTAGAAGGTCATCAGGAAAGGTCTGTTGCACCTGGGTGAGAATGGCGCACAGTCCAGCACAGGCAACATCAGCACAGACCTGGCCCTAGCAAACCAGCAGCAGACCTTAAGAACCACTGAATCAGTAGAGCCAGCAGCAGCCTTTGGAGCTCTCAGCCCACAGATGGTAAGGGGGTTGAACGACTGGTCAAAAGGAGATTAAAGGGGTCTCTTTGCTATCATTGAGGCAGAACTCTATTGCATTGTCCATACTTGGATCTGGGTGGCAGTCCCAGGGTGGGGAGGAGCACTAGCGTACCAGAGCTTGTGACCATAGGGAAACAAGGACCTTCATCACAGTTCCAGGGCAGAAAAGAGTGCTTGTGGTCACTCACAGACCAGAGCAGTAGTAAATAGGCCAGGACAGTTGCAAACACATCTCTCCTTAGGGCATAACACCTTGGAAAAACTGAAAACTTAGAATTCCCTAGAAATATCTCTGAAAATTGCTGCACAAAACCCCTGAAGCTTGGGACAGTGCACCCTCCACCCTGGAAGCAGAGCCCTGCTTTAACAAAAAGTTAAAAGTCAAGAAATTGGCTGGAAAAATGAGCAAATGACAGGAAAAAATTCTGACTGTAGAAAGTTACTATGGTGACTAAGAAGATCAAAACACTCACTTAGGAGAAGCTCCTACATCCAAAGCCTCCAAGAAAAACATGAATTGGTCTCAGGCCATGGAAGAACTCAAAAAGGATTTTGAAAACCAAGTAAGAGAAGTAGAAGAAAAAAATTATGAAGAGAAATGAGAGTGATGTAAGAAAATAATATAAAAGAGTCAGCAGCTTAGTAAAAGAGGCACAAAAATTACTGAAGAAATTAACACATTAAAAAATAGATTAGGACGAATGGCAAAAACAAAGTACAAAAAGTCAATGAGGAGAAAAATGACTTAAAAAACAACATTGGCCAAATGGAAAAAGAGGCCCAAAAATTCACTGAAGAAAGGAACTCTTTAAAAAGTAGAATTGGCCAAATGTAAAAAGAAATATAAAAGCTCAGTGAAAAAAAAATAATTCCTTAAAAAATAGAATGGAGTAAATGGAAGCTAATGCCTTTATGAGAAATCAAGATATAATAAAAACAAAACCAAAGAAATGATAAAAAATGTAAAACAATGGAAATATCTCATTGAAAAAAAAACCAACCTGGAAAATAGATTCAGGTGAGATCATTTAAAAATATTGGACTACCTGAAAGCCATTATAAAAAAAAAGCCTAGACATCATCTTTCAAGAAATTATCAAGAAAAATTGTCCTGATATTCTAGAACCAATGGTAGAAAAAGAAATTGAAAGAATCCAAGATCACCTCCTGAAAGAGATCCTATTGCCAAATTCCAGAGCTCCCAGGTCAAGGAGAAAAATATTGCAAGCAGCCAGAAAGAAACAATTCAAGTATTGTGAAAATAGAGTTAGGATAACATAAGATTTAGGAAGTTCTACATTAAACTGCTGTGAACTACATTAAACTATACCTAACTGCTGTGAACATCTTTATTGATACTATAGTTTACTTTGGAGGCCATTTACTCTAACCCATGCTTGAACAGAAATCCCCTCTACAATTCTTAGCAACATTCATCTTTTGCCTGAGGACCTCAAGTGAGTAGAGAAGACACTACCTCCCAAAGTTAATCCATTTTTGAATAGTTTTAATTCTTAGTAAGTTTTTCCTCACATCAAACCTAAACCTGGCTTCTTGAACTCCCACACATTGTTCTTAGTGTTCACTTTTGTGCCCAAGAAGAACAAATCTGATCTTTCAGATATTTATGACAGCCTTTTGAGTTCTTACAACTACCATGTTCCCTATTGCCCATCGTCCACCCTGCAAACTCAGTCCTCTCTTTTCCTATCCTCATATTATAGTAAACTCAAGACCCTCCATGACTCTGGGTGGCTCCTTTTTGTAGCTTATTAATATCCTTACTAAAATGTATTCCCTGGAATTTAATACAATAATTGAGATGGTTCCTTTCCAAGACACAATCACCTTTCTTCACAAATAGTTTTACTTAGATGATTCTAGATTACATTGGTGTGATCTAATGATAAGTTTTGTCCAAACTTAACAGAGACTAGAAATAGAGAAATGCTTTCCGTGTGAGACTTCCTCTGCTCCCTGTTATGAGATTCACAGCCCTGATTATTAGCTTATTGACTGAGTGTCCTAGCAGTTAGGCAATACTCAGCAAGCATTTATTAAATGCCGGTCACTGTGCCAAACTTCAGAAATACATATACAAGCAGAAAGAAAGACAATTTCTACCATCGAGAAGCTTAATTTCTACTTGGGGGAGATAAAACATAAACAAATAAGCTAGAAAGGGGTGGGGGATGAGGGAATAAAGAGAACCTGTGTGAAGACTTCGCAGGGAGGGTTTGGTAGAGAAGGTCACCAATGTAGCCTGGGTAGGAATGAGAACAATTTAGTCTTCAAATCCTCCTTAAATGAAGTACTCAGAAGAGTTATCCAATCAGAGAGAGAGAGACCACAGGGGCCTAGAGTACTTCCAATATGTGAATTCCAGAACTGGAATGTATTTCTAGAATTAAAAAAAGGTAGAAAAGGTCGAGAGTGTAGTCTTTAAAGGAATAGAGTTTAGAGGGACATGTTGCTCCTGCTGGAACTTTATAATTCTGAAATGCCAAAGAAAAAAACAAGTCCCTACTTTCAAAGAGCTTACATTCAACTAAGAGGGCTTGAGTGTATCTACAAGTATATACACAATAAATTAAAGAGCAAGCCAAAAGTAATGTCAGTGAGAATGAGGAAAGACTTTCATAGAATGAGGTATATCAGATGATCACTGAAGAAAGCTAAAGATTCTAAAAGGCAGGAATAAGGAGGGAGTGTATTCTAAGTGTGAGAGACAGGCTATGTTCAGGCACAGAGATGGAAGATGAAAAGTTGCGTTCAAAAAGTATAAAGCAGTCTATATAGGTTGAAATTTAGAAGATATGAAGAAGTAATGTAAATAAATCTAGAAGAACAGGATGGAGTCAGAATACAAAAAAGGTTTTCAATTCCATGTTTGTATTTTATCCTAGAGACAATAGCCAACCACTGAATATTCTTGAGCAGACCTGTTCTTAGAAGATTGTTTCAGGAGTTGTATGAAAGATACCTTGTGAAGGAAGAGACAGGAAGCAAGGAAACTGGGAAGTTATTCCAATATTCCAGACTAGATGTGATGGGGGGGGTCTGAAAAAGAGTGATGTCTGTATAAAGGAGACAAATGTAAGAGATATTTCGAACATAGAATAAACTCGACTTGTCAAATAAATAGATGTAGAGGTAAGGGGAAGGGAAAATACAGATATGATTGTGAATTTTGCTGATTCAAAGGTTGTGATTTTTGGTCACTAGAAGGATGGTATACCCTCAACAGAAATAGGGATTTTCAGCAGAGTGGTAGCTTTGGGAGAATAGGTCTGATTCTGTACATTTTGAGCTTCAGATAACTATAGGATATTCATCTTCTGATACACAGCAGGCATTTAGTGATGTAGGATTATAGTTCAGAAGAGAGTTTAAGGATGGATATATAGATATGGAAATGACCAGACCAATGAACTGATTCTCTTTCATATGATGATTCTAATGTAAACTTTTTTTTTTACAATTTTTATATGAACCTCATTCATGTAGTACTTAAGTTTTATGAAGTACTTTACCTATACCAGGTGAATCATGAGTTCAGAAAAGAGAGCATGAAGTCATATTAGGGCCCTTGCCCTTTTCTGATTACAGGATGGAGTCCAATCAGGCAAAACATCCCAAAAGAATAATGGAATTTTATATTAGCCTTCTTTGTAAGTCCTTGTTTTGCAAACTGCCTTATCTCATGGAGAATCTAGTCATGCTGGAAACCACAAGGCTTTGCCCCCAGCTTCATGGTTCAGTCAGCCCTTAGCCTAAATGCAGATTGAGGGCAATGCTAAATATGAAGCAAATTTTGGATTGCATTGTGTTCCTGGTGGGCTGATAAAATGGGTGAATTGAACAAAGATCCTCATTGTAGGGGAATCTACTAATCTGGTATTGAAGCAGGCCAAGCATATGTTAGGAAGACTGATAAAAAAATTGAGACAGACCAGTGCCACCTAGCATACTTTTCAGAAACGTATCATGGTCATGATGTTATACAGCCCTCCATAGTTATTTTCCAAAGAAAGAGCTTTTTAATTCACATTACAGAATTTTTTTAAAAAAAAATCATAAAAGGATGAATTAAAAGAATAAAAGATTTTCCCCTAGTGGAACCATATATGTACCTACATCCCAGTGGTCAACACTTTGGAAAGTAGGACTGCATCATCTATAGTCCCACATTCCACGTTCAAGTCAAGTTAGAGCCTACCTAAGTCCTGCTTCGGGCAGAAAGGTGGTACATTGGATAGAATGCTGGGCTGAGGTCAGGAAGACACATCTTCCTCAGTTCAAATCTGGCTTTGGACTCTTAATAGCTGTATGATACCTGGCAAGTTACTTAGCCCTATTCGCCTCAATCCCTCATTTATAAAATGAACTGGAGAAAGAAATGGCAAACTAGTCTAATACCTTTGCTAAGAAAACACCAAATAGGGTCACAAAGAGTCAGACATGACTGAAAAAAACAAGCAATAACAACAATGTCCTCCTTCTTGTGGCTATAAAAGAATAATAATTAATAGGTGACTATCTATCCAGTTCATTCACCCTGCTGTATTTAAACATTTCTTATATGAGTAGTACAATGTTTTGGGAAGCTGAAGTTGGAAACTTATTTAAAATAAATTATGTCAATTAACACAGCTTGGTCCTTCAAATTGTTCATAAATTCTATCCCTTCTATTGCTGGCATGTGATCACAAATCTTGATATGAGTATTATATTACTTAGAAAAGATTAGTTCCTATTTCTATAGTACTTCTATGACCAATACATCTGAATTTTGTGGGTTCAAATAGCCTATACAGTGAGGGGCTGGGGGAAGGGAAGGGAATAAGCATTTATATATCATGTCATATGTACCAAGCACTGTGCTAAGGTTTATTACTTTAATGTTAGTTGCAAAATCCAAAGTGATTCATTGGAACCTATTATAAGTCCTTCTAGTTCTTCATGATTGCAATTTCACTAGGTATTATTATTGAAGTTCTAACAATGAGAAAAGCCATCTATTGACAACCAAAAATAGTTCAATGACATCCATATGAATCAAATGAGACACTTTTCAACAGTCTTGGGGAAGAGGGAATGTATTGGCTTTCTCATCATCCTAGTTTACTTGGAATGGCATTTCAAAGTAAAGAGAAACAAATAATTGCAGTAAAGTTCTTATTTTAATCTGGAACTACATAGAGTTGATAAAATGAACAAGTGTGCTCTGTGGGTACTCTCCAAACAATTAATAATTTCTCGGCAATTGACCATCTTTAGGATGATTGTTTTTTTTAATTAAAATTTCATCTCATAAGAAAAGCATACCCCAGGAATATAAGGATTTTGTGGCTTTGTATAAAGTAATCTTGCTTCTTAGATGATATAAACAGCTTGACACATGCCTCATATTTTGCTATGCACTGGAGTCAAGCGACATCATTAGAATCATGGGTGTTACAGGCACACAGATTCCTCCAGGTATATAAGCTATGGGGTAGAAGCAAAAGTGTAACTAAAGAGTGTTTTTTTATTGGAAATTAAATTTGTTTTAAACCTGTTGTGTAATGCAATTACAATTATTCAAAGATGATTTATTAGACGGTTTCTTTATACACCATGCCGCAAAGGAAAAACTCAGCAACCCACAAGAGTCCTCTAACCACCGATCAGAGTGCTCAAGATGCCCCTTATAAACTTAATTACAAAAGCCTAGAGAAATCTTCTAATCACATACATGTGAACTCTGCTGGAAAAGAACTGCAGAAGAGAATGCTAGCTCAGAAGATGAGTTAGCCTTTGTTTTGTTTTCTAATGCAGCATATCAACACCTCAAGCACGCATGATAGGAGTGGTGAATAGAAAATTATTCTACCAATTTCAAAGTGTTCTTTTTTTCCCCTCTCAATCTATAATTCTATATTTTATTTGAATGTGTTTATGTAATTCAAAATGTAATTGGTTTCAACCATTAAAAAAGTTTTATTCTGAAAAAAGAATCCCTATATCCAAATAAAAAAAGATGTTCAAACAAAAAAAAATGTCTGGAAAGAAGAGACCTTTGTGAGTCTAAGTGGCATTCACTCTTACTTCAGAAAGAACTATCAGGTGGAAAAAGAAGTCATATAGTTACCATATGATTTAATTCCAAAGTGACTCAGAACATTTAAGACAGACAACGAAGCTCTTTGCCTAAGTTAAGGAAATATGGTTAATACAGATAAAAGATGTGGTTTATCAACTTAATTTAATTTTAAACAAAAAGCCATCCTTCTCAGTCTTCCTTTCCCCACTCCACATTGAGAAATCAAGAAAATAAAATTTCTTACAAATATGTATAGTCAAGTATAGCAAATTCACACATTTGTCATCCTCCCAGGCACTCAGGCTCATAAGCTAGGAATCATCCTCAACTCCTCACTGTCTCTCACAGCCCTATATCCAATCTGTTGCCAAAACCTATTGATTTCATCTTCACTGTATCACTTAAATATACTTCATTCTATCCTCTGAAATTACTACAACTAGTGTACCCCCTCATCACCTCATACCTGGACTATTGCAATAGTCTTCTGGTGGATATGCCTGCTTCAAATCACTTCTTATTCTAATCATTTCTCCATTGAGCCAACAAAGTGATTTTCCTAAAATGTAAGTCCAACCATTTCGTCATCCTATTCAATCAGTTCCAGTGACTCTCTATCGCCTCCAGGGTCAAATTAAAAACCCTCTGTGTGGCATTCCAACCCTTTCATAAACTAACCCCCTCCTCTATGACAGGGATTACCCTGTCATATATTCTCCAATACAGTGTCACTGGCTTCCTCGCCATTCCATGAACAAGATACTCTATCTCTCAGATCTGGATTACATGGCTTGTTTATATACTTACTTGTTTGTATGTTGTCTCCCCAATTATATTGTAAGCTCCTTGACGGCACTTGCCACTTAGCACAGTGCCTGGCCCATAGTATATGATAAATATATGTTCACTGATTAATTGATGCCCTAACCCCAAAAGGCTCAGTCTGCAATCCAAGTCCATCACTAACTTTAATCAGCATTCCTAAATCTTTCAAAGTAGTTTATTTTTTCAGTATTGCTATTATTTACACTATTTCCTTGGTTCTCCTAACTTTGAGGAAGTGTTTCTTTTTTATTAATTTATTTATGTTATTTTTGATTTATGAAATAAACAAATATTTCCATTACATAGTAAAATTAAAAAAAAGATGATTGCACAAAACACTGCAAATCTATTGTGTATAACTTTCTATTCCTTTTAAATATATAATAAAATTATCATGTAAATTTATTTTCCCTTTTTTTCTTTGCCTCACTACACTAGAGATGGCTACCATTAGACACAAATATGCATATATACAAAAAATAATTCTATACATACTTCTATTTATCAGTTCTTTATCTGGATGCAGATAATGTCTTCCTTCATAGGTCCTTTGAAGTTAATTTAGGTATTTGTAATAGTCAAACAGACTTAATTGTTCAAAGTAGTTCTTTATTGAGGTTAATGTATACAATGTTCTCTTGGTTCTGTTCATTTCACTTTTCATTGTTTTGTACTAAGCTATCCACGTTTTTTTCCTAAAATCAATGAGCTCAGGGGGGTGGAGCCAAGATGGTGGAGAAAAGGCAGGAACTAGTCAAAATTCTCCCAAAAACTTCTCAAATATCTTTAAAAATATCACTTCAAAACAAATCATAGAGACCCAGAACCCACAAAAGGATGGAGTAAAACAATTTTTTAGCTCAAGATAACTTGGAAGGTCAGCAGGAAAGGCATGTCACACTGGGGGTGAGAGTGGAGTGCAGTCCAGTGTAGACCAAGCCAGTGCAGACAAGGCATCAGCAAACCAGGAGTAGCAGGCCTTGGGAGCAACTGAATCAGCAGTAACAGTGGCCACTTCCACAGCTCTCAGTCCACA
Source organism: Vombatus ursinus (assembly GCF_900497805.2). Taxonomy (NCBI): domain Eukaryota; kingdom Metazoa; phylum Chordata; class Mammalia; order Diprotodontia; family Vombatidae; genus Vombatus; species Vombatus ursinus. The sequence goes on along the minus strand of NW_020954596.1, from coordinate 41,139,990 downwards.
CATGGTCAGGAGATCAATGAGATTATAGGAGTCTCTTTGCTGGCACTGGTGGCAGAACTATGCTTCTTTGCCATACTCAGATCCCGGTCACAGTCCTGAGTGGCAGTTCAAGGGAAAGGAGGAACAGTAGCGGCAGAAAAGAGTGGTTGTGGAAACTCACAGACCAGAATACAGGCCGGGGTAATAGTAAACACACCTCTCCTTAGATCATACCCCCTTGGAAGAATTGAAAACTTACAATTCTCTAGAATTATCTCTGAAAATAGTTGCACAAAATCCCTGAAGCTTAGGACAATGCAACCTCCACCCTGGAAGCACAGCCCTGCTTTAACGAAGAGTTAAGAGTGAAGAAGTAGGCTGGAAAAGTGAGCAAAGAACAGAAAAAAGTCCTGACAATAGAAAGTTACAATGGTGTCAAGGAAGCTCAAAATACACTGAGAAGAAGATAACAAAGTCAAAGCTCCTACACCCAAAACCTCCAAGAAAAAAAATATGAATTGGTCCCAGCCATGAAAGAGTTCAAAAAGAATTTTGAAAATCAAATAAGAGGCAGAGGAAAAATTGGGAAGAGAAATGTTAATGATGCAAGAACATCATGAAAAACGAGTCCACAGCGTAGTATAGGAGACACACACATAAAATACTGAAGAAAATAACATCTTAAAAATGGAAGAGGCAAGATGGTAAAAGCAGACCAAAGATACAATGGGAGAAGAATACCTTCAAAAGCAGAATTGGCCAAATAGGAAAAGAGGCACAAAAATTCACTGAAGACAATAACTCCTTTAAAAAAAAAAAAGGGAAGAATTGAAGGGGCAGCTAGGTGGCACAGTGAATAGAGCTCTGGCCTTGGGGTCAGGAGGACCTGAGTTCAAATCCGGCCTCAGACACTTGACATTTACTAACTGTGTGACCCTGGGCAAGTCACTTAACCCCAATTGCCTCACCAAAAACAAACAAAAATAACCAGTAGAATTGGCTAAATGGAAAATGAGGTACAAAAGGTCACTGAAGAAAATAATTCTTCAAAAATTGGAATTGAGCAAGTGGAAGCTAATGACTTTATTAGACATCAAGAAACAATAAAACAAACCCCAAATAATGAAAAAAATAGAAGACAATGGGAAATATCTCAATGGAAAAATAAATGACCTGTAAAATAAATTCAGGAGAGGTAATTTAAAAATTATTTGACTACCTGAAAACCATGATCAAAACAAAGAACCTAGACATTATCTTTTAAGAAATTATCAAGGAAAACTGCCCTGATATTCTAGAAGCATATGGTAAAATAGAAATTGAAAGAATCTCTTCATCACCTCCTGAAAGAGATCTCAAAATGAAACCTCCCAGGAATATTATAGCCAAATTCCAGAGCTCCCAAATCATGGAGAAAATATTGTAAGCACCCAGAAAGAAACAATTTAAGCATTGTGGAGTCACAATCAGGTTGGCATAAGATTTAGCAGTTTCTACTTTAAAGAATCAGAGGGCTAGGAATATGATATTCCAGAGAACAAAGGAGTTAGGATTACAACCAAGAATCACCTACACAGCAAAAGTGAGTATAATCTTTTGGAGTAAAAACAGATAGTTAATGAAATTAAGAACTTTCAAGCATTCCTGATGAAAATACCAGAGTTGAATAGAAAATTGACTTTTTATATAAGACTCAAGAGAAGGATAAAAAGGTAAACAGTAAAGGGAAATCATAAAGGACTTAATAAAGTTAAGTGGTTTACATTCCTTCATGGAAAAAGTACATTTGTAACTTCTAAGAACTTTCCCATTATTAGAGTCATTAGAAGGAGTATGTTTTTGTGTATACACACATATACATATCTGCATACATATGCTTATATACATACGTATATATATATAACATGCATATATACATATGTGTGTATATACATATACATGTATATATACAAATATATATATACATATACATCTATATGGAGAGAGAGAGAGACTATGAGTTGAATATGATAGGATGATATCTAAATAAATAAAATTAAAGGATGAAAAAGAAGAATGCACTGGGAGAAAGGGAAAGGGAAAAATGGAATGGGGTAAATTGTCTCACATAAAGAGGCAATAAAGAGATTTTACCATGGAGTGGAAGATGAAGACTGTGGCAGGGAATGCTCAAACCTTGCCCTCATCAGACTTGGCTCAAAGAGAGAATAATATACACACTCAAATGAGTATAGAAATCTATCTTACCCTATAGGAAAGTATGAGGAGAAGAGGATAAGACAATGAGGGGAGGTACTGATAGAAAAGAGGGCAAGGAGGAGGTGATAATCAGAAACAAAATACTTTTGAGGAGGATCAGGGTGAAATGAGAGTATAGAATAAATGAGGGTAATAGGATGGAGGGAAATACAGTTAACAATCAAAACTGAAAAGAAATTGAAGGAAGTTTCTCTGATAAAGGCCTCATTTCTCAAATGCATACAGAAATTAATCAAATTTATAAAAAGAAGAGCCATTCCCCAATTGATAAATAATCAAAAGATACTAACAGTCAGTTTTCTGATGAAGTAATCAAAGCAATCTATGACCATATGAAACAATGCTCTAAATCAATATTGAGAGATGCAAATTAAAATATTTCTAAGGTACTACCTCACACTTATTAGATTGGCTAATATGCCAGAAAAGGAAAATGACAAATGTCCAAGGGGATGTGGGAAAATTGAAACACTAATGGACTATTGGTGGAATTGTGAACTGATTCAACCATTATGTAAAGTAATTTGGAACTATGCCCAAAGGGCTATAAAACCATGCAGATCAAAACACAATTGGGAAATGTTTAACAAAATAAATCGTGTGTGTGTGTGTGTGTGTGTGTGTGTGTGTATTACAACATAGATAATGCTAATTTGTGGTTTTCTAAGTCAATATGCAGCCCATGGGGATCCCTTTCTATTTCAGTTTGATACTATTGATAAGGAATATCTGAAAGAAAATAATTGTTCTTATGTTACTTAAAGTGTTAATGAAAAATTAAAGCTAAGTCATTATGTAATTCTTGACAATGGTAATTTAATCATCACAGGAACTCGAAGCTGTCCCAAATACTTGTCAATTCCATTTAACAATTTCCAACTAGAAATTTAATTTTTTTATTTATAATTTCACAAGAGATTTTACAATTTCTCATGCCTATTCTAGAAATGCAAAGTGTACCAACTGAACCTGAAATGTTATACTGCAATTTGCATCTTATCTGACTAAGATATTAAAAGCTTATTGGAATAGAAATGAAAAGGTATATACCAAGAAAAAAAAGATGGTGACATAATCAAAAACCCTTATTACTCTAACAAGAAAACATGTGTATATCTACTGCTGGAAAATATATTTTAGTTACTCCTCCCTTCCCCTTCCTTTTTTATTTTTATTTTTGTGCCTTGTAAGTAAATGTAGATAGAAAAATCCATTTGGCTGGAGTGTGGGTTGTATATTTTTGTGATGTCCTCATTAAAAATGCTTCCTTATAGATAAAGAGTGGCATCAGCAGTTTTTATGCCTCGTGCTTTTGGAAGCTGGGTGGACAGTGAAAACTCTTTAGCTGATCTCAGAATAGTAGATAGAGACAAAACAAAATAAAATTGAACTTCATACAAGTGGCTCAATATTATTATTATTTTTAATTAAGGTAAAACCAGAGGAGTGGAATGGGATTTAGTGGTACTTACTGTCCTTCCTAAATGAAAAAAATAAACAAGCAGAAATTTATTCCAAATCTTATCCTTGGAATTGCTTTTTATGACCATCTTTGTGTAATGCAGCAAAGCCTTGTGGGTGAAAACATTGGCAGTATTGTTGAGAAAGAGAAGAAGATGGAATTCTGTTGTAGTGTATCTGCTCTGAGTGTGTGTGTGTGTGTGTGTGTGTGTGTGTTTGATGGGTGGCCATACATAGGAAGGATAGAATAATATTCATTCCAAAGATATAAATTTGATCTTGCTATTTATCTACTAAAATCTTACCCTTACAAATGAACTTTTTTTTCCTCCACCATTTAAAAATAACTTTTTTTTTTTTTTTTTTTTTTTTTACTTCTTGGATATATTGGTTGGTCTGGCAGAAGGAGGTCAACTAGCTAAAATACATAGCTTAGGGAAACTGATAACTGAATCTTACTCATTCAGTCCAGCAGTACTCAGAAAATACAGCCTCACATCTATCTATGTACATACCGCATTTCATCTCAATACATTTTGACATGTAAGCTATTTTAGCCCTAAATAGCTGTGAGCCAGCATTCTTGCCACAGGAAATCAGACAGCCCTTATATAAAATGAAAAGACAGCTCAGCAGTTCAATCAAGTCTCTATCCCAGACCAGAAGTGAAGCTGCCACCCAGAAATGAGAGCTTGAGAAAAGAGCATTCCTTCTTTATACTCAGACACATAGAAACCAGATCAGCAGAATACTCAGAAAACATAACATTCAAACAGTATTCTGCCTAGGAGTCAAGATTTCACACCATCCATTCTCAAGTAAAGACAGTATCAATTTTTTATAATATTTATCACCATGATGAGAAAATAACATGTTGGTCATATGATAATTGTGAATAATTAGGAACACTAATGGGATCTGGCCAATTCATTAAATGTAAAAAAAGAATTAGTTAACAATAATTTGAGGTCTAAATAACAATACATTTTAGGACATAGTTTATGGCAAAAAAAAAAAGCTTCAGCTTTACAAAGGAAAATAAATTTATTAATATTTCCATGAAGATTGATATATAATTAATCATTAGGCTCCTACCTTCTTTTCTGATTTTCCATTCCATGATGCTAACCTGTGGGTATGGAGATTATATAATGAAGAATATTAATTTGCTAGTATATAGATAGATAGAAATAGAGATACATTATATATACATGTACACATAGAAGAAGTGGGAGAGAGGAGTGAACCTTTATATAGTGCCAACTTTGGTCAGGCACTGGGCTAAGCATTTCACAGCAACCCTGAAAAATAGATAATATTATTATCCCCATTTTACAGTTAAGGAAAATTATATAAACAGAAGGTAAGTGACTTGCTCAGTATCATACAATTACTAAGTATCTGAAGACATATTTGAACTCAGGTCTTCTTGACTTCTCAGACAGTGTTCTATCCACAGTGCCACCTCACTGCTGCAACCGTGAGCAGTCTCCTCCCCCTCCGTATTCCCATAACACTTACGGTCTAAACCACACATATGATATGTTATGAGTAAATTCTTTGTATTTTCATCTCAATTGTCTAACATGGTTCCTGTCACACTGTAGGCATTTAATCAGCATTTGTTGGTTAATTGCTTATTTCTCCAGTAAGCTTCTGAAGAACTTGGGCCATAAATTGAAACAAAATAAAACAACAACACAAACACCTCACTGATTAGAATCTTTTGGGGTCTTTTTGGACAAAGTAGGTTCTCAATATTTTTTGGTTAGAAAATTGATAACTGCATTTAGTTTTTTGTTTTTGTTTTTTGTTTGTTTGTTTTTTTTGTTTAAGTTTTAAGCTTTATTTTGTTTTGTTTTGTTTTTTGTTGACGCAACTGGGGTTAAGTGACTTGCCCAGAGACACACAGCTAGTGAGTGTTATGTGTCTGAGGCTGGATTTGAATTCAGGTCCTCCTGACTCCAGGGCCAGTGTTCTATCCACTGTGCCACCTAGCTGCCCCGTGAGCTCAGTTTTTTTAAAGGAAAAAATTTTGTCACTTGTTTTACAAAAGATATTTGTTTCCTTATCCAAACACTACCCCCATTGAGTCCTCATTGTAACTAAGAAAAAACATGAACAAATCCTATGGACAAAACAACCAAATATGACTTTGTAGGTATCATTTTACACCTATAGTCTAACCACCTCACTGTCTAAAGAAGTGAAGTAAGTGTATCTCAGATTTTTCTTCAGTACCAAAACTGGTCATTGCATGAAGAGTTCAGTAGCCTTTTAGGATTTTATTTTCCTGATTTCACTTATTAGAGCCATTTTGTAAATGTATTGTCTAGTTCTCCTTTCTTTATTCTGAAACATGTCATAGAAGCCTTTATACATCTCTGAATTCCTCATATTATTTATAATGCAATAACATGCTATTACATCCCTATAACATAATTAATTCAGTCATTCCCTATTAATTGATGGGCACACATTTTGGTTCCAGGTTTTTTTTTTTGTTTGTTTGTTTGTTTTTTGCAATGAGTACTTTGGTGACGTGGGTTTTCTTTCTCTTATTGACTTATTAGAATATATATCAAATACCAGAGAATCAGAGTCAAAGGAAATAAAGAGTTTGATGAATTTTCTTATACAGTATGATTCTAAACTATATCACAGAATAGCTAGAACAATTGTTCATCTCTTACTGTACTTTCCTCCTAATAAATATATCAATACTGACAATTTCCACTTACCTTTGCTGATATGATGGGTGAAAAGGGCAACATTTAGATTTATTTAATTTTGAATTTTGGAATATTGAGTAATTTTGATGTGTCTGTTGATACTTGATTTTTTCTTTTAAAATTGTTAACATTAATATTAACATATAAATCAATATATAAAATATTAATATACCAATATTCCCTTGGTAAATTACTCTGACCTTTTAAGTGAACAATTCATTAATTATCTGGGATTTCAAGACTTTATTGGGACTATTTAATGGCAAGATTTATTTTCTAAACCATTTTGTTTATTTTAGCTGAAATTATTTTGTTCATGTAAAAGATTCTTAAATAAATTTTTAAAATTGTCACTTTTCTCTTTAGATCACTCTTATATTCTTAATTTGGCTAAAAATTCCATCTCTAGCTCTATACATGAAAAGAATCCCCTCTGATTCTTTTTCTCTGTCTCTCTGTGTCTCTGTTTGACTCTGTCTCTTTTTCTCTGTGTCTGTCTCTGTCTCAATGATGTAAACTTTTATATTCAGCACATATACATTTATAGATTATTGTTGTATGTGGTATAAGTTGTTGATCTAAACATTTTCTGCCAAACTGCTTTCTAGTTTTCCCAAGAGTTCTTACTGAACAGAAATCTTTCCCGCTCTACTTTAAATTGAGAGAAATGATTATTAATAACCAATTATTTTAGGAGATTCCAATTTCCTCCTTTTTCTTTTATCCTCATTTCAAGACTTCAGTCTCTGAAAGTTGAGTGAACCTTCTCCTCTATTCAGACACCCACCCAGGTGGGAAAGCCATTGTGTTATATTCAGGTTTGGGTGACGATAAATTCTTTGAATAGATTGCCCAAGGCTGGGGGTAACTTAGAAGTAAATGACATAATCAAAGTTCATTTGAATAGGTTCACCCCATCATTGTAATATTCATTCTCTCATTAAATGTTAACCAATCAGAGTTGATTGCCACTCTCAGGAACACCTATTTTCCAATGGTGATACAGGGCATGAGCCCACTGCCATGACTGTCCTTGGTCTAAGAGAGAGATAGCCAAATGACCATCCTTTCATTAAGATGCTGGTGTTATTAACAAAATCATTACTCAGAAATTATATCTCTGGAAACTTTTTAAATTCCATAAAATTATTTGGTGTGTCAGAAGTAGGCTACTGTGTTGATTGCTTCTGGGTTTTAGCTATGTAGTCCACTCTGTTTATTTACTTTCATTGTCATTGCTGTTTTAGTCCAAACCAAAGAACTTTGATAATTATTGCTTTATCAGTAAGCCAGTCAAGATTTACTAAGTGCTTAGTATTTCCAGGCACTTTTATAAGGCATGAGGAAAAAAATACAAATATTAAACAATTCCTTATACTCAGCTTACATTCCACTTCAGGGGAGAATATGTGCATATATAAGAATACACTAAACAAACTAAATGAATAAAGGTCATTTTGGGAGCAGAGCACCAGTACCTGGAAAAACCAGGAATGCCATCATATGAAAGGTGATCTGTGGACTATTTCTTAAAATAAAGCAGGGATTTCAAGAAGTGGAACTGAGGAAGGAGTACATCTCAGGAAGCAGAGACATCTAGTGAAAAATTATATAAATAGGAGATAGAATGTTTTGAATTTGAAATGGGGAGTGGTCCAGAATGACTACATCAGATACTGCAATCTTACAAGTCTAAATTGACTGGAACATTAACGAGCCAGATTGTAAAGGTATTGAAATGTCAAACAGAGGAGTTTATGCATTATCCTACAAAAAAATAGGGAGCTACTGGATATTAATGAACAGGGCTATGACTTGATCAGACATGTGCTTAAAGGAAGTCTCTTGCAATCAGATAGGAAAGTAGTGAGGAGTACCTAAATTAGGGTACTGGTTGAGTAAACAGAAAAAAAAATTGGGCATATGTGGAAGATGTTATGGGGTAAGAAAAAGACAGGACCTTATTAGGCATTTAAAAATGAGGAGTCAAAGGTGATATTAAGTTAGTAAAATTGGGAGACTGGAACAATGATAGTCCCTTTGTAGTAATAGTGAAATTTAAAAAAAGAATAGGTTTAGGGTGAAAGTGAATTCTATTTTGTGCATGTTAAGTTTGGAATGCTTAAGGGTTATCTAGTTAGAAATGCAAAAGAACAATTTGGTGATGTTTGACTGGAGTTCAGGCAGGACATTGAATTTGGACATAGAGATGTGGGAGTCATCCATATAGAGATGGTAATTGAACCTACAGAAGTAAATAATATAGAGAGAAAAGAGAGGAGGTAGAAGGGACTCTTGTAGTGCACCAGTTAATGGTAATGGCAGGGGTGAAGTTTTACCAAAGAAGCCTGAGAAAGATCCAACTGGACAAGTAAGAGGAAAATCAGGAGAAAATAAAGTCAAGCCCATAGAGGAGATGATGTTCATGAGAAAAGAATGGTCAACAGAAGGTTGAGAAGAAGCTATTACAATTGTTTATTAGGCAATCCTGCATAACATTATACACTAGTTTTGGTTGAGAGGTGGCATCAGAAACTAGATTGTAGGCAGTTAAGAAGAGACATGAGAGGAAGTGCATGCATTGTGTGTAGCTGGATTTTTCAAGGAGTTTAGCTGGAAAAGGGGTAAAAATATAGTACAATATTTATTAGCAGTGATGATAGCACCTACTGAAGATTTTCTTTTTTATGGACTAGGGAGATGGGGAGATATTGTTTTAATCCAGGTAGCAGAGAGGATACCAGTAGATAAAAAGAAATGGTGGGAGGGAGGGAGAGAGAGAGAGAGACAGAGACAGAGACAGAGAGAGACAGAGACAGAGACAGAGAGAGAGAGAGAGAATAAATATATCTAAAATGCTTAGCACAGTGCCTGGCACATAGTAGATAGTCTATAAATTCTTATTCCCTTCCTCCCACTCCCTCTTGTCCTGGAGGAGTTATTTCAAACCTTTTCATCCCTTCTCAAGAATTCCATGACACTATCACACTTTCAGCTGAGGCCCTTGCTTCATACTTCACCAAAAAATAAAAAAGAGATTATTCACCTAGAGCTACCTCTCCTTACCTTTCTTCTCATCTCATATCACTCATATATCACCCCACAAAGGAAAATAATTATATTAAAACATAGTTATCAAAGCTTTTTTAATCAAATTCATGGACCCCATGTTAATAACCCCAGATACTAGAGATACATAATGGTTTGTGCCACATGGGAACCATTTTCATAAAAGCACAGAGTTTAGAGTTAGAAGAAAACATTATTTAGTATGTAGCACAATGCTCTCATCAATGCCATACAGATTAAATACATAGTAAAGCTAAGATTCTTTTTTGACCCTGACCTGTGTATCATGTTCCCTTTCTATCCCTGTGCCTCACCATCTCTATCATAACCAATACTTTTGTTACTTCATTCAGAACTCTCATCTTAGCCTGAATCTGAGGTTCTATTTCAACCTCTAGTCAATGATGTCTGTATTCTGGCCCATTCTCCTAACTCCTACTATATATAATTTGAATTATATTACAATCGCTATCTTCAATATTTTACTTTCAGTTTCACACAGTAACATGTTTAAAACTGTCACCCTAACTAACCAAATGCTATTGTGATTCATTTTGATTTCAGTCACTGAGTATGATTGTGTTCAAAGGAAAATAAAATGTATTTATCTTCCACTGAACAGTTAATTGTATATTAATTTTTTGGAATAGCTATCAATGAAATTACTTAATCACATTTTTGGGGGGAAAATTATAAATAATTAAGTATTATGGCTAAGACTGACTGATAAAATTGCACAGCAGCACACCCAAGCACATGGAGATCAGATATGGAAATTAGTTGCAAGGTGTATTCTATTATTTTAAGTAATTCTGTCCTATTTTCCAATGCCTACTACTTCAGGGTACTACTTAAAGTGGAATTATACTTAATAAGAATAGCAATCAAGTTGAATTTTCATATGTATACAGATAACTCAAATTGGACAAATATCTAAATCACCTCTAGATAGGTGGGTAGATAGATAGATAGATAGATAGATAGATAGAGATATATACACATGCATACATGCATACATATATACATGCATATATATGCTTTTTTGGAATTGCTATAAAAATATATTAACATAAAAGGATGTGAACTTAGGTCACAATTTGGACATGCCAAGTTGATGGTGCCAATGATTTGTTGTCAAAGGCCATGGCTTTGATTCCTGATCTACTATTTTGTTCAATTGACTTAGCTTCTCTGGGTCCCACTTTTTTATGAAAAATAAGAGGTCCATTTATGTTATATTCTACATCTAAGTCCCTTCTAGCAACTTTAAAAATTGTTTGCATTTCTATCTACTACAGTACCCAATTCTATTATCATTAAGATCTACAAGCCTAAATCTAGATGACCTAGGAAAGCCATACATTAGAAATAAAGACTATTGGTCACTATTGCAATAGGAAAAGTAGAAGAGGCTTTTAGGCTGAAGAAGACCTCAACAGCTTCAAGGCGTTCTTTTTTTATCTCTAGCACACTGTATTTTCTCTTGCTCTCCTAATTGCCTACTTCAAAAATCCAATCACTTTAATATGACCTATGCTTTGTCTTTGATCCCCAACTTCCATGCATTCCAAGACATTCTATTCTTTATTTTTCAATAACTTGTAATAAATTTAGAATGTCCTTCAGTTATTTAACAACATTATTCTGAAAAGGGGTCTATAGGCTTTACCAGATTTCCAAAGGGGTACATCAAACAAACAAAAAAGCAAAAAAAAAGGTTGCAAACCCTTTCTTTAGATTATCATCATTATATTCATCATTATGGAGAGGGACCCAAAGCTTGCAGTTTCATTAACATATGGAGATTAATGAAGAACCCTCTCTATCTATACATACTAGCACCTGCTCTGAACTCTATAGTATTAGAGCATTTTCTGGGGGAACTGAAAGGTTAAGTATTTGCTCAATGTCACATATGGGTCAGAGGAAGGACTTGAACCCAGATCTTCCAGACTTTAAGACCAATGTTTTATTCATGATGCCAGGACACTTCTCAGCTTACTACTGATTATCCCCACAAATTCATTGGACTTTCCCAATTCTTTTTTATTGCTTAGTCACAAAAGTTTTCAGCTGCCAGTTATGTTAGTATATAGGTTATTAGCTTAGTTAAGAACCTAAATTCTTAGTGAGGAAAGCATTGATTATACTTCCATTCACATTTGATTACACCATAATATCTAAACCTGGAAAGATCTTGAAGATCATCTAGTCCAATTTCATTTTGCGGATGAAGATGAAAAAGGTTAGTTTGATTAAATAATTTATTCCAAATCACACCAGTAATAAATAATCTGAAAAGCCAGGATCTGAATGTAGGCCCACTAAGTCTAAATCCTGTGCTCTGCTCTGTTATATCATACTACTAGTTCTTTTCCTCTTAAATTGCAGTCTCTGCCTCAAATTGAGTTTAAATGCTAGAATATCAATTGCCAGTTATGTGATCTGCAATATATGAAGACATTAGATCTTTCACAGATTTCTTCATTTCAATTTCCTAAACTAGACAATGTATTTGATATCCATAATGCATATTTCCAAAGCTTCATGCATATAGCCTTTGATATTGAATGTATTGGGACAAAACCAAGGCTATAACTGGGAGGCTATCCTGAATAGTTTGTTCTTTGGCATCAATGAGTTAAATTTCCATGACTGAGTGAGGGATTTCTTAGTCATAGTCTATCAGTTGAGATCTTTTTAGTACACTTCAGAACACTTCACTTCAAAACTAGCCTTTACATTAATGTTGATTTTCTTTCAAGAGTCCTATTAACTCTATTATAGATTATTATCACCATCTACTTATCTATTTATGATCATAAGTGAGTTAAGTCCTTTGGAAAATGTGTGACAACTGAAGAATCTACTTTAGTAGTTACACATGGCCTATGAAGTTTTCTTTCATAATAATCATAATGGTTCCTTTCTCAGTTTTAACATGTAATGTGTATCTGCATATGACATAAATATGTGTGTGTATCCATACAAATAACTGCATAAAATAATCCAGTACCCTAATGGCCCCCTTTCTTATATGATATTTTTTCAGGTAACAACAATAGCAACAGCTAGCATTTAGATGCTGCTTTAAAGTATTTAAAGTGCTTTACAAATTTTATATATTTTTATCCTCACAACAGCCTTGGGAGGTAGATGCTCTTATTAACCCCCTTTTATAGATGAAAAAAGTGAGGCAAATAAGAGGCTGTTGGGCCACATAGCTAGTAAATATCTGAGTCTGTATTTGAATTCAATTCTTCCTGGTTTTAGCTCCAGCATTACATTCACTGTGCTATCCAGCTGACAAAAAGAAGGCACAGGGTAGATGTGAGAAGGCTGAACACATTCCTGTATTGAAATCAGATTTCCTGTAGAGACAGAGGAGCTGAAGACTTATGGATAGACAAAAAGCCTCAACAGCAATTCAGTCTCCCTCTTTTTTTCTGGCCATATTTTACAGGACTATTTAGATTCAACTCTCTAGAGTTGGGTAAGGGAGGGTCAGTTTTTCATCCCCCCTCTACCTTTATCATGTATGAGGCCATGGCAATTAAAGTATTTGCCAGCTGTCTCTTTTCTATTCCTTTTCTTATGGAACTGACCAACAGCAAACTTGAGATGGACATGCCTAAAAGTTCTGGCAGCCTGTGAGTATATTGAGTATGATAATATTCACCAAGAAGGCAGCTGCTGAGTTTCCCCACCCCCCAACTCAGCTGACAGGAAGGAAGGGCCATTTTACTAATGGATAAGGAGTACCAGACTGGCTGGACAAGTACTGTCCTCTTAAGATAAAATGAAAAATGCCTAACTAGCAATAAAACTAATTTCATTACAATAATTTGTTTGATCTCTTCCAGCTTATCATGTCTCCCCCTTTTTTCAGTTGATGGAAATGCAATTAGAGAATATAGCCATACAATGGCACCAAAAGAGTACCTATGATTTAAAAAAAAATGATCATTGACTACAGTTTTAACTTGTAAGTTTAAGATGTTTTATATACATATATAAATATATATATCATGCAAAGTCATTTTATGTGATAATCACTTGTAATTCCCAATTTGTAAATACAAGGGCTGTAGACCTTTGAATTGAATTATTGAACTCAACTTCTTAGAATTTAATATTAATATTTTTCATTGAAACCCTCTGAAGTTTGAAACCTATTACAGTGGCCCAATTCCTCTGGAGGAGAGAGAGTAGAATTTGATTAAGCATAACCCTTTCAAAGCATAGTAAAAATGCTGCTGAATAGTGAAATCAGTAGAGGATGACATATGATCCTATAAGAAAGAAACATATCCTAAAATAGGAAGGAAAGAATGAAAGAAAGAAGTATTTTAAACTCAAACTAGTTCTAGTTAAATACATTAAGAATTGTGAATCCTAGCCAAAGTTATAGGTTCAACTCATCTGAGTCCTTCGTTATAGTGTTCGTTATAGCTTCATTACACTCCTTCATTATAGCTGCTCTTTTAAGTAAGTAAAATTCTCAAAAAAAAGGAAAACTTTAATTTATAAAGATTGATTAAGGATGAAGGGGTGGAACTTTAAGTAATAACCAAAAGAGGCCCAAAAACAATGAAGAAAAATACCTTAAAAAACAAAATCGACCAAATGGAAATAGAGGTCCAAAAATTAACCGATGGGAAAAAAAAACTCCTTTAAAAGAAAAATTCACCAAATTAAAAAAAAAAGATACAAAAACTCACTGAAAAAAATATTTCTTTAAAAATTAGAATTAGGAAAGTGGAAGTAAATAAATATAAGAGACATAAAGGAATAATGAAAGTCAAACAAATGAAAAAATAGGGGGAAATGTGAAATATCTCATTGGATATTTTAGGTATGCCTATATCTGAAAGCCATGATGAAAGAAAGAGCCTATACATTATGCTTCAATAAATTATTGAGGAAAACTGTCCTAAAATCCTAGAACCTGAGGATAAAACAGAAAATGAAAGAAGATACCAATCACCACCTGAAAGAGATCCCAAAATGAAACCTCCTAAGAATAGTATAGCCAAATTCCAGAAGTGCCAGGTCAAAGAGAAAATATTTCAAACAGCTAGAAAGAAAACATCCAAATTCCGTGAAACCACAGTCAGAATCACACAAGAATTAACAGTTATCACATTAAAGGAGTGGAGGGAGGACTGGGAATATGATATTCCAGAAACCAAAGGAACTAAGATCAAAGTGAAAAATAACCTATCAGTAAAACTGTGTATATTATTTCAAGGGGGGGAAATGGACATTTAAATGAAGTAGCACTTCTGATGAAAAGACCAGAGGCCAATAGAAAAATTGACTTTCAAACAAAAGACTCAAGTGAGATATAAAAAGGTAAACATAAAAGAGAGATCATAAAGGTCTCAATAATATGAAACTCTTTAGCTTTGTATAAAGGAATATGACAAATGTATCTCCTAATAACTTTATTGTTATTAGGGCATTAAGAAGGATTCTGCATAAAAATACTGTGCCATAGTGAGTCAATTATGTTGGGATGATGTAAAAAATGAATAGGAGAGAAAGAAAGATGCACTGAAAAAAGGGAAGGGAGAAGAAAAAAGGGGTGAAATTATCTCAAATGAAAGAGGCATGCAAGGAAAAGTTTCTACAATGGAAGGAGAAGTGGTGAGGGATGGGCAATACTTGAACTTTCCTTAAATCTAAATTGGTTGAAAGACAGAAAAAATACCTATTTACATTCTCAATTGGTAAAAGAGATTGGTTTTATCCAACTGGGAAGTAGGAAAAGAATGGGATAAGAGAAAATGGGACATGATAAAAAAAAAGAAGGCAAATAAAAGAATTTGGTGATAAGAAGAAAAGCAGATTTAGAATGGAACAGGATAAAAAGGGAGAGAGGAGGGCAAACAGAAGAAAAAAGGATAGATAGAAATGCAAAATTAATAATCATAACTATGAAGCAATAATGTCCATTATAACCCCTATTATTCAATATTGTACCAGAAATGCTAGCTATCACAATAAGACAAGACATTAAATTCAATGAATTGAATACAAATAAGCAATGAGGAAATAAAACATTCACTCTTTGCAGATGGCAAGATGATATATTTATAGAATCCTAGCGAATCAACTAAAGAACTGGTTGAAATAATCAACAACTGCAACAAATTTTCAGGATATAAAATAAACCCACATAAATCACTAGTGTTTCTATATACTACCAACAAAACCAGGCAGAAAGAGATAGAAAAATTCCATTCAAAATAACTGCAGACAACATAAAATACTTGCAAGTCTACATGTCAAGGCAAATCTAGATATTATATTAACACAATTACAAAACATGTTTCACATAAATAAAAACAGATCTAGATAATAGGAGAAATATTAATTCCTCATGAGTAGGCTGAGCAAATATAATAAAAATGACAATCCTTCCTAAGTTAACTTCTTTATTCAATGTCATAACAATTAAACTACCAAGAATTATGTTATACAGATAGAAAAATTAGTAACAAAATTCATCCAAAGATCAAGGATATCAAGGTAACCAATGAAAACAAAATGTGTTAAGGAAGGTGGGCTAGCAGTACCGGATCTCAAAACATTACAAAGTAGTAATCATCAAAACAATTTTTGTCAAATATTGAGTTCATATCCTTAAAGCTTGCATTTTGAGGCTTCTCAATTGCTACATTATAGTAGTTATTATATGTTGTTTACCTAATCTAGTTCATTGATCCCTCACTCTATTTACTGTCTGTTTCCTTTTATAAATCATTTAACATTTCCTTTAAGGATTTGGATGATATTCCACTTTACACATATATGTTTAATGTTGATTTTATTTCATTCTCTGTGGTTTCTTTTATTAAAATGTAATGTCCCTGGTTATCTCTTTCAATTAGGTCTATTTTGTCTTTGGGGTACGAACTCAACATCTGACAAAATTTGTGGAGAAAACTGGAAAGCAGTTTAGCAGAAACTAGGCATAAATCAAAATCTCACATCATATGAAGATAAGGACAAAAATGGATAAATTATTTAGATATAAAGGGTAATATAAGTAAATTAGTGAGGCATGGAAATGGGTACCTGTTGTAAGGGATAAGGGAAGAGTTTATGATCAAACTAATGATAGAAGTAAAACATTAAAATAATTTTGATTCCATTAAATTAAATATTTTAATTAAATTGCTTGAAATCACTTAAAGTTATTCTCCAGAAAACTAGGAGAAGTTGTTTTGTTTTTTTTGTGGCAACTTTCTTTGATAACAGTCCCATTTTTCAAATATGTAGGGAACTGAGGCAAATTTATAAAAATGAGAGCCATTCCCCAGTTGATAAATGGTCAAATGATCTGAGCAGGCAGTTTTCAGAGGAAGAAATCAAAGCTATCAAAAGTCACATTAAAAATGCTCTAAATTACTACTGATATAGATATGCAAATTAAAACAATTCTGAGATATGACCTTACATCTGTCAGATAGGCTAAATTGACAGAAAAGAAAAGTGACAAATTCTGGAAGGATATGGATGAATTGGGGCACTAATGCATTGTTGGTGGAGTTGTGAACTAATCCAACTATTCTGAAGAACAATTTGGAACTACACCAAAAGGTATGTACCCTTTGGCCCAGCTATGACTCTACTGGGTCTATATCTAAAGGAGTTTAAGAAAATGTAAACTGACCTGTTTGTGCAAAAGATATTTGAACAGTTGTGTGTGTGGGTGTGGGTGTGTGGGGGAGGTTATGTGTGTGATGGAAAAGAATTGGAAATTGAGAGGATTCCTATTAATTGGGGAATTATAAAATAAGTTTTGGTATATGATTTTGATGGAAGATCATTGTGCAATAAGAAATAACAAGCACGATAGTTTCAGAAAATCATGGGAAGACTTATATGATCTCCTATAAAGTGAAGAAAGAGGAATCAGGAGAACATTTTACACAATAACAACAATATTTTAAGGATGATCAACTATGAAAGACTTGTCTATTGTGATCAAGACTATGTTCCAAGACAATTCCAAAGGACCTATGATGAAAAATACAATCAACATCCAAAGAGAGAGAAGCAATGAACTCTAAAGGTCAAATGAAGCATTTTTCTTTTTACTATCTTTATTTTTATTGTTTTATTTTGTGTTTTCTTTTGCAACATGGCTAATATGAAAATATGTTTTGCTTGACCTCACATGTATAGTTGAAATCAAGATGTTTGCCTTCTTAAGGAAGGCAGAGGGAAAGGAATCAGGGAGAGAGAGTATTTGGAACTCAAAATTTTAATAAATGATTGCTAATTTTTACATGTACTTGCAAAATATCTAATGAAATAAATAAAAATATATATTTTTTAAAAAAGAAAAAAATCAGGGCAGCTAGGTGGCTCAGTGGGTAGAGCACTGGCCCTGAAGTCAGGAGGACCTGAGTTCAAATCTGGCCTCAGACCAAACACTTGACACTTAGTAGCTGTGTGACCCTGGGCAAGTCACTTAACCCCAATTGCCTAAAAAAATTCAAAAAAAAATAGAAAAGAAAAAAATCAATTTATGTTATTAGAACAGTACTCCATTGGGTTATATACATTAAATTTCTAGATAAATTGTCATTTCCTTGTAGAACTACTTTCCAGGCAATTTAAGATAGTTCTTTATTCCATGTAATAAAGCATCTGCAATGCAACATAACACAATGTAATCTGAGCATAATTTGGAGTCAGAGAACTTCCATTTAAATCTTAACTCTGTATCTCAATAATCATGTAACTTTTGGTAGGTCACTAAAACTTTCCAGAATTTACTTTCCTCATCTGTAAAATGATGAGGGTTGGACTAGGGATCTACAATCCTAGAGATCTATTTCTAGGTTTTTTCTTGTAATATTGACTACAGATATTTTTCTTCAATCTCTTTATTTTATTTTAATTTTAGGGGAAGAGTTTTATGTTGTTGTGTGAAATATATTTTTTTAATAATCAAAACACCTGTTTTGTCTCTTAGTTCTGCTTTCTTTTATTTGGTTTTAAGAGATCAGGAGCCACGATGGTGGAGTAAGAAGTAAATAGCTCTCAACCTCCCTTATTGACCCTCTGAAAGCCCAGAAAATATCACCCCAGGAAAAATTCTGGAAAAGCTGAGCCAGCAGAAAGACAGGGTGCAGCAGTCTTGTAGCCCAGGATGATTGGAGGATTAACAGGAAAGGCCCCTCTCACTCTGGGAGAGGGGGCATAGCACAGTACGGGAAGTGTCCCAACAAGTCAGCCGCAAGCCCCACCTCAGCAAACCAGAGGGAGATCCTACGCCCCAGGGTGGTGGAGCAGGCAAGAGCCAACACTAGGACCCCTGAGTGTCTCAGGCAGGGAAACTGCTAAACACCAGATCAGAAAAACCCCACATGTGTCAGTGTTTTCCAACAGCCAAATCTCCCAGTGTTTCAGCACAGCTCCAGGCTGGCAGACATCCTCCAGCAGCCAAACATTCAGGGGCTTTAAAGAAGCCCAAGTGAGCAGGCATCTTCCAGGGGCCAGACTCCCCATTCCAACCCCAAGAGATCCAGTGCTGATGACCCCAGTTCAACACCAAGTAAGCTGCCAGAACCCTATAGCTTCCAGCTGCCAGTACCTTAGGGCCCAGCATACAAAGCCAGTGACCAGGTCCCAGGTGCCCAGCACAAGAAGCTTGGGTTAGTGTCCCCTCCCCTCCATCAGAAGAACTTAATTTTAAAAGCCAGGAAATAGGCAAATACCATGAGCAGAAAGCAGAAATGCACAATGACCATAGATTCTTATTATGGGAACAGAGAAGATCTAGGCACAATTTCAGAAGAGGACAAAATTGTCAATATACTCACATCCAAAACATAAAGAGAATATGAACCTAGAGGCCCTAGAACCAGAGGGTAAAACAGTCATCGAAAGAATCCACCAATCACAATCCACCAATGAGAAAGAGATCTCAAATTGAAAACACAAAGGAACATTGTAGCCAAATTCCAGAATTATCAGATCAAGGAGAAAATCCTGCAAGCATCCAGAAAGAAACAATTCAAATATTGTGGACCCACAGTCAGGACTTTGCAGGACCTTGCATCTTCTACTTTAAAAGGTAGGAGGACTTGGAATATGATAGTCCATAAAGCCAAGGAGCTTGGATTATATAACCAAAGATTAACTAACCAGCAAAACTGAACATAATCTATCAGGGGAGGAGATGGACATTCAATAAAATGGGGACTTCCAAACCTTCCTGATGAAAAGACCAGAGCTCAACAGAATATTTGATCTCCAAATACAAGACTCAAGAGAAGCATAAAAAGGTTAACAGGAAAGAAAAAAAAAAAACATGTTATTCAATCAGGACAAACTGTTTACCTCTCTGCAAGGGAAGATGACACTTGCAACTCCTGAGAACTGTATCATTAGTATGACATTTAAAAGGGGTATACATAGACAGAGGGCATGAGTATAAGTTGACTTTGACGTGTTGATAAAAAATCTAATTAAGTGGTGAAAAGGGACTGTTCTGGGAGAAGAGGAAAGGAGGAGGCAGACAAGGATAAATTACATCACATGAAAAGATTACAATATTTCCCTCTATTACAATACAGGGAAGGAAAAGAGGGAGATGAGGATTCTTTTAACTTTACTCTCATCAGATTTGGCTCAAAAAGGGAATAACATAATCAGTTAGGTATAGACATCTAATTTACCCTATAGGAAATAGGAGGGGAAAGGGGAAAGAAAAGGAAAGGAGTGGGTAGAAAGGAGGGAAGAAGTAGTATGGTAAAGGTGAAGAAAAGGGAGGGGGCTGACAGAAGTGAAGTGAGACTGAGGGAGGTGGTGGTCAAAAGCTAAACTCTAGTGAGGAGAGAAAGGGAGAAAAGGGATAGAATACCATAAATGAAGTGGGGAGAATAGGATGGAGAGAAGACATAGATAGTAATCATAACTGTGAATGTGAATAGGATGAACTCTCCCATAAAACAGAAGTGGATAGCAGAATGGATTAAAAATCATAATCCTAAAATATGTTGTTTAAAAAGCAGGAAAGATTTATATGAACTGATGCTGAGTGAAATGAGCAGAACCAGGAGAACCTTGTACGCAGTAATGGCCACATTATGCTACGACTGACTTTAATAGACTTAGCTCTTCTCAGCAATGCAAGGATGTTAGACAATTCCAAAAGACTCATGATGAAAAATGCTATCCATGTTGAGAGAAAGAAATTTGGAGTCCGAATGCAGATGGAAGCATACTATTTGCTCTCCTTTTCTTTTGTTGTTGTGTTTTGTTTCCTCTTTCTCATGGTTACTCCCATTAGTTCTAATTCTTCTTTACATCATGACTAATGTGAAAATATGTTTAATATGAATGTATAAGTACAGCCTATAGCAGATTTCGTGCTGTCTGGGGGTGGGGAGGAGACAAAGGGGAAAAACTTTAAAAATTTAAAACTAAAAGATCAGAATATTTATATTGAGACTAATATATCATTCTTATTTTTTTCTAGCTCTTTTGTGATTTTCTAAATACAAATTTAAATAACTTTTCAATTGCATATCTAAAGTCTCTTTAGTTACACACTAGAATAATGGAAAAGCTCAGATATGGGTTTTGAAATCTGGGTTCAAGTCCTAGTTCTATTTCTGGCTCTTTATATTTGTTTCTGAAGGAGGTTCTCAACTTAAGGCCTTAAGTGTCTTTTGAAAAATGAATGAATCAGACGAAGAAATTTGTGTCTCTACTGTGTTAATATTTTTGAGTAGGAGCTCTTATCTCTAGTAAGAAAAGGGAATGGAAATATGTATATATATATGAATATGTCTACATTAGCAACATCCTCCATTATGTTTTTTGATGAATACAAATTCATGTTCAAAAACATTGTCTAGCAATCTGAACTCCTTAGTTTGTTATTAAGAGCCCTCTACCATCAAATGTTAAAGGTTCTTCTGTTTCATGTCGGAAGGCTTCTTAAGACTATAGACTTTTCAGAATAATATTTTTAAGTTTATAAAATAAAATATATACGATTACTAATGAAACCATGTGCATGGAAATATATCTATCATTGAAAAAAAAAGATCATGAACTACAGGCTAAGATCCCCCAATTTACCCTCAACCTATACTTCTGGCCATATATACAATTAAGTAAACCATCCACAAAGGAATTTTCCAAATCCAGTCAAGCTGCTTTATTCACTTAGTTCTTATGTCTTATACTTTTCTACTTAGTCTTATGCATTAATTCAGGTTCATCAAGTCACTTGGAATATTTATTCTCCTCTTCTATAGACATCTTATCTCTCAATCAATGTCTATTTCTATCCCTTCTTCCTCTATAAAGTCTCTGCTAGCTAATTCAACCTAATGTAGTTTCTCTTTAGAGCACATACAATTCATATCACTTGATTGAGAATTAATTGACCATATACAGATTTGTGACTCCATCCCTTCTGTTATTTTGAATTACTATTTAAATCTCTATTGCTAATTTACATTTTATTGTTTACATTCTTTGATAGCCTTCAGACCTTGGACCATTTTCCTCTTGTTCCCACCATCCTTCCCCCACCAAACAATCATCTATATTCAGACACTGTGATCTTACTGTAGTAATGAACAGGAAGAAGAAAGGGTATGGGAAGGGATGCTTTTGGATCTCACGAAGAAAAGTACAGTGGGACTCACTGATATTGAAAAAGTGGTAAGCTACCTCTTTCTCTAAGACAGGATGAAAAAGAAGTATGGCATATATAGGTATATTGAGATGAAGAATAAAGGAATTGAATAAACTCATGTTGGAGGTCCATGCAGTTAGTTTGAAAATATCATCTTCAGGAAGTGAGGAGGGCAGGGTGAAGTTGGAGACTTGAGGAGAGTAGAAAATATTGAGACAGCAGTCACAGAGCATGTGATACAGAGTGGATAAGATGTGAAAAAAAATAACAAATGACATATATTACTTTATAAAGTGCTTTTCTCATAACATTTATGTAAAGTAGGTAATGAGAATATTATAACCTATAAATCAGATGAGGAAACCTTAGCTTAGAAAGGTGAATTTGACTGCTCCAAGATCACGCACCAAGTGTAGAATTAATATTTGAACCCAAGATATAAGGTTCCAAGTCTATTATTCTGTATACCCTGCGAAGACACAACTTCTAAGTTCAGAAACATAAGCTATAGAAGAAAAGATGGTTTTGAAAAGCAGTATACAAAGCATGATTGACAGGAAGAAAAACATGACCATGAATTTAAAAGATCCCAATTGAGGCTAGATAGAATAAATTTGTAGTAGAATCTATCACTACCTTTTTATGACTATCTAAAGTAATTCTTAGTAGCTCAAGTATGAGTACAAGGTAAACAGATGGTGTGGTTTACACAGAGTTAAACATTTGCCAGACACATATGGCACAGAGTTCAGGGATGAAAGGAGTCTTTAATTTATTTATGTTGAAGTGGCTTACTATGGAAGTCCAATATTGCAAGGGAAACTAGTGAATCTAGAAAGTAGCTGATGGATATTTTCCTAATTAATGGTTGTCAAATTAATTTTAAAGTCAAAATTTAAATGCCAGTGGGTATATCTGCAAATCTTTTCACTAATAGGATCATCCATGAAATTGTCTGCTTTATAGGTCTCACAATTCCAGACTAGATTCCACTAATGGCTTTTGAATTAACTGCTTATTATTAAACACAATTGAATCATATGAAGAAAAGCAATGCTACTATTGGTCAAATATGCCAGATTTATTTTGGTTTTAATTTATGTACTATTTTTCCCAGTGAAAAACAACATTTTTTTCAAGTCTGACTTTGAACATACTTATTTAATAGCATCTTATTCTCTTTTCTTCACTCTTCCTCTTTTTTATCTGTTAAGGTTTTGGCTCAGGGTTTTATCTCTTTGCTTACTGTGCATCTCTAGTATTGTTTCATAAGTGAGAAAATGTCAGCTTACAAACCAAAACTTGATTTCATACTTTTTCGACTTCTCCCATTCAAAGCAAGATAAAGCTGAGGCACTTAAAAAGCTTAAAGCAATAGTTGAACTGCTAAGATTAGAGCCACAGTAAGGGATCATGTGTGATTATCTGAAGAAGAAAAAAACTTCTTATACAATTTTCTGACTTTGGTTTTAAGGAGAAGGAGGCTAGAATGAAAGTTTTATTTAGTATTTTACTTATTGCAATAGCCTCCAAACAGGATTTCCCATTTCTATTTATCCTCTTCTATTCATGAATCTTAAAAGTTTCCTTGAACTGCTGCCAGCATGATCTTTTTTTTATGAATTAAATTTGTCATGTCACTTTGCTCATAAATCTTTTGAGGTTTTCTTTCATATGCCAAATAAAGTACAACACTTTCTACTTGGAATTGAATACCCCACAATCTAGCACCAAAATACTTGCAAAGCCTTGCACAAACACACTTTTTCCTGCCTCTGTGCTTTTGCACACACTGATCCTTTTGCCTGAAATGTTCTCTCCAACTTTTCATCTGTTTAATTCTTAGCCTGATTTTAAAACAAAAGTTAGAGAATGGATTGTGTGACCATCAAGGTGGCAGACTAAGCATTTTTCTCTAGTCCCTACTAACTCTAAAAATCCTCCAAAGGAAGAATCATATACCAGAAACAGATCAATTACAGATATCTTCTTGTTGTTGAAGTTTACACAGCACTTTTTTTAATTTTTTTTTTTTAGTTTTCAACATGCACTTTTATAAGATTTTGAGCTCTAATTTTTTTTTACTCCTTCCGTCCCTCCCCTCTACCCTCCCCAAGATGGCAAGCATTCTGATATAGGTTATACATGTACAATCATATTAAACATTTTCACACATTAGTCATGTTGTGAAAAAAGAATCAGAGCAAAAGAGAAATAACACGAGAAAGAAAAAAAACAAAAAGAAAAAAAGAAAAAGTAGTATGCTTCTCTCTGCCTTCAGACTCCATAGTTCTTTCTCTGGATATAGATTGAATTTTCCATTATGAGTCTTGGAATTTTCTTAGATCATTGTATTGCTGAGAAGGGCCAAGTCTATCAAAGATGGTGATTACATAATGTTGCTGTTACTGTGTACAATATTCTCCTAGTTCTGCTCACTTTGCTCAGTATCAGTTTATGTAAGTTTTTCCAGGTTTTTCTGGTATCCGCTTTATCATAATTTCTTATAGCACAATAGTATTCCATTACATTCATATACCACAACTTGTTCAGCCATTGCCCAATTGATCTTCTCAATTTATAATTCTTTGGTACCACAAAAAGAGCTGCTATAAATAGGTTTGTACATGTGTGTCCTTTCCCCTTTTTTATGATCTCTTTGGGATACAGACCCAGCAGTGGTATTGCTGGATCAGAGGTATGCACAGATTTACAGTACCTTGGCCATAGTTCCAAATTTCTCTCCAGAATGGTTGGATCAGTTTACAACTCCACCAACAATGCATTAATGTCCTAATTTTCCCAAATCTTCTCCAACATTTATCATTTTCCTTTTTTGTTATGTTACTCAATCTGGTAGAATTGAAGTGGTACCTCAGAGTTGTTTTAATTTCAATTTCTTTAGTCAATAGTGATTTAGAGCATTTTTTTGTATGACTATAGAGAGCTTTAATTTCTTCATCTGAAAACTTCCTGTTCATACCTTTTGTCCATTTCTCATTTAGGGAATGACTTGTATTCTTATAAATTTAACTTAGTTCTCTATATATTTTAGAAATGAGGGTTTTTTTATGAGACAATGGCTGTAAAAATTGTTTCCCAACTTTCTGATTTTTTCTAATCTTGGTTGCACTGACTTTGTGCAAAACCTTTTTAATTTTGTGTAATCAAAATTATCCATTTTGCATTTCGTAATGTTCTCTATCTCTTGTTTGGTCATAAATCATTCCATTCTCCGTAGATCTGACAGGTAAACTATTGTACAATATTAAATAATAGTGGCAATAATGGGCATCCTTATTTCACCCCTGATCTTATTGGGAAAACTTCGAACTTATCCCTATTACATATAATGCTTGCTGATGATTTTATATAGATGCTACCTATCATTTTAAGGAAAACTCCATTTATTCCTCTGCTCTCTAGTGTTTTGTAATATTTGCAACATTTTCTTCACCTATTGAGATAATCATATGATTTCTGTTAATTTTGCTATTGATATGATCAATTATGCTGATTGGTTTCCTAATATTGAACCAGCACTGCATTCCTGATATAAATCCCACCTGGATATAGTATATTATCCTCATGATAAGTTGCTGTAATCTCTTTGCTGATCTTTTATTTAAAATTTTTTCATCCATATTCATTAAGTAAATTGGTCTATAATTTACTTTCTCTGTTTTGACTCTTCCTAGTTTAAGTATCAGCACCATATCGGTATCATAAAAGGAATTTGGCAGGACTCCTTCTTTGCCTATTTTTCCAAAAAAATTATGTAGTATTGGAATTAATTGTTCTTTAAATGTTGGATAGAATTCACTTGTAAATGCATCTAGCTCTGAGATTTTTTTCTTAGAGAGTTCCCTGATTGCCTGTTCAATTTCTTTTTTTTCTGAAATGGGGTTTTTTATGTATTTTATTTACTCTTTTGTTAATATGGGCAATTTATATTTTTTAAATATTCATCCAGCTCACTTAGTTTATCACATTTATTGTCATACCATTGGGCAAAATAGCTCCCAATTGTTATTTTAATTTTCTCTTCATTGGTAGGGATTTCACCCTGTTCATTTTTGATGTCGGTAATTTGGTTTTCTTTCTTTTTTAAATCGAATTAACCAAAAGTTTATATATTTTGTTTTTTTTTAAATAAAACCACCTCTTAGTATTATTTGTTAGTTCAATAGTTTTCTTCATTTCAATTTTATTAATTTCTCCTTTGATTTTCAGAATTTCTAATTTGATATTTAATTGGGGATTTTTTATTTGCTTTTTTTCCTAGCTTTTTAATTGAATGTCCAATTCACTGATCTCCTCTTTCTCTATTTTATTCATGTAAGCATTTAGAGATATAAAATTTCCCCTAAGAGAATTGTTTTGGGGGAGAATTGTTCCCCTAAGAATTGTTTTGGGGGCAGCAAGGTGGCACAGGGGATAGAGCACTGGCCCTGGAGTCAGGAGGACCTGAGTTCAAATCCTATCTCAGACACATAACACTCACTAGCTGTGTGACTCTGGGCAAGTCACTTAACCCCAATTGCCTCACCAAAAAAAAAGAACTACTTTGGCTGCATCCCATAAGTTTTGATATGTTGTCTCATATTGTCATTCTCTTGATGAAGTTACTGATTGTTTCTATGATTTCTTTTTTTGACGTACTCATCTTTAGTATTAGATTATTTAGTTTCCAATTAACTTTTAGTCTATGTTTATTACACCAAATTTTTATTGCATCATGATCTGAAAAGGATGCATTTAATATTTCTGCCTTTCTGCATCAGATTGTGAGGTTTTTATGCCCTTGTACATGGTCAGTTTTTGTGTAGATGCTATATACCATTGAGGAAATGGCATATTCCTTTTTATCCCCATTCAGTTTTTTTAGAGGTCCATCATATCTAACTTTTTTCTAAAATTCTATATACCTCCTCAATTTCTTTCTTGTTTACTTTGCAGTTACATTTATCTAGTTTTGAGAGGGTTAAGTTGAGGTCCCCTTGCTTTGTCTGAGATAACGGTTGCTGCTTCTGCTTTTTTTTTTTAACTTCAGCTGAATCATAATATATTCTGCTCCAGTCTTTTTCACCTTTACTCTGTGTGTATCCCTCTGCTTCAAATGTGTTTCTTGTAAACAACATCTTGTAGGATTATGGTCTTTAATCTACTCAGCTATCTACTTCTGTTTTATGTGGCAGTTCATCTCATTCATATTCACAGTTATGCTTGTAACTGTGTCTTTCTCTCCATCCTATTTTCTGCCCACCCACTTATGCTTTTTTATTTTATTTGTTTTCTCCCTTTTCATTCTCACTAGTGTTTTGCTTCTGACCACCACTTCTCTCACACTGTCCTCCTTTCTATCTACCTCCTTTCCATTTCTTTCTCCTTTCTCTTCCTATTTCCCTTTAGGGTAAGATAGATTTTTATAGTCAACTGAATGTGTATGATTATTCTATCTTTCAGCCAAATAAAATGAGGTTAAGTTTCAAACAACGCTCACCCCCTCCTTTCTTTCCCTTTAGTGTAACAGGTCTTTATGCCTCTTCACATGATATAATCTACCCTATTCTCCTCCCCCTTTCCTCTTCTCCCAGTACAATTTTTTCAACCCTTAGTTATTTTTTTTATCTTCACATCAAGGTCAATTTATGCCCACAGGCTTTGTCTGTTTATACTACTTCTAAGTGCCCTAATAAAGATACAGTTCTCAAGAGTTGAAGTATCATCTTCCCATGCAGGGATGTAAGCTGTTCAACCTTATTGAATAACATGTTATTTTTGTTTTATGGTTTTATTTTTCTTTCCTGTTTACCTTTTTATGTTTCTCTTGAGTCTTGTATTTAAAGATCAAATTTTCTGTTAAACTGTGGTCTTTTCATCAGGAATGATTGAAAGTCCCCTATTTATTGAATGTCTATCTTTTCCCCTGAAAGATTATGCTCAATTTTGCTGAGTAGTTGATTCTTGGTTGCAATCCAGTCTTTTTTGTTGGAAGGAATATCGTATTCAAAGCCCTCCAATCCTTTAATGTAGAAGCTGCAAAGTTCTGTGTAATCTTTACTGTGCTTCCACAATATTTAAATTGTTTCTTTCTGGCTGCTTGCAGTATTTTCTCCTTGACCTCATAATTCTGGAATTTGGCTACAATATTCCTTGGAGTTTTCATTTGGGTATCTCTTTCAAGAGGTGATCAACAGATTGTTTCAATGACTATTTTACCTTCTGGTTCTAGAATATCTGGGTAGTTTTCTTTGACAATTTGTTGAAAGATGATGTCCAGACTCTTTTTTTGATGATGGCTTTTAGGTAGTCCAATAATTCTTAAATTATCTCTCCAGGATCTATTTTTGCAGTTCAGTTGTTTTTCCAATGAAGTATTTTACATTTTATTCTATTTTTTTCATTCTTTTGATTTTATTTGACTGATCTTGATGTCTCACAGAGTCATTAGCTTTCATTTGTCCAATTCCAGTTTTAAGGAATCATTTTCTTCAGTTAGTTTTTTTTTAACCTCCTTTTACATTTGGCCAATTCTACTTTTTAAGGAGTTGTTTTCTTCAGTGGATTTTTTTTCCCATTTTGCCAATTGTACTTTTTTAAGGAATTGTTTTCTTCCTCCTTTTCCAAGCTATTGACTCTGTCTTGTACAGAGTCTCATTTCTTTCTCTCATTTCTTTTTTCCATTTTTTTCTTCTAACTCTCTTATTTTAAAATCCTTTTTGAGGAACAGCTAGGTGGTGCAGTGGATAGTGCTCTGGCCTTGGAGTCCAGAATACCTGAGTTCAAATCCAGCCTCAGACATAAAACACTCACTAGCTGGGTGACCCTGGGCAAATCACTTAACCCCATTGCCTCATCAAAAAAGAAAAATAAAATAAAAACAAACTACTCTTAAAAAAATCCTTTTTGAGCTCTTCGAAGAAAGTTTTTTTGGGCTTGAGACCAATTCATATTTCCCTTTGAGGTTTCACATGTAGGTATTATGCCATTGTTATCCACTCTTGAATTTGCATTTTGATCTTCCCTGTCACCTTAGAAGGTATCTATGGTCAAGGTTTTTTGTTTTGTTTTGTTGTGTTTTGTTTTTGCTTCTTGCTCAAGTTTTTGCCTATTTCATGGCTTTTAAAACTGAGTTCTTCTCTTGGGGCACAGAGGGCCCCATCCCAAGATTCTTTTGCTGGGGCCTAGTCACTGGATTTTTGTCCTGGGGCCTTAGGTGGTGGTAGCTGGAAGGTGGAGTGATTTCAGCTAACCTCACACTGAGCTGGGGTCCTAGTAGTACTATCTGCTGTGTGCTGAAGCCAGGTGGGTTTTCTTCTACATTTCTCTAGTGCTACACTGAAGCACATGGAGGTTTGGCCCCTGGAGGATGCCTGTTTGTCTTGGGCTGTGCTGAAGCATGTGGTGGCTCTTGGAAGTGGAGTCTGCCAGTTCCACTGGCTGTGCTAAAGAATATGGGATCCTATGTTGATGTTTGTCTGCTTCACCACCCTGGAGGATCTCCTGCTGGTTTGCTGAGGTATGGCTTGTTGCTGGCTGGCTGGGATGCTTCCTGTCCTGGGCTGTGCTCTCTTTTTATCTGAGTGATACAAATCTTTCTTTTTTCTTTTACTTTCTTTCTTTTTTTTTTTTTACTTCCAAAATTGTTAGATAATTTATCTTATAGATTTTTAGACTTTGGGTTTTAAATCTTCCTTATCTAAAAGTAGGAGTTCTATTTTTTTTTCTTTTTAGTGGCAGCATTTGTCACTATCTGCTAATCAGGTAATCTCTTATTTTGAACACAATTATTCCTAAAAAGACAAGAAGAGGGATAAATGCATATAAAATAAGAAAGTTAGTTGTGAATCTCAATGTTGCACCTAGACAGGTTTTTTTCAATGTACATATTTCCTTGAGTGAAGAGACAGGGTGGATTTCCTACTGGTCCATTTAAACCACCACAAGTAAAATTCAGTCCATAAAACTCATTTACTATTAGAATCTCAGAATCATATTTATGAAACATGAAATAACCAAGGATTTTGGAAGGAATGGGTATTTCATTTATGTTCCTCAAAAATCCAGACTCAACAAGGACTCCTGCAATGCTCAGCAATGCCACTACACTGTTGACTATATTGGTATTCTGAACCACACCAAGTAGCACAAGTGTTAGAAGTTCACCAGTAGATGGGGGACACAGACAGCAGCAGAGAAATACCCAAATCTGGCCACCTCGGGGTGCATACCCTCAGACCTATAAATCACGCTGCTGAACATCACCGAAAATTAGATTAAAAATCTAGAGCATAAGTCAATTAATCAATAAGGAAAATATTAAAATTAGAAGGAAGGATGACTACTACAACTTCTAAAAGATCACCCCCAAAAAATATATATATATGTATGTATGTGTGTGTGTATATATATATATATACACACTCATATATATATACACACACATATACATGCATATATACATGCATATATACACATATACATACACACATATACATATACACATATACATACATATACACATATACATATACATACATACATATATACATACATACATACATATATATATAGGCTAGGCAATGGGGTTAAGTGACTTGGCCAGAGACACACAGCTAGTGAGTGTTATGTGTCTGAAGCTAGATTTGAATTCAGGTCCTCCTGACTCCAGGGCCGGTGCTGTATCCTGTGTCACCTAACTGCCCCTGAGATCACAAATATCTTAATATATATTGTAAGGCAAAGGAAATTGAACCAATACCTAAAGAAACACAGAAAAATGGGTGTTTGCAAGATAGCATGAAACCATATTAATGGGTTGTAGAGTGGTTTCAGAGTTAGAAACCTGAAAAAAAAAATTTAGATGAGAACAAGCAGAATTTGTGGAGCGGAAGAAATAATTAACAGAATAGAAATACTCTAATGCAAAAATAAAAGAAAACCACCTATAAGTTCTGAATACAGAAAACAAAATATTACTCTAAAGAGTTCACAGACACCTCTAGAAAAAAAAAAAAAGCTCCATGCTTCAAACTACAAGATACACAAATTTCACAACTTGAGTAACTAATAATAAATTATTCAAACAATGAGCAGAAAGGAAACACATTGTTAATGCCCCGAAAACCTCACATACTACTTTTTTTGTACAATTATAATATATTTTAGATTACAAGTTTCAATATGTGCTGATTTCTCTGATTCACACAGGTAATATGAGGTAGACCTAAAACCAGGTCCTCTGACCCAATTCAATACTCTATTCACTCTATCACTGCCTCCATTCATGGCATATGTTAATTTATATTACTAACATTATCTATCTCATCTAAGTATTAGGAAATTATCACTTGTACACTGGCTACTTGTTGATGAATTCATCTCAAGACCATCTCCATTTCTGCTGTGACAGTGGTAAAGTGAAAAAGAAATGTGTAGACAGTGCTAGGAATTATGGCTTTTAGGCCATCTATAACATTAACTCAGATGCTAATACTCTAAAAATGAGATCCAACAAATGATTATACATATATTTGGAGGAATTGAATCATATGAACCTTGACATTCTCACCATAAATTAATGAAACCACAAGAGAAAAGGAAATGACAACTAAGTGAAGGGAAGACTCACAGGTTCTTAGAGAAATAAGGAAAGGAGATAGTAGAGATGGTTTTCCATCCAAAAATTTGTTTCATGGGGCATTTTGCTCATATAATTTTAGGGTACTTAATGTAAGTCTTTATGATAAAAAAAGTAATGAAAATAAATCAAGCTGTTGTACCATCATCTGATTTTGCAGAAAATGAAGAATTCTATACAACACCACAAGATCTTCATAACAAAATCAACTATAAAGCAGTGGTGTCAAACTTGAATAGAAATAGCATCAATAATCCTTAGACACAGATCCCTACTGGCCACACATCAACTTCATTTTAAAATGTTTTATTATGTATGTTTATTTGTATTTTATATTTATTTTGTTAAATTTTTCTAATTTGGTTTGAGCCACATTTAGGGGGATTTAACACCTGTGGTATATAGGAAAAAAAATTCTCTTTTTTCACTTAAAGTTTGTTGATTTTAAAATATACACACAAACATATAGGTACACGATTGACTGAGCAAAAGTCTGTTCAAAGGCTTTCTTCTCAGCCAATTAAATCTTATGCATATGTCAAATTTATATGATTCCTTTAAATATAAAATTAGATATAATGGGGTTTAAGAGCATGTACAGAACTGAGATCTCCATGGATGTTTTCAGGCACATGTGGACTGAACAATGAAGTATTTGGGGATGATGCAGTAATCCCTTAGTTCCCATAATGACACCAAGGGGAGGACACCAAATCAATGATGACTGGCCACTCAGGAAACGTCTTTTTCTCTTTGTCTCTGTCTCTCTGTCTCTGTCTCTGTCTCTGTCTCTCTCTCTCTCTCTCTCTCTCTCTCTGTCTCTCTCACAAGCAAATATACACACACATACAAATGTGTATACACACATATACATATATGCCTATATACACACAGTAATGGAATAAAGGTCTATATGCATGTCAAATGCATATGTGTAAATACACACACGTAAATATACATACAGCATTTCAGATTGAACTAGACCCATTATGAGATGAAAAGTGACTAGAATGAATTGGAAAATTCAAAAGTTTTACTTTTAAATAACCCTAACCTTCTCATGAACCAAAAAGTCTCTATTCTATTTTTCATACTAGCTTATATTTAGTGTTCTTGCATGCTTATAATTCATAGAATGCTATAGTCCTAAAAAACTGAAATTGAATCTCACTGTAATAGCAATAGAAATGTTTGATGGGGAAATCTGAAATAACTGAAGAAACAAAGTTTCCAGCTTCAAAGCATATTGATTTAATAAGCAATGCTTGCCAATTAACGTAACAAATTGAGAACAGACCTCCTCAGCTTGGCACTGGATCCCTGAATACAGGGGGGAGATAGATTTTTTATGAATTAAAAGAAAACAAATAACAGGATATAAACCAGGATACAAGATTAAGTAATCTGATTTCTAGTTAAAGGAAAAATTATGGATTTTCCAGCTTGAGAAGGAGTAAGCAAGCAGGTACAATTCCCTGAAATTAGAAAAAGAGGTGTCCCACTCCACTCCCAAGTGTCTGCATTCAAGCAAAGGAACAAATAGTAACTGATTGACCAATATGGGGCCAATTTTCAGATAAGATATATGGGTTGCTTAAGGTGTATAATTGTGAGAAAACTCCTTGCTTCTGTCTTCAGATCTGACTGGGTTTCTGGTTAGCATAACATCAGTCTTTAGTTAAGGGTTTCTAGGCAACAAGTAGAGGTATTCCTGCATTTCAGCCATGTAGGGTTAGATTCAAACGATGCAATAAAGTTTCCTCACAATATCCATAATTGAATGGAAATTAAACTAGACATAAAATTGAATAGAAAGAAAACTGAGCTAGATCCCAAATTAAGTCACCAGATGGAGTTAATTTGGTTCACACAATTCTTACAATTCCCTTAATTTCCCACTTTATTTCATGGGAGGGGTAATACCACTTCTTCCACCCCCATGAATCACTTATCTATAAGTCAAATATATAAGGTTTTTAGTGTGCCTTACTCACCATCAACATCTTCTCATATAGTTCAATGAAACAGCAGAGTCTGAGAACAGTAATGATGATATACAAACCTTGTTAAATAGACTCTATAGGTAAACTAAGTTGGGCTGTAAATCAAACTACTTAGAGCACTCACAATAGACTAATTTTGATAGGCAATATTTACATATCACCAAGATAACTGAGAAAACTCAACAAACATAAACACCATGAAACAGAAGACCAAAGGAATACACTGATGGTTAACAGTATTAAATAATATCAAGTTTTCTTGTATACTAGTAACCCACTCCCAATACCCATTTAATCAGCATATTCTGTCTTGCATCCCAGATCTCCCATGTAGTCATTGGTCCTTTGGAATATCTTCCCTTGGATATTCTGGAATAGGACATATTCTGAGAGCAGCTCTGAATGAATATCTGCTTCTCGGATTTCAAATTATTTCTAGAGATTACTAAGTAATTCTGCTAAAATCTGCCAATAACAAAACTTAATATAATTTAGTACAATCTCTTAAATTTGGTTTTCCAGTAACTAGTTCATGCAGTGAAAATCATCTCAAGTATTATGGTTTTGATCCAATTAGCAACAGAACTGTAAGAAAATCATCAAATTAGGAACCCATAATTCACCTGAAACTTCAGAGAATTTCAGTTTTTATATACAACTTGTAATTTTATCTTTAAATCCTGCACCTGATATAAGAATCTAAAACAACCATAAGCGTCAGACTTATAAAAGGAACCCATCTGTTTTTTTTTAAATTATCAGATATATTCTTTGAAGTGGGAAAATAATCTCACTCTCTGTGCAATTATCAATATAATTTATATGTAAAATCCTTAATCTAATTTGAGGAATTATTATTAAAACAGAATCACAGCCTAAATTTTCATACTAGATATATTTAGAAGTCAATTATATACATTCATACATACATACATACATATATATACATACATACATACATACATAGAGTTTTTACAGAAAATAGTCGAATCCTTTTGCTTTCTCAAAATTTATTATTTCATTTGCTTAGAAAACTTTTAAATTATATCTTTTTCTTATAACTTTGTCTAATCCACACCCCCCAGGAAGATATCATCCCTATATAATAACTTGACCACAGATACCAATTGAAATTATAAGATTTTTCATACTTGCATCCTATTAAAGTAACTTGGCAATGTTTCAATATCAATTTATTAATTAATAGTATTGTACTTACCACCTGCCCTAATTATAGAAATTTGCTATGAAAGGAAAAGGAGGAAAATAGTGATAACAGTGTTAACTCTCTTCCCTTCAAGGATACAGGCTGACCTGACATATAGCATAACAAGAGAAAAACTCCCTTAGCTCTGTGATTCCAGGAACAATTCATATCTGACAACCAATCATGTAGTAAAGCTCCACACTATTCACAGGATATGAAAAGCCAGGTTCAGGATATAACGGGTGGGAAATTTTCCTCTTCAGAAAGGAAATAGCACAATGGGTCAATTATGTCAAGAGTAACTGATCTTAGGGCATGTTAAGGTCATCCACTCAGCTTTCCCCAGGAATAGACATCTACTTGTAGCAGTTTTCAGACTCGAGCACAAGCTATTTTGTACTATTGGCTTCATGACAATTCAGACAACAATCCCTGTAATCAAAACTTAAAACAATAGTAAATAACGGTTGAAAGAGTTTTTTTTAATATCAAATACCAAATTTCACTAACTATAAATTTGAATATAATTATTTTCCTCATGTTCCCCTGAAAGTTACATGTCGTTCATCCTTTTCTTGTTGTTCAGTCATTTTTCAGTCACGCTCAGCTCTTTATGACCATTTTTGGTGTTTTAGTGCCAGAAATATTGGAATAGTTTGTCATATCCTTCTCCAGATCATTTGACAAATGAGGAAACTGATGCAAACAGGGCTAAATGACTCACTCAGGGTCACAAAACTTACTGTCTGCAGCCAAATTTGATCTCAAGAAGACAAGCCTTCCTACCCCCAGACCCTACATTATCTACTGCAACATCTAGCTGCCCTATTTATCCTTTACTGTGTTAAAACTAACCACATTCTGTGTTTTAGGATACAGTGAATACCTGATAGTTGACTCATATTAATGTTTTGAAGTTATATCTTTAAACCTCTTTAAAATTATTTTCATAATTTTTATAAATAATAACCAAAATTTTCAAATTTAAACTCATTCTTTATTACATTAAACTTGTAAATTCCCCACCTTTGAAGAGGAGAGGGAGAGGGTATCCTACTTAATCAGTTCTAAGTTCTTAAACTTCATTACTTTAGACTTTGTAATATATGGTCAATAGGGTTGATAAGATTTTATGATACTACCTGACTACAGTGTCACAAGGAATCTGATGGATAAGGACATCTTAAAGGGTCTATGCAACTTTCTCCCAAACAGTATATCATTATTATTGCTATTATCATCATCATCATCATCATCATCATTATCATTATCATTATTATTATATTGTTATCTGTTTTAAAACAAAATATACCCCATTAAATATTTAACAGTTTTCAAATATCTATGTTTTTATCATATTCTTTTAACACTTTAGTTAATAATCTAACAGTATCCAGGTTAAAAGAGAAATTATTTGTCTAACAACATATTTGATACAATGGTTTCTCACAGCATTTCTGACATATCATGTATATAAAACAAAACATGAAACAAAACTTTTTTTATTAACCAGATGATATCAATTCAGCTGAATGCATTTTCAAATTATCTTAGAGAATAATCATTCATTTTATCACCTTCAGCATTTTATACTAATTACATCTAAAATCCAGTATAAAATGACATTCAAAGAAATAAATAATAATACTAATTAATATTATTATCAACATTTATACAGTGTTTACCATATGCTAGTCGCTGCATCAAGCACTTCATAATCAGTATATTATCATGATCCTCACAACAACCCTAATAAGTAGATGGCATTATTATTTTCCTTTTTTACAGTTCAGGAAACTGACATATGCAGAGATAAGATAACTTGCCTAACATCACACAGTCAATAAATTTCTGAGATTGAAATGTAATTCAGATTTCCCTGATCCATGCATTTTTCCATCATTTTTATTTTTTACATTTGATGCTACAATTAATAGGAGAACACATTTTACCACATCATAATTTACTTACAGGAGAAATCTCCTCTAAATCAAATCTGGATTTATAATTACAAAAACAAGAAGCTCTATTTCCCAGGGATATTAAACACCTATGCTCTAAAATGTAAAGCCCAGAGTTAACAATAAGCTCATTTTCAAAGGTTTGTAGTAGCACTTTCTCATTTTATAAATTTTTAAAAATATATTTTTTTCAAAAATCACCCCAAAAGCCAATTCAATTCCTTTCATGTTCATATCCTAGACCTACCCTCTCTTTTCCTGAGGCTTTTAAATTTTAACCCCAAGTAAAATATAGAGAGAGGCTCCAAGTAACAGCCTCACATTTCTATCCCCTTGTTTTGGAGCTCATGAGATTCTAAAGACTAGGGCATACACCCTTGAATGGTCTTTCAGGGGCAGGAAATATAGGGACTATATTTCCTAATCATATCCCAAACTATCTAAATAACTAATATTTCCATAGAATATCTCCTTTTCAATTTAGTACAAAATTTTACACAACCCAAATTAATCACAATACTGTTACCATTTGGGTTCTTATGAGCTTTCAAATGCAAGTTTTCTTCCTTGTTGACCTTGCTTCAAGTTTCCCTAAAATATTATGTTATATAAAGCTTTGAAAGTTCTATTTATTTCTTCCCAAAAGACATTCCTAGTTCCTGGTCACCTTCTCCCTTCCCATCATTATGGATATTTATCCAGAGTCTACGCCTAGGCAATGGTTGGCAGTGAAGGTGGATCAGGGGGTACCTTTTCATATGTCATTGGGGGGATTAAAATTGTCCAACCTACGATAAAAGAAACTGAAGCAAAGCTCTAAGCCAATGGCACTTTATTAAAGGATCCATGGTCCCCTCTACTGAAGTGCACCCCAGATCTTCCTCATGATGGGGTCTGATACCCAAATATGAAAAAGAAATATGGCAAAATGCAGAATCTCATTGCTTGATAGACCTTGCTTTTGAGGGCCAAACAATGAAATATTAGCTGAGCTTTAAAAATAATGAAAGACAATGAAAATTACCTGAGCTAACTCATTTTTCAAAGATAATTATATAGAAAGTGACTGACTTGGACTTGAATCTTTAGTAGTACTAGTAGTGATATTTCTTTTTTTAGTAACAGTGGCATTGTATTTAGTAAACATATATTTATATTTCACTAATTTCATGTCTGCATGCTAAATTTACTAAACAATTAGCAATCACACTCTACATTATTCACCAAGTAAATCATCTATTTATTGTAGCTAGTTTATTACCTTAAGGTCAAAATAATGCTTCTAATTCTATGACCCTGGACAGTTGATTAAAGACTGCTTAGATTGCTTACTTTCTCTTGCATTTATAAATAACTGTGGGAATGTTTTAGCCATAATTCAGTAAGCTGGTGACATTTGTTTCTACAAGTTCCCTTTGTCAGAGTTGACAGAATCACTCTTGGGGCATTCTATTATAACAGTCAGTTTTCCTAAGTGGCTAGTACAATGATCAGTTCATTGATTTGTAAAATATTTGATATACTCTGCGTCCCTACTGAAAAGTCAAGACAAAGCCAACTATGAAAGCTGATGTCACTTTCTCTGAACTATCTATGTGTACAGGCCATGCCCACCAGGGAAATGGGACCACAGAATGGCAGTAGCAAGATGGACTTCATTTTATTTTAATGTCATAAGAATAATTTCTCAGCCCTGAAAATTCCTGAATTTTCATTGATTACATAAGTTAATATATAAACAAGTTCATATATAAACATCAAAAGTATTATGCCCTGGAACAAGAGATTCTGCTAAGTGAAACAAATTTTATTGATATCAAAAGATTGTGAAAGGATCAATTTGAGCATAACCATAAGTCAGTTCAAATAAGTTGTCTATAGCAGTTCAACCTCATATGTGACCTTGAAAAAAGGTTTAAGTTAGTAAACATAATGAAAGGTTAGAAACATGGTAATGCAATGTTCTCAACTCTCCTTTCACTGAAACAGAAGGCTTGAGATGTCTGTAGTTAATGAAAAAATCAATCTGAAAAGATGTTCTCCAACTTTACTGAACCTATGGCTTCATTATATTAAGAGTAAAACTGAACAACAACAAAAATGACTGTCATTCAAGCTATTTTTGCAAACTCGCAGCAAATATCAGATCTAAATTACATGATAAAAGCAAGCGGGTCCTTTCTTTCAAAAATCACTAAATTAGGAGAAATAAGATTTGAATTTGAATATTTAGTTCTGCCATTTATTTACTTCTGGTGTGACTCTGAAAAACTTACTTCACCTGAGTATGTATCTATATCAACATTGATATAGACACACACTCAAACAGATATATATATATATATATATATATGCACTATGCTTATGTATAAATGTGAATATGTGTGTATATATACATATATATATATATATCAAATGTGTGTGTATGTATGTATATATAATTGTTGAGTCATTCAATCATGTCCAACCTTCATGGCTCCATGGACCATAGTGTTCATGGGTTTTTCTTGGAAAAGATACAGAAATGGTTTGCCATTTCCTTTTACTATATTCATACAAACACACATGTGCACACAATATATACACATGTATACACATATGTATATATGTATATATACAGTATGTTTCTATAAAGATGAAAACAGAGAAAGAATTGCTTCTTTTTTCACTCTACATACAAAGGCATAGCCTATATATTTGTTTATTGTGGACATATAAAAAATATCAGTTTCTCACTTTAAAAAGCATTTATTTCAAGTTCAAGTATTTATTGGCAACTATTCCTAATAGGGGGTTTGCTCTAGGCAAAGTTTAAATTTTGAAGTTTGCTCATGTAAAAATTTTTGTGGCCACAAACAAAATTAAAAACATCTATTTCCTCCAGTTTTTTAATTAGAAAGCTCTGGGAAGACTTAATTCATGTTTTGGAAAGTAATCACTTCTAGCCAAGAAGTAGGAATGGAAAATATTAGCAGTGATAAGCATTTTTTAACATTTAATAATATTTTATTTTTTAAATTACATGTAAAGGTAGTTTTCACCATTCATTATGATTTTGAGTTCCAAATTTTTCTCCTTCCCTCCCTTCTCTCCCCCTTTCCCAAGAGAATAAGCAATGAAATTTAGCTTATACATGTACAATCATGTTAAATATATTTCCACACTAGCCATGTTGTGAAAGAAGAATCAGAACAAAAGGGAAAAAAACACAAGAAAGAAAAGACAAACAAACAAAAAAGGTGAAAATAGTATGCTTTCAATCTGCATTCATACCTCATAATTCTTTCTCTAGATATGGTTAGCACTTTCAATCACAAGTCTTTTGGAATTGTCTTGGATCGTAGTGTGCCTGAGAAGAGCTATGCATATTAGAGCTGATCATCACAAATGTTGCCTTTACTGTGTACAATGTTCTCCTAGTTCTGCTCACTTCACTCAGCATCAGTTCATATAAGTCCTTCCAGATTTTTCTGAAACCCTCTTGCTCATCATTCTTTAAAGCATAGTAATATTCCATCACATTCACATACCACAACTTGTTCAGCCATTCCTCAATTGACGGACATTCCCTTAATTTCCAATTCTTTGCCACCACAAAAAGAGCTGCTACAGATATTTTTGTACAAATGCGTCCTTTTCCTTTTTTTTTTATGATCTCTTTAGGATACAGAACCAGCAGTTATATTGCTGGATAAAAGGGTATGCACAGTTTTATACCACCTTTGGCATAGTTCTTAATTGCTCTCCAGAATAGAGGATCAGTTCACAACTCCAACAGCAATGTATTACTGTCCCAATTTTCCCACATCTTCTTCAACATTTATCATTTCCCTTTTCTATCACATTAGCCTAGTAATAAGCATTTTAAGGAAAATCATGAGTAACTCAAAATAGGCTTAGACCAAAAGTGTTGTTCCTGTTTGAGACTGTTCAGCTTTGGAAATTGAAACTTTTATAGATTTTCATTCAGATATTGTTTATCATGATTCACTTTGGCATGCATAGGAACTGCAGAATAATATTTCAAAATAACAAATACATTATTTAGTTTTTTATGGATTGAGGGTGAATAACTGAGATAAAACAGCTAGTTCATAAGTGTAGCTCTGAAGTTCTTTTTTAAACATTTTTTAAAACATTTTAAACATTTTTTAAACAAAAATGTTTTCCCCTGCCCAAACTTGGGCAAACAGTACACAACAAATTTGAAACAGTCCTTATTAAAGAAATTTAAATTTCCTTTAGCAACCATATGTAAACAAGTTGAAGCTTCCGGTCAACATGATATTACCATTTTAACTCTAAGCCCTCCCCTAAAATGCTTAATTCAACAAATATATATTAAGTGCTTTATATCAATTGATCAACCAAAAGTTATTTATTAAGTACCTAATCTATGTCAGGTTCTGTGTTAAGCACTGAGGATGCAAAAACAGATTGTGGGATAGAGTCTACACTGACGAAACCTACATTCTTCTGTTAGAGAGAAAGGCAACAGTACAATGGTAAACATGCTAGATTTGGATCAGATGATTTGCATTTGAATCCTGGTTCTACTACTTACTACCTACGTGACCTAGGGAAAATCATGCCATATCTCTAAGCCTTAGCTTTTATAATTGTAAGATGAGAAGAGCTGTAGTCTGGACTGTTGATTTCCTTGGCATAGGGAGCTTCTGATAGAGAAACATTTTCCACTGATAAAGATCACAAACCCTCAGACATATAAAGAATCAGCAAGCAGAGGGCATTGAGAAATGATATTTCCTATACTCACATAGCTAGGTTTAATGGAGACAGGATTTGAACCTAGGTCTTCTTTAACATCAATGTCGGGCCAGTGTTCATTCAACCACATTGCCGTGTTTCCCTGTGGATTGTAATGATGTTACTATTAATGGTACCTGTGTAAATGGTATACACAATGAGGCAATATCCCAGATGTGTATTCTCCTAAATATTCTCCAAATTATAGATTATGCACCAATGAAATATGTTTATATAATATATATGTATGCATATGTATATGTATATATATATATACATATATATACATATATATATAATTTCACTGAAATGTAAGACTTAAGATATGTCTGTTGTTAAAGAAAAAAAATCAATCTGGAAAGATGTTCCACAGCTTTACTGGACCTATGGTTTCATTATTTGAAGACTAAAAGCAAACAGCAACAAAAATCAGTCATTCAAGGTGTGTTTGTAAACTCATGGTGAACATCAGAAGTAACCTACATGATGAAATTAAGTGGGTCCTTGCTTTCCAAGAACCTTGAATTAGGAGTCAGAGGACCTAAATTTGAATATTTTTTCCTGTCATTCATGTGTGGCTCTGAACAAGTTACAGAACCTCCCTGAGTAAGTGTCTTATTTCTAATTTGGAAATAAGGAATTGAACATCAGGAATGGAAAATCATCATCAATAGTAAAGAAAACATGATAAAACTTTATTAAATACAAAGTTACTAGGATATATTTCAGCAAAACAGATCATACCCAGGTATAATACATAATCAGAGAGCTGTCTGAGACTCAGAGAGCGCAAATGATTTGTCCATGGCCACATAACTATAAAGTGTCAAAAGTGGTATTTGAATGCATGTATTACTAAACTCATGTAATACTAAGAAAAGTTATTTTCTCCTTTGAAATGGATCACAGTCAATCAACATTTACTTTGCAAGCAAGTGCAACAGGATCATCCGGATGTTGAACTCACTTGACTGTGTTCTGTGGCAGCTAGGTGGCACAATAAAAGAGAATTGAACTTGAAGTCAGGAAGCCTTGAATTCAGATCTTCTATGTAACCTTGCCAACTCACTTAACCTATATCAGCCTCAGTTTTTTCATCTGTAAAATGAAGATAACAAAAGCACTGTCTCACTAGGTTGCTGTGAAGGTCAAAAGAGATAACACATGTAAAATATTTTGCAAAAGTTAAATTGCTACTATTATTATTACAGTTGTTGTTATTATTATTATTATGTTTGCAGAAAATACAATGAATTGTCAAAGAAAGCATACCACCCTCCATACTTTGAAATCCATTTAACATGATGATCCCGTTGGCTTGATTGTGCTCAGAGGAAAATTTTCTGAGTTGCGTAGACTCACATTTCTATAACCTAGATAGCTTTCTACTTATCATAATGAAAGGAAACATGGGGACCATTAGCAGGAAAAACCTGGTTGCAATATTTTCCTACTTTTAATGCCAATGAAAAATTGTAATTCAGAGAGATTTGCTTTCTTTTAACCACACAAAACAATAAAATCAAATATTTCCTGTCTTAATAGCATAGCAAGATAAATTTACCTTTCTCGACTTTCTTTTCAGCATCTATACAATAAAGGACTAGGAGCAGATTGCATCTCTTTTTTCTGTTTTTACATCTATTCCAACAATGACTCATTTAACCTATACTTTCTAGATGTGGAATATGTAACATGTTCTACTTTCTGAAACTATGAAGTTTAATCATGTGATTTTGAAGTTTTACATAACTACACTGGAAAAGAATTTGCCAAGATATGACTAAATGGCTTGAGATATTAAAAATAACAGTAACTTTAAGATTTATTTTCACTAATAAGTATATTA
This sequence comes from Vombatus ursinus, assembly GCF_900497805.2. Taxonomy (NCBI): domain Eukaryota; kingdom Metazoa; phylum Chordata; class Mammalia; order Diprotodontia; family Vombatidae; genus Vombatus; species Vombatus ursinus. Next base: position 41,096,384 of record NW_020954596.1, on the reverse strand, counting down.
GATGAATGTGATCCAATCTTATACTATAGAATAAAAATGAGGAAAAATACTGGTCAATAAGACCAGCCCTTAGGAACCTGCACAAAGTGTAGCAAAATGCTCAGCTGACACAATTCTAAAGTGGGACTTTAGAATATACATAGACACTCTGTAACTGGCACAAGTCTCCTAACTATGTGGTGAATTGGGTCCTCTGTGGAAGCAGTTCTATAACTGAGGGAGATTTTTCAAATCCAATAATCAACCCCACCTTTTTGTCTTCTTCAGCTGCTTTCTTCCTGGTGGTCATTCTGGTGAATGAAAAGAGATAACACTGGGAGGGAAGGGGTCTTAGGTCATCCCCCTCTGAAGCTGACAACCCATGAAAACTAGTCTTTGTTCACTCTCTCAGCACATATTCTCCTAATTGCAGATTATATCATTTATATTCATGTGAGACTCTTGAACCTCAGGAGTGTATAATTAGCATCATTAGGAGTAAATTTTTTTTTTTTTTGGTTTTAGATGAAGAAGGTGGTAGGCTACAAATGTGTGACTTTTGACAGGCCAGCGGCCAAGGAGTAGAGTCTATACTAAGGTTTCAAATAGTCAGACTTATTTTGAGGCCCTGAGAAGACAACAATGACTCTGAGGGCCCAACCCCCAGCAGTATCTGAGACAAAGGTTCATTTAGCAATGAAGTAATATTATGATATGAATTTGCTGAGGCTAATGCAAAGGAAAAGAAAAAAAAGTAGAAATTGTGTTAAGTCTAAGCTCACTCTCTGTCCGGACTGATATCTCATAGGGAAAAGAGTTCCCCCGAGGTGCCGGGTGAAAATATTGGCACTTATGTTCATGTTATATATTCAAAGTTAACATCCTTTTGTAAAAGCTAATAAGTGTTAATTGGTTAAATGAAACTTAGGCCTTACTCAGTGATGACTAGTTTTGGAGAGGACACATCTGCAATAGGAGAATGAGTAAAAAGCATTAGAGAAAGTCATCCTCAACCCCTTAAGGGTACTCCCTGAGGAGGAGATAGATGGGCTTTCAACTGGTTAGTGAGGCTAGAGTACTCGTTACATATCAATGCCTTGGGAGTTCCCAAATGGCCACTATAATGCATTCAAATCTTAATATCTAGATAGTAAGAGAGTAACAATGTAATTAACCTCAAACATCTTGTAATGGGGAATTTCTAAATCATTTACTTTTTTTTCAAATATTTTTCCATTTTATTTTTTTATTACACTAATACATATTTATGGAATAAAACAAGCATTTTCATAATAGTAATTTTTTTAAAAAGATGATTGCACATAAAATGCAAATGTACTATGTACAACTTACTATTCCTTTCAAATAAACAACAAAATAATAATGTAAATTTATTATTTTTCTCTTTTTTTTCTACCCCATCCTAGAGATGGGACAGTTACACACACACACACACACACACACACACACATTTGTGTGTGTGTGTGTGTGTGTTCTTTACATACTTGTATTTTTCAATTCTTTCTCTGGATGCAGATAGCATCTTTCTTCATATCTCCTTTATAGCTAAATTGGGTATTCTATAATTGTCAAAATAACTTATTCAAAGTTGTTCTTAAAACAATATTGTTGTTACTTATACAATGTTCTCTCTTAGTTCTGCTCATTTTGTTCTTTATTACTTTATGCAAGTCTTCCCATGTTTTTCTAAGATTATTGAGCTCATCACTTCTTAAAGCACAATAAATAATATTCCATCACAATCATGTACCACAACTTGTTCAGCCATCCCATAATTGATAGGCATCCCTCAATTTCCAGTTCTTCGCCACCACAAAGAGAGCTGCTATAAACATTTTAGAACATATATATTCTTTTTTTTGACGGAGACTATCTTTTTTTTTTATTTTTCTCCCCCTTCCTCCCCACTACCCTCCCCAAGACAGTGAATAATCTGATATAGGCTATACATTTACATTCATATTAAACATATTTTCACATTAATGATGTTGTAAGTAGAAATTAAAACCAATAGGAGGAACCATCAGAAAGAGGAAACAAAACTCAACAGAAGAGAAAAAAATAACAATTTGACTTCCATAGTTCTTTCTTTGGGTGTGGATAGCATTTTCCATCCCAAGGCTTCTGGAGATGTCTTAGATCCTTGTATTGCCAGGAAGGGTTAAGTTCATCAATATTAGTCATCACACAACATGGCTATTATTGTTCAATGTTCTCTTGGTTCTGCTCACTTCACTCAGCATCAGATCATACAAGTCTTGCCATGGGTACATGATTTAGATTTAAAGGCTGATATTATAAGCAAATTGGGAGAGCAAGGAATAGTTTACCTGTCAGATCTATGGAGAACAGAAGAATTCATGACCAAACAGGAGATAGAGAACATCACAAAAAGCAAATAGATAATTTTGATTACATTAAATTGAAAAGTTTTTGCATAAACAGAGCCAATGCAACTAAGATTAGAAGGAAGGTAGAAAATTGGGAAAGAATTTTTACAACCAGTCTGTCTGATAAGGGCCTCATTTCTAAAATATATAGAGAATTAAGTCAAATTTATAAGAATACAGGCCATTCCCCAATTGATAAATGGTCAAAGGATATGAACAGACAGTTCTCAGATGAAGAAATTAAAGCCATCTATACTCATATGAAAAAATGCTCTAAATCACTATTGATTAGAGAAATGCAAATCAAAACAACTCTGAGGTACCACATCACACCTATCAGAACGGCCAACATGACAAAACAGGAAAATTATAAATGTTGGAGAAGATGTGGGAAAATTGGAACACTAATGCATTGTTGGTGGAGTTGTGAAGTGATCCAACCATTTTGGAGAGCAATTTGGAACTATGTCCAAAGGGCTATAAAAATGTGCATACCCTTTGACCCAGTAATAGCACTTCTAGGGCTATATCCCAAAGAGATCACACAAATAGGAAAAGGACCTACATGTACAAAAATATTCATAGCAGCTCTTTTTGTGGTGGCAAAGAGTTGGAAATTGAGAGGATGCCCATCAACTGGGGAATGGCTGAGCAAGTTGTGGTATATGAATGTGATGGAATACTATTGTGCTATAAGAAATGATGACTTCAGAAAAACCTAGAAAGACTTGTATGGTCAGAACATATATATTCTTTTCCTTTTTCCTTAATCAGCTTTGGAAATAGACCCTGGTGTTTCTGGGTCAAAGGGTATAGGTAGTTTAATAACTCTTTGGGCATAATTCCAGATTGTTCTCCAAAATGGTTGGATCAGCTCACAATTACAAAAACAATGAATTAGTGCCCCAATTTTTTTCCTATCTCCTACATTTGCTGTTTTCCCCTTCAATCATTTCATAAATTTTATAAATCATTTTCTGCAGGCAGAAGTAAGCTTTTCAGCAACTCTGCATGAACATCTTTTGACAATGAAACTGGGATTGTAGTAGGAAACGATAGTCTGTTCTTTCTGCCTTCCAGAGGAGGAGGAGAAAGAAAATATTATGAGGATGAGTAAGCAAACATGTGAAGATTTTGGACTAAGTGCTTCCAAGGTAGCTGGGCATTTCAGTTTCATTATTGGTGTGATGAGTCCAGAAACAAGGAGAGAAACTGGAGAAAGAGTGATGACAAGTTGAGACACTGAAAGAAATTAAGCATAAAGCGAAGAAATGGCATTGAAGGTTAAACTGTGGCGAGGGCTCTGGAAGTTGCCTTTATCCACAATAGTCGTGTGTGGGGCACAGACAAGAGGAATATATGGTGATAGTGAGCTTTCCCCTTGGAAATAACTCATGGAGGTTGTGAAGTTCATGCCTTCTTTTCTGTTCTCTGTCCACAAAGATATGAATTGATTCAGGAGTCAGTTCAAATAGACTTGGAAGGCCAATTGCTAGATGTTTAGGTTGAGCATTTACATCTTGTAAATCAGCAAACACTAAAAATTAGGACTTGATTTATTTTGCTATTGTTGTTGTTGATGATACTGATTGTTTAGACTTGAGAAAAAGTTAATAACACAGATTAAATTTTGTGTGTCATAGGTAATTTCCCCCTTGTTCCCCAAAAAGATGATTTTTAAACATTTACCAGCACATCCCTGCATTGATTCCAATTTTTTTATTGGAGTTTCATGCACATATTTTAATTAAACCACTGCCTACCTGGTAAAAAATAAAATATTATAATTATCTTTTTTGTGTGTTTCATTATTTGTGAAGAAGATTCATAAAAGAGGGAGAAATGATGGCTCACATGGTAGAGAAGGCAAAAGATAAATACTTCATCTAGAAGATTGTCAGCACATAAGATATTCTCCCTATCTGCCACATGTGCACTCAGGAATTATGAGAATTTCAATGATTGGCATTTTAAAAAATAAGCTTCCTAAAGAGGGAAAAGAAGAAAGAGATTGGGTCCTTTTGGTCACAGTTAGAGGAAACACCGGGCTAAGAAATAGCAGTATAGCTCTCTGGTGAGGTAGAGTTGCCAGGTTGGTCACATTGTCTTTCGCCATGGTTTTGTTCCATTCCATGCTCAAAAGCACTCTTCTAAGAGGGCATAAACTAGAGTAGCCATCATGCCTGGTGGTAGGAAAAAGGGAGTAGATGGAGAAAAGTGGCACCCATAATCTAAGTTTGGGGAGTTTACATACATAATTTCTTCTTCACCATAAAAAAAATTCTGCTATAAATGGCTAATCGAAACTTATCTTGCTAGAAATCTGGCAGTTTAAGGCAAAATGATGATTGGGAGTCAAAATCAGAGAATCACAAAAAGAAAACTAGAATATGTCTTAGAGATCCATTAGTCTAACCCTTTCATTTTACAGGGAGCAAAACTGAATCCAGAAGAGGTTAAGTAGATTATTCAGGTCCACATGGCTTATTACTGGCAAAATCAAGAGTATAACCCAAGTTCCCTGATTCCCTTGTCCTAGAAAAGAATTATCAGAAATTTATTAAAACAATATCAGCTCGATTTTTTTCTTTAAATTGAAAAGGTCTTTTTATTTTTAACTTATCGAAGAAAACAAGCATTTCCATAACATTGTACAATTTAAAAAGAACAGGGTAATTACATATGAAACTGCAAATCCACTATGCACAACTTGCTTGAATTCAGTATTAGGGAAATACCTGGGAATCACAAACAACATGATTTGAAGTCAAATTTCTTATTCTGTACTAATAAGAAAACTCCTACTAATGAACTATTTAATTGAGTTTAGCAAGCCTGTTTATAGCTAATCCTAAAAGCACTAATAGGAATCCTAAGGCCTACGCTCAATGTTAGCTTTAATCCCTTTGGATCTTGCTCATAATTACAGTTGGCTCCTTAATTATTCTTCCTCCTGTATTCAATTTATGATTAAGACCAACAGCTTGGCCTGAAGGTAAAAAAAAAAAAAAAAAGAAAGTGCTGAGATGGACATAAGTAAGGCAGAGGACAGCAGTTTCTCTAGCAGTATATGCCAAGGCAGCCAAGATTGTATCCCCCTTTCCCCACCCCACCCCAATTCAAAGCCGAAGAAAAAGATTATTGCTCACAAAATAACAAACAAACAGCAACAACAACAACAAAAAACTTCTGTATAGTCTCTCTAAGTTTAAAAAAAGTGTCAGAGCCATATGGATGAGTTTTATACGATCTTTAGTGCATGTTTTTATTGAGGGCAAAATATGCTTTGTGATGATCATTAGCAACAGATATTCTTCATCTACCATATTTACATCCTTTCAGTCTCCAATTTAGCCCTGTTCTAGTTGCACTTTTAAATTCCTTTCAAACATACAGTACATAGAATTGCATAATCAAATGTCCTTCCCTGTAGCATTTACAGGAAGCATTGCTGTAATAAAATCATAATGCAAATGTGCTTATGTAGAATATAAAATAAGGTTTGTATAGTCTTTAACCCTTTTATTGACTTAGGAAACACAGTATCAGGCCATGAGTTCTAGTGTGTCATAGTAAAAATAACTTAGGATTAGACTGAGAAGACATGAATTTGTGTTTTGATCCTATGCCTTACTGTGTCCCCTGGGACGAGTAATGTCACCTCTTAAAACCTCAATTATCTCATTTATAAAATCTAAAGAAACTCTACTTATTTTCTAGAGTAGTTGTGAGGATCAGCTGAAACAAAATATGTGAAAGTGCTTTACAGCTTTTTGTTTATTTTTTGTGGGGAGGGAGGGTGGTCTGAGGTATAATTTCTTCAGAGGAGGGAATCTCCTGTTTTGAAAACTCTTTCCACATATGCAACTCAGCAAGTTGACTGTAACTTATAGAGGTTAGAGAGTTTGAAGGGATGGGGTTGTCTCTGAGTCACATTTTCTTTCCATCATGCCACTGAATTTTATAACCACTGAAGACTATCCACTCTTTGGTGGAAATGAAAAAAATAGGCAAATAGCAGAAGAAACACATTTATTCATTTGTTGCATCTCATAACATCCATCCCAGCTCTAAATCTGTGATCTTATGATCCCATTATTTTACTCAAAAGAATCTATTCCTCACTGTGACATGGATATTTCTTCAGTGCCAGCACCATACTCCTATCTCCAATTTTTTGACCCTAGAATTCACTTTGACTCTTCTCCCTCACCTTTCAAATGTGGTCAGTTTCCAATTCCTGACATTTTTTCCGGTAGATCTCTCTCACATATATCTACTTTTATCTATTTCCAATGACATCAGTATAATAAACCTTATTATTTACCTGCCTAGATTGTTGTAATCTCCTGGTAGGTCTTCAATCCTTTATTCCATTCTTTACAAAGATGCCAGACTAATCTTTCATACCTGTATTTACAGTAAAGTCAGTTCCCTGTCCAAAATATTCCAATAACTATTCAATGTGGTTTAGTGGGTATGCAGAAGTTGTACTCAGTAGATGTACCATCAAGTTCTACCTCTAACATTGACTGACCATGAATAGGTTATTTATTTTCTCTGAATATGCCCTTCCTTAGCCATAAAGTGGGAGTGATACAACTTGAAGTAAAATATATAATATATAAATGTATACACATATTTATATACAGAGTATGTTTTGTGATAATTATTATACAATGTCATGTTTTTATTATCAAATTAAGGGAGAATGATTTTGCACCTGACAATCAAGTCTACAATCTGCCACCATCCTTTCTTTCTGGACTTCTACTATACCTTTTCATATATTCTCATGTAGCCAAACTGGACTACGTAAAATCCACATATGAAAACTCAGGAGCTTTTAATCTCCTTGCCTTCCTTCACTCTATTCCTTTCACCTGAAATGCCCTCCTACCCCCTCCCCAGTTCTGCCTGTTAAGTTCTTGTCTATTTTCTAAAGTTCATTTTAAATGCTACATCATCAATAAAACCTTTCTCTATTCCCCCAAGTTGGTAATGACCCTTCCTAGCTCATTTTACATGTGAAATTATGTTACTGGACACTCACTGATTTATATTCTTAAGGGCATCAGAGACTTTGGACCTTTGGTGCACGCATTATATTCCATCTTGTACAATGATTATTTGTATATAGGTCTTATCTCCACTTGAAATATATGTTGCACAAGGGCAGACACCACAGCTTAACTAAATTTTGTATCTCCCCTAATGGCTAAAGTGTTCTTGCACATAATGTTTACTGAATCATCAAAAAAGTCAATGTAGTTTGTGTAAGACAAATAAATTTCTACAGTTAAGTCATTTTAGACACAATGCCATCAGGCATTAGTTCATATTCTTAACAATGTAGCAAATGTTGGGAAAAAATAATCAGAGGGTCATATATACATATCTCTATAAAGTATCTTGTTATGATTAACCAATTTTAGTAGGAAACTGGAATAATTCTGATGCTTGTCTAGGCTTTTGCTCAGTAATCCTCATGGCACTGATCCAATCAAGGATTAGAAACTATAAGAATCTCTTTATTGAGGATCTCTAGAAGGCAGCATGGCAGACTCACAAGGTCAATCCCAATTTGATAATGATTTAATACATTTGGAAATGAATATGTTCCTCACAAAGTACTCTTGCTCATTTTCTGTATGTTTCAATTTTCTCTAATAGATCTGAGCTAAGGCTTGAATTTCTTTGGGTTCTCTCATCTAGAACTTTAATTAAATCCACGTAGCTGATGTTAATTGAAGTGTGAGATGTAGGGAGCTGATTTCCATCAGCTGTATACTCTAATAACATTCCCACTTCTGTGAACAGCACTTATAGTGCTGGGTCAAAGCAAGAGAAAGGGGCAATGACTAAGCCATCTCATAAAAATAAAAGCAGTGGCAGTGAACGGAGAGATGAAGATTGGAGGGGGAGGTTAGAGTCTCCTAAAATTTTATTTTCATCTTCTTTCTCCTTCATGGCTAACTCCTTCACCCTCAGAAGAAAGATCCTTTCCACTTCTAATTATGTTTTGCATTGTCTGCCATTTCAGGCCTTGACTAAGTTTCATGTCACTCTTTGGCTTGTTGGGAGAGGGTCAAAAGTTGTTCCTCACATGCCAACCAGATTGCTTTTTTTCTCTTCTTTTTATTTTGTGTGGTTCACATATTACAAGGAGAATCAGGTGACCTTATGCAGAATAATAAGACCATCTTTCTCTTATTAAATCAGAAAGTAAATCTTGGTTGCACAGCTAAGGGATTCTGGAGAGTTTAGTGCAAGTTTATATCCTTGTTCCCACTAATAGGCTTAAAATAACTGATCTCTTTCTACTGTTCTCCTTTGTTGCCCTTACTCCTCTACTCACCTTACTGGTATGAGTATACAGTGTTGGCAGGGCTTAAATTGGGTCAGATCCCATAGGATCTCAGGCTCAAAACTTTTTTTTCTTTTATATCTTGTACACTTTTTGATGGGCATGAGAGAACTGATAAATGTGCCCTTAGCTGGCATAAGAGGTTACTGTATTACAACCAGGGTTTTCATTTTTCTTTCTTTAAGGCCTTATAAGAAATTTCAGCATAAAGCTGTCGAGACACCGTATTTACCTGTGTAATGAAGCAACTTTTTACCTTGTCACTTGTGTTCACAAATTAGGGAAGTGATCATTATGTAAGTGCCAATGTGCCACTGATTCTTGCAAATGGATTCATTAATTATGGCCAAAGAGACCTACTAAAGTAAGTCATTGATTATCTTTTGACAACACTACTAGTTTTTTTTTTTTTTTTCCCAGGATTCAAATGAGGATTTTGAGAGACAGCAGTCCTGGCTAGAGAAGGAAATAGACCTTTGGATTTTTAGCTCCTGGAATTAATTACTCATCCTTGCCAGTGGCAAGAGGGTGATTCCCTCCTCCTCATGATTTCGAAGTGCGATGGTTGCACCAGGAGGTTAATGACTCCATGATGATCTAGGTGTCTAAGTGTGTTTCTGAGATATGTTTGATTTATTTCCATGGCTTCTCACCTGCATCTCTACCTGATAAACAATTCTTTCTTCAAGTACTATATTTTCCCATCACCCTGAAAATGATTGTTGCCTGCTCCATCCTTAAATATTCATTATAATATTTTGTCTTAATCTTTCTATCATCCCTATCACATTCTGCTTTTTCGTTATACTCATTTGGTAAATAATAAGCTCCTTAAGGAAGGGACTGTATTGTTTTTCAACCTTGTTTCTTGATTGTTTGTTATGGTATCTTGTCTTAGCAGGTACATGATGAATACTTGTGTAATTGAATTTAACTAACCTGAGAGACTAGTCAGCCAATAGATATTCACTGAAAACTTGTGATATTAAAGGGACAGCTACCCGTTAAAAGAGAAAAAAAAGAATTATAAAATTGGGTGTCTAATCTCAAGATAAGGAAACTTATTTTCAGATAAGTTTCAAAGAAGATAAGTTACTGGTCCAAGATCATTCCCGCAGTTCATAGTAGAGTTAGGACTTGAACCCAGAACTATGTCTACCACATCATATTACCCTGGATTGATTTCCAAGTAGACATGTGTTACCCTTAAGTGGTGAATTATGTGTTAAGGATGAGAAAAAGAATAAGGAGAAAGGAATGACAGTGTATTTAAGGGTCTATATTTGTGTTAAATAAGTGGTTTCATGGGATAGAGGATAGAGTGCTAAGCTTGGAGTCAGGAAACTGTGGTTTTAAATCTTGCCTCTTATCTTTATTAGCTGTGTGACACCAGGCAAGTATCCTTCTGTCACAGAAGAAAGTTCAACAATGAAAGTTCCCTACACTGAGGAAATCTGAGAACTATTGTTGTTGGTGTAGGTGATGGCAATTTGTCTTTCACGGTGTATATGTAAACTCTTTTTCTGTCATTCCATCCCTCCCTTCTAAAATAAAAATGTAACCATGAACCAAAATACTATCATGAATACACACATGCCTGGAATAGCTATGATGAACATGTTATCTAAACCAAAATCAGGACAAATGGTCTGGAAAAATATTCCTCATGCCAAGGCTTAATTATGTAGTTAAAAAAAATTGGACAGTCCAAGACATATGGTTACTGTAAGGATTGTACAAATCTTCTGAAACAAAGAACCAGATACCATAGATAATCATTTTGAATTTGTCATAATTCAAATAGAGATGAAACTGGCATATGCTTTGCTTCTATCAAGAGAGCAAAAGCATGGACTAATGCTATGAAGATTGCCAAGGAATGTTCACTGACTTAAAAGAAGAAATTATTTTCTAGCATTTTAGAAGGACTCGTTTTCATACACACAACTTAAATTATAAGCACAAATTATTCTGAAATGTAAATTACAAATCCCCAATTTTATCTGTTTTTATGGTCTGAAGTAAAACCTACATTCCTCAGTACTTGGCAACTGAGTTTTGTATTGATGTACATGAAAGCAATAAACATCTCTTTCTTTACAAATTTTATATAATTCTGGAGTGTATACTAATTCAAATATTAAATCCATCATTAGAATTAACCAGAGATTTATTATAGAAACAAAATGCCAAATGATGGAGCTACATTAGCAATTGATGATTAGAAAATGGAGCGTTACAGAACTCAAATCATGTGGGGCAAAGTTCTTTTTTCTTTGTAGACATGATAGTTTTTGAACTTTAAAAATGAATGTGCCAAAAAAATAGAAAGAATACTGTCTTTCTTTGATCTTTAGGGATTCTCCACTGCTACTAAAAGAAAAAAAAATTACCTATTTGGGAATGATGCATGATTACTTGAAAAAAGAATGTGATTAACCTTCCAAGGATGGTAAGGACAGTATAAAATCAAATGAGCAATACAAAAGTAATGTAATTTTAAAACTCTGATAAAACCAGCTAAAGGAAAAGCTGTTTAAATTTATACAACTGCCCAATGAAGGTGTATTCTTCCAAGGTTCAATCCTGAGTACGCCTCTGTTTTTACAGTGATTTCTCCCTTGGAAATTTCATCTCATATATCCAATTTTAAATTTTGTATAAGTGACTTTCAAAACTATATTTCTATTCTTAATCTATGTCCAGACCCATCTGAATCAGGCTTGTGGACGTACCCGTTTGGATGTTCCACTGAGATTCTAAACTCAACATGAATCTAATTGAAGTCATCATCTTTCTTTAAAATTAGCTCTATTTCATGATGTTCCATATTTCTGTCTAAGCCTTGTACTGATCACTGGGGATACAATTAGAAAAAATCTTCCTCTCAAGGAGCTTACAATCTAATAATCAGAGACAACACATAGAACATTTCAGATGCAGGTCAGATGAAAGATCCAATAGACCCTAAGGTCTATTTAGTTGGATAGAGACCCTCAGAGCTGATAGAGAAGAGGATATAGCGTTGAAAGCATAATTGATCAGCCAGAACAGCTCTTCTTAATCTGTGGATCATGACCGAATATGGGGTTGCATAACTGAACGTGGGAGTCATGAAAAAATTGGCCACAGTAAAAGGTTTCTGAACACACAACCAAAAAAAAATTCAAAATCAAACATGTAATGAATCTGAGATGTTTCTGGCAGTATTTGTCCATGTTGTATCATACAACTTTACTACAGCCTTGGGTCTGAACATACAAAATGAGTACTTTGCACTGCATATGCCATCATGCCACACAACCCCAATGAACGGTGCTAGAAATACTTCATTCAGGTTTGAAACTATTGTATGTTATGAATTGCCATATTTTTACTGTACATATAAAATTTTCTGCTCTTACAGAAACATAATAGTTTAATTATTGAAAATAAAGACTTAATATTTTCTCATCATCATTCCTCTGCATATAAGTATCAAATTAGTATATCTTTGGATTGTATTGTGTTAGAATGTTTGATTTTTAAAATTGCTGTCATCTCCTTCTTTTGCAGAAACATGTATTTGATTGTAGCAAGTGAAGGCAAAAGCCCTTTAATCATATTTCTCGACCATCACCATTGTATGTGTAAGTATACATTTTTTTTTAAATTAAGCAAAAGCAAATATGATTTCATAAACTAAACTAGTATTTATTTGAGAAATTATTAGCCACATTTATTTACATTTTAGGACAAAATTATTTTTGGTTATAGATAAGTGGCTAAATTTAGACAGAAGAAGTTAAATAAAAAACTGATGACAATGTAGTAGAGTATTTGCTACTAGGTTGTAGTACACCTAAATTGACAAGAAACAGAAAATATGTTGAATCATTTTTTCAATATGGAGGTACTTCTAATAATGATGATGGTATGGAAAAACCTCTTTGCTTAATTTCCAATGGTTTTGCTGTGGAGAGCATGAAACCAGCCAAATTAAAATGACATCAAAATACCAAGCATGCAACATGCTGCAGTAAACCAAAGAAATATTTTGAATGATTTTTAAGATCTTCAAATAAAGAAAAACAATGTTTTGAGAAATGTGTTACTGTCTATGAAAAGTATTGACTTGCATCTTACTAAATTTCTTATTTAATTGCAAAAACTAAAAAGCCCTATGCAATAAGGTAAGAACTCATGTTACCTGCTGCTATTAAAACATCAGAAATAGTTCATGGGAAAAAGTATGGGGATGAAATTCATAAAATTCCTTTATTAAATGATACCGTTTCCAAAAGAATTTCTGAAATTAGCAATGACCAATTCCAACAGCTTATTACCAGGCTTAAGGGCAGCACAAAGTTTGCAATTCAGTTAGATGAAACAGCTGGTATTTCTAACATGGCACAGTTGGTACTTCATGTAAGATATGTTTATGAAGGAAGCATACCTGAGGAATTATTGTTTTGTCACACTTTGGAAGGGGCCATAAGAAGGGAAGATATATATCTTAAAGTCAATTAATTTTATTTCAGAAATGAAGGTTTACAGTGGGAAAAATATGTGTTGGGAGTCTGAACAGATGGTGTGTAGCTCTGATGGGTGAGAATGTTGGATTTGTAGCAACAGTTAAAGTTGGTGACAATGAATATATCACTTTTACTTACTTCATGATCCATCAGGAGGCACTCATTTGCTAAAAGAAAAAAATCACCAGAGTTAGATGTTGTGTTTCATGATTCTATCAAAATTATTAACTTAATTAAAAGCCACACCTTAACAGTCATTTATTTTCAAACCTTTGGAAAGATATGGACTGTAACTCTAAAAGAGTATTACTACATGCAGAGGTAAGGTGGCTCTCAAGAGGATGAAGTTTAAACAGATTATTGAAACTGAAAGATTAAGTTATTATATTTTTGACTAAGCAGAAATCTGATTTTGTTATTTTTTTCATAATGACTTATGGCTTTCAAAACTATGTTATTTGTTGGATATTTTTTTTAAAAAACTCAATGATTTAAACATGTTGCTTCAAGGAAAATATATAACATATTTTTGTTAAAATATAAAATTGAAAGTTTTACTAAAAAGTTAACATATGAAAGAATAGGTGGAAATGGTTCTTTAGAAATGTTTACAAGTACAGATGATTTTATAATTGAAAATAACTTTCCCAAAGTTTTAATTTTAAGAGTTATAATTGATCATCTGAAGTGCCTGGAGACACAGTTTCAAAAATAGTTCCCTTCAAATTTTGATTGTAAAAAAATAAGTTGGGGGGAGGGGGTGGAGCTGAGATGGCAGAGTAAAAGCAATGACTTGCTTGAACTCTACCCCAAACCCTGCCAAAAACCTGCAAAAATGACTTTAAATAAATTCTAGAGCAGCAGAACCCACAAAAAGATAGAGTGAAACAAATTTCCAGCCCAACACAACCTAGATGGTTGATAGTAAAGGTCTGTTGTGCCAGGCTGAGAGAGGAGCACAGTTCAGCATGGGACATGCAGGCATAGATTGAGCAGGTCTCAGGAGACTGAATCACAGGCAGCTGTGTTGCTTTCCAGACTTCTCAACTCACAAATGACAACAACTTAAAAAGGTCAATGGGAAAGGTTTGTCGGATCTGGGTGAGAGAGGAGTGTGGTCCAACCCTGGCCCTAGCGCAGCCCTGGGGGTGCAGGCCATAGCAGCAGCTGATTCTGGAGCTCTCAGTTCAGAGGCAGTGGTGGGATCCAGTGGCTGATGAAAGTGGGATTGTAGGGATCTCATTGCTGGTGCTGAGGCAGGATTCTCTTGCCTTGCCCATGCTTGGATCTGGGTTGCAGTCCTTGGTGTTAGTGCTGGGGCAAGAAGGAGTTCTGGCAAGCCCAAGCTTGTGGGATGGTGGAAAGGGAATCCTCCTCACAGTTCCAAGGCTGAAAAGATTGCTTGTGGTGACTCATAGACCCGGGCACAGACCAAGAAGGAGTAAATACCTCTCCTTTGATCATACCACCTTGAAAGAACTGAAAATTTACAGGTCCCTAGAAGTATTTCTGAAAATAGCTGCACAGGGGAAGCTAGGTGGCACAGTGGATAGAGCACCAGCCTCAGACACATAACACTCACTAGCTGTGTAACTCTAGGCAAGTCACTTAACCCCAATTCCCTCATAAAAAAAAGAAAGAAAGAAAGAGAGAGAGAGAGAGAGAGAGAGAGAGAGAGAGAGAGAGAGACAGAAAGAAAGAAAGAAAGAAAGAAAGAAAGAAAGAAAGAAAGAAAGAAAGAAAGAAAGAAAGAAAGAAAGAAAGAAAGAAAGAAAGGAAGAAAATAGCTGCACAAAACCCCTGAAGCTTGGGATAGCACACCCTCCACACTGGAAGCAGAGCATTACCTTAACACAGAGTTAAAAAGTTAAGTAATTAGCTGGGAACATGAGCAAACAGAGGCAAAAACTCAAGACTACAGAATCTTACTTTGGTGACAAAGAAGATCAAAACATACAACCAGAAGAAGACAACAAAGCCAAAGCTCCTACATCCAAATCCTCCAAGAAAAATATGATTTGGTTTCAGGTCATAAAAGAGTTCAAAAAGGATTTTGAAAAGCAAGAGAAGTAGAGGAAAAATTGGGAAGAGAAATGAGAGTGATGCAAGAAAGTCATGAAAAACAGGTCAATAGCTTGCTAAAGGAGACCCTCCCCAAAATACTGAAGAAAATAGCACCTTAAAAATAGACTAACCCAAATGGCAAAAGAGGTCCAAAAAACCAATGAGGAGATGAAAGCCTTAAAAAGCAGAATTGGTCAAATGGGAAAGGAGGTCCAAAAGCTCACTGAAGAAAATAATTCCTTAAAAATTAGAATGGAGCAAATGGAAACTATTGACTTTATGAGCAATCAAAGAAATTATACATCACAACCAAAAGAATGAAAAAATAGAAGACAATGTGAAATGTCTTATTGGGAAAATAACTGATCTGGAAAATAAATCCTAGAGAGAATTTAAAAATTACTGGACTACCTGAAAGGCATGATCAAAAAAAGAGCCAAGACATCATCTTTCAAGAAATTATCGAGGAAAACTGCCCTGATATTCTAGAACCAGAAGGTCAAATATAAATTGAAAGAATCCACCAATCACCTCCTGAAAGAGATCCCCAAAGGAAAAATCTTAAGTATATTATAGACAAATTCTGGAGTTATCAGATCAAGGAAAAAATATTGAAAGCAGCCAGAAAGAAACAATTCAAGTATCATGGAAACACAATCAGGATAACACAAGATTTAGCAGCTTCTACATACAGAGGGCTTGGAATATGATATTCTGGAAGGCAAAGGAGATAGGATTACAACCAAGAATCCTCTACCCAGCAAAATTGAATATAATCCTTCAGGGGAAAAAATGGTCATTCAGTGAAATTGAGGATTTTTAAGCATTCTTGATGAAAAGACCAGAGCTGAATAGAAAATTTGACTTTCAAATTCAAGACTCAAGAGAAGCGTAAAAAGGTAAACAGGAAAGAGAAATCTTAAGGGACTTATTAAAGTTGAGTTGTTTATATTCCTCCATGGAAAGACCTTATTTGTAACTCATGAGACCTTTCTCAGTATTAGGGTAGTTAGAGGGTATACATACATACATACATATGTATGTATGTGTGTATATGTATATATACATGTATGTATAAGTGTGTATGTGTGTATGTGTATACAGGTATATGTATACATATGGGTGTATGGGTGTGTGTGTATATATGTATGTATATATATGTATATGTGTATATGTGTATGTATACGTATGTATGTGTTGAGTTGTTTATATTCCTACATGGAAAGATGATATTTGTAACTCATGAGACCTTTCTCAGTATTAGGATAGTTAGAGGGTATGCATACATACATACATACACACATACATATTTATGTATTTGTATATATACATATATGTATATGTGTGTATACATGTATATGTATACATATGGGTATATGAGTGTGTGTATGTATATATGTATGTGTATATGTCTATGTATATGTATGTATGTATGAATATATATACAGATATCTATATCTTTATCTAGATATAGATATAGATATAGATATAGATATAGATATAGATATAGATAGATATAGATATAGATATAGATATAGACAGAGGGCACAGGGTGAGGTGAATATGAAGGGATGATATCCAAAAAAATAAAATTAAGGGGTGAGAGGATTATACTGAGAGAAGGAATATGGGAGAGGTAGAATGGGGTAAATTATCTCACATAAAAGAGGCAAGATTTTACAGTGGAGGGGAAGAAGGGAGGTGAGAGGGAGTGAGTTAATCTTACTCTCATCAGATTTGGCTTAAGGAGGGAATAACATACACACTCAATTGGGTATGCAAATCCATCTTACCCTACAGGAAAATAGGGGGTAGGGGGATAAGAGAGGGGCAATGATAGAAGGCAGGGCAGATTGGGAGAGAGGGTAATCAGAAGCAAACATTTTTTGGGGAGAGACAGGGTCAAAGGAGTGAATAGAAAAAATAGCGTGGCAGGATAGGATGGAGGGAGATTTTGTTAGTCTTTCACCACATAACTATCATGAAAGTGTTTTGCATAACTACACATATACAACCTATATTGAATTGCTTGCCTTCTCAATGAGGGGGGAAGGGAATAAGAGAAAAGGGTTGATAGGGAGGGCAGATTGGGGAAAAGGGCATTTAGAATGCATGCCATCTTTGGGTGGGGGGATGGGAGAGATGGGGAGAAAATTTGGAACTCAAAATCTTGTGGAAGTGAATGTCACAACCTAAAAATAAATTAATTAATTAAAAAAAACTTAAGTTGGGTTCATAAACCATG
This sequence comes from Vombatus ursinus, assembly GCF_900497805.2. NCBI lineage: Eukaryota > Metazoa > Chordata > Mammalia > Diprotodontia > Vombatidae > Vombatus > Vombatus ursinus. Next base: position 41,078,804 of record NW_020954596.1, on the reverse strand, counting down.
CTCAGTTGAAATAAAAAAAAAAAGTCAGTCACCTGCCATTAAAAGTTTGAGAAGAAATTGTTGAATTGTCAAGTGACACAGGTTTAAATTTGAGTTTACTAAAAAAATTATTAGATGAATTTTGGCTTGGGATTATGACAGAATTTCCAACAATTTCTGAAATGGCCCTAAACATACTTCTGTCATTTTGTATTACATATTTATGTGAAGCAGCATTCTCAGCATTTACAATTATAAAATTGGAATATCGATCAACTCTGAAAAATGTTGAAGATACTCTTCATCCTGCAGTATCAAATATTCCACCAAGATTTAATTTATGTAAAAATAAATGAGCACATCCTTCTCATTCATATGCAAATTTGCTTTTGTCTTTAATAAATGGTAAAATTTTATGTATACCGATGAATTGTTTTAAAACAACTGGCCTTATGATTTATTATCAGTAAATGTTTGATTTGTATACTTATTTTATATACCTATATACCCAGGGTTGCGTAAAAATTTCTCTAGAGAAAAGGGGTTGTGAGTTGAAAAAGTTTAAGAAGCCTTGAGCTAGGAAGGGCATACTAAATTGCCTGTGAAAAACTGTGTAGTACTTTTTACAAACCTAAGATTCTCTTTGACATCCAGGCCCATCCCTTTTGGTACAAATATTCTTGCAGGGATACTATATAGCTGTAAGTTTTGAAATATCACAGTCACTAAAGAAATGAAGTTAAGCATCACTCAAAGGGCAATATAGAGGATTATGATAGATGTCACCAAGCTTCAATATATTATAAATTAGGAATTGCACAGGAGAACTTGTGTAAACCATATTGTCAGATAGATGTATTGACAGAATTAAAGGTAAATTGAACACAGAACAAAATGAAAGATAACCAATGGCCTTCCTTCATTTAGCAATGCTCTTGACACCATGTCAAGCAATTCAAAGGAAGACTCCAGATGAAATAGAGTGAAACTCCTAGTCAATTTATGGGAAGATATAGATGAAAATTACACAGGATTGTCAGGCATGGATGAATATTCCCTTTATCAATAAACATCCATTAAACTTTTTAAGTAAGTAAGCTTGTTATTCAATTTTATTTTATTTTTTTTTGTTTTATGAGACACTCATTCTCTGGTAGGTAGGTATCATCTATTATTTCCATAGTTCTCTCAAATGCAGTGCACTAACTAGGATGAAGGAAAATTTCATATAAGGAGATGACAGCATAATTTCCAAACCTAAAAATTATAAGCATAAACTGTGCATTTGAAATTATTATGGAGGTAACTGGAAATATTAACCATTTCTAGGGAACCTGTGAATATAAATGGAAATAGATCACCTCCTGACAAATTCTCAAGTGTAAGTGTAACATCACAGGATGTTGTTGACATATTCCTATATTCCTGTTAGGATCAGAGGAAAATAAGGAAAATAAGAGTTGTCACCATGGACAAGAACTATGGAACACTGATTCCTTCATTCTATGCCCAACCAAAAGAGTGACTGTCTCCTCTAATTTCAACCTTAAAGCCTCACCCTAGCCAACTAGTAATCACTTATGGCCCAACTATTGATAAAGTTGTACAAAAATTTTTACCATTAATTCCTGAACTTTATACTACATCTTTTAGTAATTAATTTTAAAAGTTGATTACCTGCCTGATAAATTATTACTTCTTATTTGTCCTAAACCTACCTCATTTATGGAAAACAAAATCACAAAAACCCTTAGTCTGAAGGAAACTCAAAAGTCATTGAGACTATCCACACATACAAAAGAATCCCCTCTACAAGACTGTCAGTAAAGGGGGAAAAAGTTCCTGAAATAATGCATTCCATACTTGGATAGTTTCAGTAATAATTAGGAATGGTTTTTTTGTTTCTTTGATTTGTGTGTGTGTCTGTCTGTCTGTCTATGTGTGTGCGTGTGTGTGTGTGCTTATTTTCCTTACATCAACCATCACTTTACTTCTTTTTGCAGTCTGTCCTTTTCTTTTGCTACTTCCTTCTAGAGGGGATCAGAACAAATCTAGTTTCTCTTCCAAATGGTGGCACTTCAAATGCTTGATTGATGATCCTTTTCTTTGGATCATGAAATCTTCTCCTCTCCAGACTAAAGCTGCCTAGTTCCTTCAAAAATTTCTAATTTGGCATGATTTTACAAATCTTCACTATTCTTGTTGCCCTCAACTAATTACCCTTTGGCTTATTCATTGTATTCCTCAAATAGTCAGAATTGAGCACAATATTTCTGAAGAAACCTTACCAGAGTAGAACAATAATATGATCTCCTTAATACTAGATAATATACAATTTTCTTGTAATTCTAATTGGACTCTTCTGCACTGACTGTTGTTCTATACCACTCATTTGGAAATATGGTATCCACACATAGCATAGTAATTCAGGGGCAAACAAATGTGTTTTTCAATCAGGGGAAGGGAAAGGTAATAAGTAATAAGCATTTATATAGTGCCTACTTTATGCCAGGAACTGTGTTAAGTGCTTTGTAAATGTTATCTTATTTGATACCAGTACCAACACAGAGGTAGATGATATTATGATCCTGATTTTACAGTTGAGGAAACTGAGTCAGACAAGGTTGAATGACTTGCCCAGGGATACACAGTTATTAAATGTCTGATTGATTTAATTTGATTTGAACACGCATCCTCTAGACTCCAGGTCCAATACTCTTTGTATTGTGCCACCAACTTCCTCTAAGGTAATGCTATCTTTTTTATTTTCAAGTAATTCTTGATTGTCTTTTGGTATATGGCAGCATGCATAGATTACTATCTTCAATGAACAATCTGTGATGCCATAATCAGTCTTTATTCCTAAATAGAACCCTTCATTCAATTTTGTGTCTCTTGACACTACCACCCAATGTTCCCATAGCAGAACTTTTAAAATTGCTTGTTGAATTGAACTTAACCTAATTTAACTTAAGAATGGTATTGTGCAAGCCCTCGTTCCACTATGGAAGATAGCTTAAATATATAGCACTCAGTTATAGAACTCACTTGAGTGGGATTACTGGCTAGCATCCCCTAGAGTCATCTCCTCAATCCTCTTCACTTTCTCTTCTATTTAGAGCTGACTACTTCTCACACTGAGCCCTCAAAGACAATGAAAAAGCAATGCTTAGCCAAAAGCCCTTAACATTTACTCAGGAGGTTTCAGTTCCTCCTTAGCTTGGTTGTCTTTAAAAAAGCCACTGGTTAAGGATCTGAAATTCCATTTTGAGATAACAAGTATTCCATCCTGGTGCCTTTAGGAACATGAAAGAAACTAGTTCCTTTATTCACCTTTCATGAAGAAACATTTGAGATGATCTGCTACTTAAACAAACTTAAAAATAAAAAACCTCCTATCTTTGTTATAGCAAGAATACAACTATGGATGAGGTTCCGTATCTTCAGTACTGAAGGTTCAATGCCTTAAAATCTTTAACCAATGGAAAATAAATTCACATTAAGTGTATCAAGTTAAGTAAATATTTAAATGTTACACATTACTCGTGGAATTCTTGAACTCTCTGACCCATTTTCTGGAACTCTATAGCAGTTACTATGGATACAAAAGGAGTCTGTACAGGACTGAGAGTCATTTTAGATATTTATGTCTGGTTAGTAGAGCCACTACCTAACCAAAACTTCCAGAGGTTCATCTCTCTTTTGCTTAGACTGCTATTGGAATTATACTCAAAGTGTTTTCATCTTTGATGTACCTTTGTAGTACCTGACTTATAATGCTTAGACATTTTGTGTAGATTTCTATATTTCCTAATGGAACTAAATTTTTTTGTGATTTTATTGTTTTTATTATTCACATTTTATTTTTTTTCTTTTTTTAGGAAATACATTTACATTCATATTAAACATATTTTCACATTAGTGATGTTGTAAGTAAAAATTAAAACCAATAGGAGGAACCATCAGAAAGAGGAAACAAAACTCAACAGAAGAGAAAAAAAAAAGAACAATTCAACTTCCATAGTTCTTTCTTCGGATGTGGATAGCAATTTCCATCACAAGGCCTCTGGAGATGTCTTAGATTCTTGTATTGCCGGGAAGGGTTAAATTTATCAATATTAGTCATCACACAACATGGCTGTTATTGTGTACAACGTTCTCTTGGTTCTGCTCACTTCACTAAACATCAGACCATACAAGTCTTTCCAGGTTTTTCTGATGTTAGCCTGCTCATCATTTCTTATAGCACAACAGTATTCCATTACATTCATATATCACAACTTGTTCAACCATTCCCCAATTGATGGGCATCCTCTCAATTTCCAATTCTTTGCCACCACAAAAAGAGCTGCTATGAATATTTTTGTACATGTAGGTACTTTTCCCATTTGTGTGATCTCTTTGGGATATAGCCCTAGAAGTGCTATTGCTGGGTCAAAGGGTATGCACATTTTTATAGCCTTTTGGGCATAGTTCCAAAGTGCTCTCCAAAATGGTTGGATCATTTCACAACTCCACCAACAATGCATTAGTGTTCCAATTTTCCCACATCTTCTCCAACATTTATCATTTTCCTGTTTTGTCATGTTGACCAATCTGATATGTGTGATGTGGTACCTCAGAGTTGTTTTGATTTGCATTTCTCTAATCAATAGTGATTTAGAGCATTTTTTCATATGAGTATAGATGGCTTTAATTTCTTCATCTGAGAACTGTCTGTTCATATCCTTTGACCATTTATCAATTGGGGAATGGCCTGTATTCTTATAAATTTGACTTAATTCTCTATATATTTTAGAAATGAGGCCCTTATCAGAGAGATTGGTTGTAAAAATTCTTTCCCAACTTTTTACCTTCCTTCTAATCTTAGTTGCATTGGCTTTGTTTGTATAAAATCTTTTCAATTTAATGTAATCAAAATTATCCATTTTGCTTTTCGTAATGTTCTCTATCTCTTGTTCGGTCATGGATTCTTCTGTTCTCCATAGATCTGACAGGTAAACTATTCCTTGCTCTCCCAATTTGCTTATAGTATCAGCCTTTATATCTAAATCATGAACCCAGTTTGACTTTATTTTGGTCTATGGTGTGAGATTTTGGTCTATGCCTAGTTCCGGCCATACTCTTTTCTAGTTTTCCCAACAGTTTTTTTCAAAGAGTGGGTTCTTATCCCAGAAGCTGGGGTCTTTGGGTTTATGGAATACGAGATTACTATAGTCATTGACTACTATGTCTTGCATATTTAACCTACTCCACTGATCCACCACTCTTATTTCTTAGCCACTACCAAGTAGTTTTGATGATTGCTGCTTTATAATACAATTTAAGATCTGGAATGGCTAGGCGACCTTCCCCTGCATTTCTTTTCGTTAGTTCCCTTGATATTCTTGACCTTTTGTTCTTCCAAATGAATCTTGTTATTATTTTTTCTAACTCTATAAAATAATTTTTGGTAGTTTGATTGGTATGGCACTGAATAAGTAAATTAGCTTAGGTAGAATTGTCATTTTTATTATATTAGCTCGGCCTACCCATGAGCAATCGATGTTTTTCCAATTATTTAGATCTGACTTTATTTGTGTGAAAAGTGTTTTGTAATTGTGTTCATAGAGTTCCTAGATTTGTTTCGGGAGGCAGACTCCTAAATATTTTATAATGTCTACAGCAAGTTTAAATGGAATTTCTCTTTCTGTCTCTTGCTGTTGGGCTTTGTTGGTAATATATGGAAATGCCAATGATTACGTGGGTTTATGTTTAGCAAGCAACTTCGCTAAAGTTGTTCATTATTTCAAGTAATTTTTTACTTGATTCTCTAGGATTCTCTAAGTATAACATCATGTAATCTGCAAAGAGTGATAACTTTGTTTCTTCTTTGCCTATTCTAATACCTTCAACTTCTTTTTCTTCTCTTATTGCTAAAGCTAACGTTTCCAGTACGATATTGAATAACAGTGGTGATAAAGGACATTCTTGTTTCACCCCCGATCTTATTGGAAATACTTCTAACTTGTCCCCATTACATATTATGCTTGCTGAAGGTTTTAGATAGAAGCTATTTATTATTTTCAGGAGGACTCCATTTATACCTATGCTCTCTAGTGTTTTTAATAGGAATGGATGTATTTTGTCAAAAGCTTTTTCTGCATCTATTGAGATGATCATGTGGTTTCTGTTGGTTTTGGTATTGATATGATGAATTATGCTGGTAGTTTTCCTAATATTGAACCAGCCCTGCATTCCTGGTATAAATCCTACCTGGTCATAGTGTATTATTCTTGTGATAAGCTGCTGTAATCTATTTGCTAATATTTTGTTTAAAATTTTTTCATCTATATTCATTAGAGAAATTGGTCTATAATTTTCTTTCTCTGTTTTGACTCTTCCTGGTTTAGGTATCAGCACCATACTTGTATCATAAAAAGAATTTGGTAAGACTCCTTCTTCACCTATTTTCCCAAGGGGTCTATATAGTATTGGAATTAATTGTTCTTTAAATGTTTGATAGAATTCCCATGTAAATACATCTGGCCCTGGAGATTTTTTCCTAGGGAGTTCACCAATGGCTTGTTCAATTTCTTTTTCTGAGATGGAGTTATTTAAGTATTTTACTTCCTCTTCTGTTGATCTGGGCAATTTATATTTTTGTAAATATGTATCCATTTCACTAAGATTGTCAAATTTGTTGGCATATAGTTGGGCAAAATAATTCCTAATTATTGTTTTAATTTCCTCTTCCTTGGTGGTAGCTTCACCCTTTTCATTCTTGATACTAGTAATTTGGTTTTCTTCTTTCTTTTTTTTAATTAAATTAACCAAAGGTTTATCTATTTTATTGGGTTTTTTTTCACAAAACCAGCTCTTAGTTTTATTTATTAGTTCAATAGTTTTCTTAATTTCAATTTTACTAATTTTTCCTTTGGTTTTCAGTATTTCTAATTTGGTGTTTAATTGAGGATTTTTAATTTGTTCTTTTTCTAGTTTTTTTTTAGTTGTATGCTCAATTCATTGATCTCCTCTTTTTTATTTTATTTTATTTATTTTCTATTTTATTTATGTAATCATTTAGAGATATAAAACTTCCTCTAAGAACTACTTTTGCTGCATCCCATAAGTTTTGGTTGTCTCATTATTGTCATTCTCTTGAATGAAATTATTGATTGTTTCTATGATTTGTTCTTTGACCCAATCATTTCTTAGGATTAGATTATTTAGTTTCCAATTATTTTTTAATCTATCTTTCCATGGCCATTTATTACATATATATATATTTTGCATCACGATCTGAAAAGGATGCATTTAATATTTCTGACTTTCTGCATTGCATTGTGAGGTTTTTATGCCCTAGTATATGGTCAGTTTCTGTGTATGTGCCATGTACAGCTGAGAAAAAAGTATATTCCTTTCTAACCCCATTCAGTTTTCTCCAGAGGTCTATCATGCCTAACTTTTCTAATGTTCTATTCACCTCCTTAAACTTCTTTCTTGTTTATTTTGTGTTAAGATTTATCTAGTTCAGAGAGGGGGAGGTTGAGGTCCCCCACTATTATAGTTTTGCTGTCTATTTCTTCCTGTAACTCCCTGAACTTCTCCTCTAGGAATTTAGATGCTATACCATTTGGAACATATATGTTTAGTGATGATATTACTTTATTGTCTATGGTGCCTTTTAGCAGGATGTAGTTTCCTTCCTTATCTCTTTTGATAAGATCTATTTTTGCTTTTACTTTGTCTGAGATCAGGATTGCTACCCCTACTTTTTTTACTTCAGCTGAAGCATAATATATTGTGCTCCAGCCTTTTACCTTTACCCTGTATGTGTCACTCTTTTTCAAATGTGTTTCCTGTAAGCAATGTACTGTAGGATTATGGTTTTTAATCCTTTCTGCTATACGTTTCTGCTTTATGGGATTCACAGTTATGATTACTGTGTCTTTTTCTCCATCTTTTTTTTCACCATTTGTGCTTTTCTTTCTCCTTCCCCACCACCAGTGTTTTACTTTTGACCACTGCCTCCTTCATTCCCACCTCCCTTCTATGGAACTAATTTAAAAAAAAAAATTTCAACAAGGTTAATAGTACAACATCTTAACCAAGATAACAAATCAAATTGATGTTTTTGTCTATTAAAAATCTATTTCTCAATGGGATTTTTGAAAATAAAGTATTTTCCTTAATTTTTAGAGAGTTAAAAACATTTTAACCTTACAGATTACTTAAGCTAATTTTAATTCATTATGAGGCAGTCAGGAGCTTTGATAAAATATCCTTTTTTCTAACCCCATTAGGGGATATCAGTAAATCACAAATAAATGAAAGAAAAATTTAATTACTCATAGATTTCTTCTCCTAAGATTCATATCTTTCTGGGATAGAATCATATACCTTCAGATTTAGAAGGGGGCCTGCGGAGGTTATCTAGTTCAGCACCCCACTTTTCAAGGAGGTAAAGTACTATCATCACTTGAGAAATGAACTAAAAAATCCCCACATAGTTAAATGACTCTCTCAAAGTGATATAGCTAAAAAAAAAAAAATAAGATGATGTTTCAGATCACCTTCCACTTATTTATAATAAATTAAACTTTTAAATAACTCTGGAAAAGCAATATAAAGACAAAGACATACATTTATCTTTGTGATTTTCCAAGGTTGATAAACTAAGTTAAAATTATTTTTACCAGTTTTAAAAGTTTAACTTGATTTTAGCATCCTGAGCAGCTTATTAGTAGTTTAAGAATACTCAGCTCCTACAATTTCTGTCACTATTGAAACTGAGTAGTCTCACAAAATGCTGACATTAAACCTTGGGAGCCAATTTTCATAGAGAACTGTTTAAACATTCTAGGGCAGCATTTTTCCTATCAGTTAAGCTTTAAAAGGTATTTGTGATCTATAGAGGTGAGTTAGACAGAAAGAAATGTGCAATACATAAGAGGAATGGCACATGCTAGTGCAAAATACATTCAATAATTTCAGAATAAAAAGAATAAGTTGCCTTCAATTATATTTTGTCTGCTCTAATCAAAATTATCATTCAAATTTAGGATATTTCATCTTTTTCTTTCACTCATTTTTAGTTTGGAGATTAATTGCCTTCTTACATGGGATATTAAAACATATATTAACTATGTTGCAAGCTCTCTGATTCACATCTTTTGGATAAGTGGCATATATGATAGGATTTAAACATTGATCAGTAGAATAGAATAGCATTTTAGTCTAATTTTGAATATCACAGGGCTATATATTCAGTTTAGATTACAAATGACCAATTCAGTAAACAAAATTATATCGATCCATGCCATTTAGATAAAACCAATTGTTCAAATGTTTTTAATATTAAAATTTTAAAGTGACAAAGCCATGTCACTTTAAATGACAGAATGTCATAATCTATCAGTTTTTAATCACATGTCAACCATGTACTTGTCATGCTAGGTCCTTGAGAGAAAAAGAAAAGAAAAAGAAAGCAAGCAAGCAAGAAAAGGAAAGAAAAAGAAAGAAAAAGGAAGGAAGGAAGGAAATGCCTACTATCATTTAACATATATAAAGATGTACCAAAAATACTAGGGAGAAAGGGAAGAATGGCACCATCAGTTGGGATTGATTGGTAGAGGCTTTTTGTATGAAGTAGTATATTTTAAAAAAATGATAGTAATATATTTCATGTACTAGCACAATGCCTGGCATATAATGGGGACTTAATAAATGTTTGTTGAATTGAGTTCCTTTTTCAAAGAACCATCCCAGTAGAAGTGCACATAACTTCACTCACTAATTAGTCTGACAGCAAATATAGAAGCACAGGATTCAGACTGACATGGAAATATAGGGGAGCAAATCAAGCAAGAAAACATTCATAAAAGACCTATTATGTGATTTGCACTGTGCTAAACATGAGGGATATAAAAAAGCAAAAAAAAAAAAAACAGCAAAAAAATCAGTCCCTACACTCAAGAACCTCATAATCTAATGGGACACACAACATGCAAACATCTATGCACAAATAAGATATATACAGGATAAATTGGTGATAATCAACAGAGGGAAGGCATTAAAGAGTATGAGGAAATGGTTTGTCCTAAAGTAACATTAAAGCTAAGACTGGAACGAAGCCAGAGAAGCCAGGAGGCAATGATAAGGAGGGAAATAGTTCCATGCCTTATGGCTAGAATTGAGAAATGGTGTATTGTGTGTAAGAAGGAGCCCAATGTCATAGGATCAGAAAATATGTGGAGGGAAGTAAGGTATAAGAAGATTGGAGAGGTAGGAAGGGGACAGATGATAAAGGGCTTTAAAAGCCAAAAGGAATTGTATTTGATCCTGAAGGTAATAGAGAGCAACAGGAGTCGATTGAATAGGACAATGACATAGTCAGACTTGTGCTTAAGGAAAATCAATGTTATTATTGAGAGGAGAATGGAGTGCAATATGGAGAGGCTTGAAACTGTAATCTATTTTAATTATTGAAACATTAATAAAATAAAGAAATGTGATTTCTTTTATGGGAAAATGTCAATGTTGATTTTGCTAGAATATTGTGATTATAAGTGGTTCAAAATATGGGTATGTTGATTAAATTTCCTCTTTACAAAAATTCCTGTTGATTAGTAACTCTAGATGCTACTCATCAGATCTAAAGAATCTTACAGATCTTTCATTACAGGCAGCATGATACACTAGTGGAATAGTACCTTCCCGTCTTTAAAGCATATATGCTGACATTGTCTGTCCCTACTACTTCCCTCCTATCTAGTTATATTTCACTGCTCCAAGTATTGCTACCTTCTGTCCTTAAAACATTTCTTCTACCTGTCATGCTTACAGAAACCTATTACAAAGCACTTTGGAAGAATCCCAAATTTTTAGATATAATGAGTGGGAACAGGTGCACAGAGAATGAGAAGTATTCATTATATGCATTATTGGATTTAGTTGAATGAGGTGGTTTTAATTCTTTAGATTCATCAAAATAAAGGTTGATATCATGTTATATCTTCATCTGGTTAAAGGTTTTATCTCTAAATATTTCAAAAGTGGAAGAAGCTTTCTGGATGACCAAGTTTAAGAAATGGATTGGAAGGATAACAACTGTGAGTTTTTATTTTTGGTTTGACTTTGTTTATTTATGGTTTGACTTTGAAAAGCTTACTGACTTATTTTGTTTCACTTTTATTATCTATAAAAACAGGTAAAATGTTAAAATAATTAAAAATAACAAAGTATTTTTCATATGTGATAGGGTTTTCAGGCAGGCAGGGTTAGGGACAAAGGGAAACCATGGTCAAATAAGAAATGGAAAAATAGCAATAAAATGTTTTTAAAATAGTTAATGGAAGATATTCAGTAAATACTCATAATGAGTTTAGAAGATGAAAATGTGTTTTAAAATAATCAAGGCCAGCTCATTTGCTAATTTTTAATATAGCATTTAGTTTATTCACACAGAAATGGATTCTTCAATTTGATATTCTGATGGTCACTGATTTCACTGGTTTTGGTATTATTCCTAGAGATGCAATTAGTAATTCCTCTATGCCATTTCTTGCAATATAATTATTTTTAACCATTTGTCAAATCTTCCATATAGGATTGACGAAATATGCTGGAAGCTTTCCTCTGCTTCTTTTGTTAATTCCAGAGGACCAACACAGCACTCATGCTGTCACATTTTATTTTTGATAAAACAATATCTACCTCCTTTTCTGATCAAATATGTCCTTGATGGTGTCCTTCATGCTATTTCTCTGATGGAAGCCAGAGTCTGAAATATACTATAATCACCTTACAACCTCCATATCTTTCCCTTGCCTTTTGGTTAAAGAAATTTGAGATCATGAATAGAGATAGACCCATGAACTACCTGGTAAGGATACTTTGTCTACCAATGCAGGTGAACACCCTCTCAGTGATTTATAATATCAAATAGTTGCCTACAACTCTGACAGGTTAAAAGACTTGCTCAGGAGCAGATATTTGGGATGTTTCAGAGGTGGTATTTGAATCCAAATTTTCTTAGATTTGAGGTCAATTCTTTATCCCCTGGGCCATGCTCACTACCTTTAACATAGTGACTCTGAGAATGTTAGATTACATAATTTTTAGTCCTATAGCATAACTAGGAGAATATTAGTTTTAAAAAAGATATATATTTTTGACAGAGGATAATAGAAAGAGATGTATAAAGACATCATTTACAAAATGTCACATAGCCTAATCTCTTCCTATTCAGTTCTGGAGCCAGGTTATTGTCAATTCATTGGACATATGCAGTGTATTTGTGTTTGGTTGTGTGCATATATGTGTAAAGGAAATATTAGTGATATCTGCAGTTGTAGGTATCTATTAGCATAGATTCAGATATAAATTATATGGGTGTGTATGTGAGCACATGGAAGAGGAAAAAAAAAGATTATTCAGAAAATTTTATGACATGCTTTGGATGGCATGTGCCATCATCAAATGTATTGAGATTGGGGCCATGAGTGGCCAATAACTTCCAACATGGTTGAGATAGAGATTTGAACTCCAAAACCAAAATGCCCTTGAAAACTAAAATTTTACTTCATGGAGAAGCTTGGTGTGAGTTGAGGTGCTGTGTGATTTTTGAAATGTAAATCTACCCTCTAATTAGGAACCTCTCTAATTGTCATTGACATTCACTGCCCAGGATACTTGTATTGATAGACCAGTTCAACGTGTTGTCCGTACAACTGTATGTCACAGTTTGAACAATAAGTATGCTTCATCAAATTGATTGTTCCTGTGTTATTTATTAGGCCAAATTCTTTTGAATGACAATGAGTTCATTTTAGATACTTTGTCACAATTGAGTCTTGTTTTAGCACTTTGATCTAAAAACTGAAATTTCTGGAAGATTTCACTATCTATACAGAATCTTTATCCATTTGAATTCTGAATTCTGATAAGTATATCCTTCATTAACATTTCAAACAAATTTGACAAATGTAGGTACATTATTTTATCTATCACTTAATAGACACTTGAGCAAATATACCCCTGCTTCATTTATCAAGTAATATCAAATATATGGTTGACATCTTGTTGGAGGAATATTTTTAAGGCATCATTTTGCTCTTATTTGTTAAGAGAACACAAAAATAAACAATGAAATCTTGTATTCTTGAAACCATCAACTGTAAGATACAAAAATGAAGGCTGTCACAAAATATTGTTTCTGAAATTTGACTGTGCTTTTCTATTTTCATTGAAAATTAGCCTGATACTACAGGTATAGATTATTTTCATACATTTTGAATTCAAAGGAAAAATATAATTTAATAGAAAATTTAGTAATCTTATATTGTGCTGTTTATGGTATGAATATGTGAAAAGACTACTACAAAAATAATTATCCAACACTCAATCATGAAGATAGGATGTACAAAGGTATAACACTTTTCATATATTTTTGAACTTTTTCAGTGTATAGCTCGTGTGTGCTGATTTTTTTCCTCATGTTATATGGGATGGCTCTATTTTAGGGTGAGGAGAAAACATAAAGAGGCTAACTATGATGATGTTAGAAACAGAAAATTTCAATAGAATACTTATTTAAAATTAAATAACTATCCAAAATAAGGGTCCCTAAGAGAGATGGGATGCCTATTTAGAAGTCTTAAAGTACAAGCTTTATGACCACTTAATGGGTATATTACAGGAGGGATTATTTGGAAGCATAAGTTAGAGTTCATGGTCATTGAAATCCCTAAAAACCTCTCAAATTCTATAGTGAATTACAATTTATGTTACAGTCATAGCGGATGAATAGGAAAAGAAATTAAATAAAAAAAAAACTTGATGAAATTCCCCAAATTAAATCAACATAAACTTTAATACTTAAGAACTTCCACACAAAGGTGAGCAGAGCCAAAAAAGGTGAAAAAATGTTTAAAAATATAATTCAATAGTAAGAAATGAAAGCAAAAAAACATACTGACTACACAAAAGTTTCATGCTTAAAAATCTAGAAGACTTTAAAAAAAATAGGAGGTGCTAGAAATGATGTGATGATATAATTTGAAATTATTGATATAGATATAAATATAAAATATAAATAACAGAATTTTTCAATATGTTATACAGTTATGCTTTGTTTTTTTCTTCAGTATAATTAAACATATTGAGGGTAATGATGTCATACATAGTATTCTATACACATGGTCCTCCACCTCCGCAAAGAATCAGACCTTCATATCTTCTTATATCTCTTCTTGGATGCCACATGGTCGTCAGACTTTAGCAACAGACAGTTTTGATTGCTTTTTGATTGTTCTTTCCATTTACATTGCTATAGTCCTTGTGTGGACTGTTGAACCTAATTTACTTTGCATCCATTTATGTCTTTCCATGATTCTTTGTATTTATCTTCTCTGCTTCATGCAGAACAGTAATATTGCATTCCATTAAAGTACCACGATTTCTTTAGTCATTTCCTAACTGTTAGGCACTTACTGTTTCCTGTTCTTTCATGCTGCTAAAATAAGGGCTACTATATATATTTTGGAATTGTAGGATCTTCCTTTTTGCCCTTGATCTATTTGGGGTCTATGTCTAGCAATGGGCTTTCTGGGTCAGGGAATATGGACATTTTAGGATGACAAGTGTTTTATAAATAAATGCCTGGAATGAATAGATATATAGACTATAATATGTATACATATTCTCAGATATGAGTATCATTAAAAGAAAACAATTAAGTCATTTTAATACATTTTCTTTAAATGTATGAAAAAGAATTTCATGATTTCCTCACAATTTTATTACTGTATATTTAACATTCAGTTCACCTAATTTTTATTTAACTTATAAATGGATCTCTGTCTATAATGCCTAAGGAGGATAGCGTGGTATGCTTGTTCCTAGATATATCAATGAATCATTAGAACAGCTGTTTGCAAAGGTCAAATATACAAACTCCACCCATGTATTGCCTAAAAAAATGGATAATTAATATATTTCTAATTTGAATATTCCAACTGAAAGAGCATATATATAGTTACTATGTTTTAACTCTTCTAGTAGCAGAGAATACCAGATAACAAATTGAAGAGTAACAAACGAAAATATTATACCCTAACTTGATTTGCCTCCTTATGTATCCCTGAGCATGAAGAAGTCCCTCCTTTATCTTATTTCATATTAGTCCTTAGTCTTATATTCAAATTTATGCTAAGAAGAAGTAAATCAATCTATAGAGGCATAACTAATAATTTCAGCATTTTTCATCTTTAAAATAGTAGAGCAGGGTGGGTATTAAGAGGTAACTTTTACTTGTCTCATGGAATGCTTAAAAGATCAAATAGCATCTTAGGGTCAGGCAATTCTCTATGGCCATATCTCAGTCATTTAAATATGGCTATATGGGCCCAGATGTAAACATACAATAGACATGAACATACTCATTCTGTTTCTATTAATAGAGCATAAGGGAAGGAACAGGGATTTTTTTTTATTTTGTTTTTGTTTTCCTTTTTTGAGCAATAACTTACCAATCTAACTATTTCTGACACTTTATAAAAACTTAGCCATCAACTCCTAGATAGAAGAAATAACCTCATTATTTATTAAATAGCATATATCATCTATAGTAAGAGATATAGATCTGAGCACATGGATAGCATAGGGAGTCACCTGGATATTCACTATGAGTTAAATTGGTCACTTCTAAGGAATTGCCTTAGCATATTCTAAAAGTTTCCAGATCATGAAGGAAATTATTTGAGTTAGCAATGTTTAAGTAACCTGTGCCCATTACCAAGACCTCTGGGTCTTGTACCTGAACTCATCTTTAGGAATTTTCTCTCTAATGAATAGTTTCTACAATTGCTTTGTATCATGTTTATCCCCACCAAGAGTATCAATGTTGCAACCTCCTTATTTTAGAGCCCCCATAGGGGTGTTCAATTTTCTTCTTAGAAACATTAGATACCCATGATATGAAATAAAGAAAAGGTTTTATTAATATGCATATAAAGAACAGATAATGAGTTTGTATTCATATATGCTTAGCAAGGGAGTATTTTTATTCATTGAGTGCCATTTTTTCAACTCCTTCACTGCTTTAAATGATTTTTTCCTATGTCCCTGCAAATGACTCATAACACCAGCTGCAATTTCAGCGGCTTAATTGAGTTACAATCTCAAATTCCAGGGCCAATTCACTGTGAAATACCGGCACAGCGGATAGAGTGCTGGGCCTGGAATGATGAAGACAAGTTCAAATCTGACCTCAGACACTTACTAGCTGTGTGAATATGGTCAAGTCACCTAACCTGTCTGTCTCACGTTCCCCAATATGAAAATGGGGATAAACTTGCAAGGTTGTTGCAAGGACCAAATGAAATAATATTTGCAAAATGTTTAGCACAGTTCCTAGCACATATTAGGCACTTAATAAATCCTTGATCTCTTTCCTTCTCTTTTTCCCTTGAATGAGCAATTTCTGTGCCATAGTATCTTGTGAGGGACTGTCTGATGTTGGCAGCTACCAGGTTGCGCGCTGTGGCAAGAGTAGGGTAAGATCTGGGTATTTTGGAAGACGAGGCAGGGGCTGTGGTAGGCGGAGTCGTGGTCAACTGGGATGGGCTGGATACGGAGAAGCCCTGAGGCAGTGGGCAGTGCTATGTGAGATAAGCTGGGTACAAGGAAGTAGCGGAGCTTGTGCTCCTGAGGCAAGGGGTGGTGCCACGTGGGAGTGGGATGGCAGAGGACTGAGTTCCCTTTGCTTACTCCCCTCCCTATATGCTAAGTCATCCCCAGATGCCTCTTGTGACCTTCCTGACTTCCTGGGTCCCTTTGTGTAGCACTGACCCAGGCCCCTCCTCCCAGTATCCGAGTCTGACTTCCTAGGTCATGTACTCTGTCTATGCACTAATCCCAGACGCCTCCTCCCTGTATCTGGTCCTAGCCTCCTACGTCACTCCCTCCCCCTTGGTGTGCTAAACTCAGACAGCCCCTTCCGGTATCTGACCCTACAATCATTGGCTAATAAGCGGGCTGGGGAGGAGGGGTTAAGTAGGTACTTAGGAATGAGCATGGTCAGATCACGCGCGCTCTCTCTTGGCTCCTGTTCTGTTGCTCTGGCCTTGCTGCTTGGGCTTGCTATGATGGCTTGTTGTGATGGCCTCTGAATAAAGCTCTGGTGTTGGCGCCTCCCGATGGCTCATCTCTGTGTGTTTATCCGGTTGAGGACCAAAGACTCGGAAGTGAGTATGACTCTGGTAGCAAGCTCCTTATAAGAGGAGAGGCTACCGGCGTGTGGCCGGCAGAAGGTTGGCGCACGGCCAGTACAGTATCTGCTGCTTCTACCTCAGCTCCTGGCTACTCTTCCTGTTGACTGCTACACTGTCTCTGCCCGGGGCTACTTACCAAGTAGTGTTAGATTTCTGACTCTGAATCACTTTCCTCATCAACATCACTTCCCACAAGCCCCAACACCATCCTCTCTTCTTTTTCATGGGATCATCACAAAAGGACTGTGGGATCAGTCCTATGGAGCTCTCTTTACACACCCACTCCATTCACCAGGGGTATATATGAACAAAAAGTCCTATTTGATGTTTCTTCAGCATCCTGTTACAAGAAGAAGTAGTAAGCAGATGTTGATTGTGTTTCTCCTATTAAAACCTAATATAAATTCAATTTTATGGGACACATTTGATATGTGAAGAAGAAAAACTTAAAACAGAAGAAGACTGGGTTCACGTTTGACCAGTGAACTGCCATACCTCCATGTTTTCCTTTAAAAACAGAAGTATGAAGTATGATGTTCTTTCTTTGTACAGCCAACACTAATTTTAGAAAATATATCACTTTCAATCAAGACACTATAAAAAGGTACATGGAAGGAGTATCTGAAGGTAACTAAAGCTGTTCGTGAACTTCAACTTTCGGATTTCTTTTAAAAATTACATGTACTCTTTGAGTCTTGTTTAGAAGAGACAATAAAAGGAAACATACAAAAATAACTCAGGAAATTGGTTATATAAATAACAAATATAAAAATACCTAAAGTGTGTGGTATTGCTCTCTCTCTGTCGTCTCTCTGTCTCTCTCTCTCCCTCCCTCCCTCCATCTCTCCCTTTCTCTATCTCCACTCCTCTTTTTACCTCTCTCTCTCCCCTTTCTTTCCTCTTCTCCCTCTTTCTCATGCTCTCTCTCTCTCTTTCAAGTGTGTATGTGTTTTTCTGTCTGTACTGTAAGATGCTTTCAATGGATGCTTCTTGCTAATCATTTTGTGTCTGTGTGGTTTTTTTTTTTGCTTTTTTCTAGATGGTAGATATGAATTTTAAGTCAATTTGCCACTCTGGTATTATTTCTTAAAGCTCATGTTATAATGTGACAATGCTGTCTGTGAATTTTTCAGGAGAAAACTTTCAATTAGATGTTGCTATTAATAGTTGTCTATTAGATTTAATCATCAATCTAGATAAGGGAGGAAAAAGAAAAAAAAACAAGCTGTGCAATACCACACTATGGGTTTCAAATTATCATCTAGCAGATAACTACCAATATATATCATGATAGCTTGAATTTTATTTCAGAAGCTTACTATTTTTCATAAAAATAGTAAAAATTCCTGTATTACAAATGCAGATCTCAAATATTCTCAACAATTTAACAAATACACTATGCTACAATGGGAAAACTATTGCATATAATCATATAGCTATAATATTGAGATATTAGAACTTAATATTGTTTAAAAAGATATCACCATAACTAATGCACATAATTTCTAAGTTATGTAGAATAGAAAAAATGAAAATATAGAGATATTGCAGAAGAAATAAAAAATATATGTGAAGAGGAAAAGGCAGATATAATCCCAATCACACTATGTGCTACTAGATCTGTAACAAATATGCTTTCAATGAGCCTAGACTTATTACTTTCATTTATTGGAAAAATAGTTATTTATGTACAATATTCAAGATAACATTGAATATTAAAGAATAACAACAAGTTAGGGATTTGTCCTAGGACTGTTTCTATCTCAATCCCCCCCCAAAAAATGAGAACAAGGATAACAACAATAAAGATAAAGTGGATAAAAAACAGGTGGATCTAATGGCTGCTTTATTAACTCAGACATTTCATAGTGGTGAATAAATTACTAGGAAAGCACTTCCCCATACTGCTCTAAGACATAAGACTGATCTCAACTCTCTTTAGAGAAAGCATTACTACAGCCTCAAAATCAGAAACCAGTGACTCCTCCAAATATAGGTCAATTACATATGTTTCTCCATCATACAAAGCTTTCACAGATTGTTGGCGGAAAGGACCAAGATTAATAAAGGACTTATTATGTGTTAAACTGTAGCACATAGGCACTTTCAAAGTGCTTTACAAGTATTATATCATTTGATTCTCATAACAACCCTGTGATGTAGTCGTTATTTATTACCCCCAATTCACAACTAAGGAAACCAACACAGACAAAGTTTAAGTGACTTCCCCAGAGTCACAGCCTGTAGGTATCTGAAGTCAAATTTGAATTCAGATTTTCTTGTCTCTAGGTCCAAAGTGCTATCAACTGTACCAAAGCACTAGCTGCCCCAAACAGTTTATACACACAAGAAAACATCCTGGTTATGGAGCAAAAAAGATATCCCTGAAAATTCCTATAGTGAAAAAGGAGTTTAAACATTCTGGTTATGGAGCAAAAAAGATATCCCTGAAAATTCCTATAGTGAAAAAGGAGTTTATCAATTCAGTAATTATTGAATAAGTAACTCCAAATTGCCATAATATCTATATTGCCTTTATTAGTTATTATAAAGACTTTGATTCAATCCCACATTTCCATCTAATTTATATACTACAAATACATAGAATAAAATAAAGTATACTAAGAACATTAGCTTATTTGTCTACGTGGAAAAGTTATCTACTTAAAATATCCCCTCAACAAAATAAGCCAATAATTTTTATAAAATCTAGCTTTATTGGTAGAGGGCAGTTTAAATCAGTTATGGTACTACCTAGTCTTGAAATCATTGACTCTCCTAAATATAACCTAGAAGGACTTTCAATTTAAAGTTAACTCAACCAAAACAGCTTATTAATCACTTTAGGTATATGGATGAATCCAAGCTTTGTGGTTCCATTAAAAAAAACCCATATTCTTTATTTTTCATCTCATGGAGTCTTTCTCCAATGAATTTTAAAATCTTTACAATAAAGAAAGACAGAGTGAAGGCTTAAAGTTTGTACCTAGAAGTCACAAAAAAACAATGAATAAAAACTCCTATTATCTATAGATATTTTCATCTCCTCCAGGCAAAATATCAGGTATAAATCTGTCAACAAAAACATTGTGATTGAATATATGAAGAGATTTACTTGGCAAGGTGTGCTGGATTCAGCTTGAAACAGCTCATGAGTGTTGATTGTTAAATATTCAATGTAAGCATTTACAACTGAAAAATCAACAAAGGCTAATATATGGGCTTTATTTATTCACTTTTGTTGACTGTTAGACTTAATAAAGTGATGGAGAAAATGTTAATAATGCAAATTAAATTTAAAAATGTGCCCTGAATAATTTTTTGAGAGCCAGGTCTCATTTGCCAACATACTATTTCTTACTGGCATTCTGAAACAAAGTTGAATGTGAAGAACAATTTAAAAAAATAAATCCTATATATTACTAATCTTAATATATGTTTTCTCTACTGGAAAATGGACCTCAAAAGATTTAGAAAGTATCCTAACAAAAACCTATAAACATTAAAGGAATATAAGACCCATCACTTTAAGGCAGGAATAGAAAATCAGATACTTCCTGCCCCAAAAGGAGGAAAATAACTGAAAGTCATTCATAAAACACATGGTTAAAAAAAAAAACTACAGAATTACTTTTGGGATAAACAAGTCTTACTTCAGAGAACAATATTGTAAGGCTGGTAATGGGCACATGCATTGGAATTTATTTAATATAACCAATAGCAGTTTATTTATAAATGGATGCTACAAAACTGCTAAGATGTAAGAAAATTGAAAAGGCCCTCAATGCATGACATCCAAATGAATTCACCCAATAATATGTCAACAAATAACAAATAAATGAGTCATGTGGATTGGTTTGTGCATATGAAGACAGTTATGATGACAACTAAAGTCTAGATCACTGCCATCAGAAAATACAGAAAGATTACCCTCATATTGGGCAATGAAGATTATTCAAGGTAATAGTAAAAAAAAATTGCATAACTAAACATTTCACAGTTTAAAAAGTTAGTACTTACTGAATACCTCACAAAACATGACCTGGTGGTTGAAATTATATGAGAGAAACTCACTAATTTCTGTTGACTGACAGATGACAAATCACAATGCTATATATATATATATATATATTCTGGAGAACTTACTCAATTATCTCTATTGGAATCAGAACATTATCCCAGACTGAAATGTTGTACCCATCAATTGGAAATAATATTGCTCCATTAAATCTTAAGAACTTTTTAAAATTAATGTTACCATATCAAATGTTCATCAATTCCAAGCTATATGGAAAAATAAAGGTCTCAAAAATACAGAAGCATGGCAGAAATCCAAGCCATGTGTGAACAGGATGAGATTCACATAATCTCTGTTTTCATTTAATAGGTCTTTAACAAATATTGGCTGATAAATTATCCTGTCAGGTAATAAATTTTTAATGAAGATACTTTTAGTGAGCCTACAGAAGAGGAGCTTACATCCTAATAACTTTTAGTCCACTACAAAATATGTTGACAATTTGTATTATTTCTTGAAATATTAAAAATAAAACATAACACAATATCAACATCTAGGCCTGTTTATAAACCCCATCAAACAAGATGAGAATGAAAGGTTCTCCTCCTCCTCCTTCTCCTCATCCTCCTCCTCTTTCACTTTCACCTCCTTCTCCTCCTCCTCCTTCTTCTTCTTCTCCTCCTCCTTCTCCTCCTCCTCCTCCTCCTTCTTCTTCCTCTCCTTCTTCTCCTTCTTCTTCTTAATAGTGAGAGGTCCCAAAATGGTCTCCCCTTTCCTCTCTTTCCCATCAATACAATTCCCTTCCTTTCTAGATGGAACTATGTTGTCTCATCTTCTACCCCTCCAAAAATATTGTTCTCTTTCTGTGAGTGGGTAGATTTTGAAGACTAAGTCATTATGTTTGGGGATAGTAAGAGGTTGTTGACTCTGTCACTATCTAGTTTGCAGCACAGGTTGAGGATGGAGATACTGAATATCAGCTGTATTTTAGTCAACTCCATGTTATTGATTAGAGTTTTGCCATTTGAAGTACTTGCGTCTTTTTGCCTTGTACATTCAGCTTTAGCTACATTATATCGTGTATGTGTGTGTGTGTGTGTGTGTATGTATGTTTATATGCATGTGTATATTCCTTTGGAGACATTTGTGGAAATGTATTAATAATCTCTATCTTGTCCCATCATGTTGAAATTTTCCTTTGAAATAAAATTAATTTAATGCTCTTCGAAGTCAGAATTAGGTGAGAGAAATTAATGACTCCTCTCTGTAGTTGATGAAGTTTTGAAAAAGTATTACCTGAGCCACCCTTCAGCCTTGCAGGATGAAAAGCAAAGAGAGCTTTGCTGTGGGCCTGACCCCTGCCTCTGCTTTGCTGAGCAAACTCTTAGAAGAGTTAGAGGAGCTTCTACAGAAAAAAAAAAGCAGGAGCTTAAGGGCTGGCACCATCTGGTAGCTCTGATAACACTAACAGTCTCATTAACAACCCTCTAAACCCTGAAATCCCCACACATTCTATACCCCAGTCCTTGAATCAGAGGGGAAAAAATTCAGAAAAGGAATTCTTTACCAAACCTTTGAAAGAGGATTACATCTGAAATAGTGCTGCATCATGCACCCATCCTCTCCTCCCCAGGTGCATATGCATGAAGGGAGGAGAAAAAATATGACACAGGAGATCTGAAATGTGTACACAATGAGGTCAAAAACACAGAATTGAGTCGAAGGTCTGGGGTGGCTCTGTGATTTGAGGAACTAACAACTAAAGAGAGTACCAACCTGATATTTGTCCAAATGATAATTTGTGCATGAGACACAATAGATTTTATGGTTGAAACAACATGAATAACATTCTTTTTTTTTTTACATAAAAATCCCTAGTATCTTCAGTAGAGATATTTCTATTCAGTTTTATTCTTAGTTAATCTTTTTGGCTCCTTAGTTGCTTCATCTACAAAACACTTACAAAATCAAAGTCAAAAGGGACCTCAGTCCAAACTGTACCCAAAGAAGAGCCCTTTTAAAACATCATTTGGGGCAGCTAGGTGGAGCAGTGGATAGAGCTCTGGCCTTAGAGTAAGGAGGACTGGAGTTCAAATCCAGCCTCAGACACTTGACACTTACTAGCTGTGTGACCCTGAGCAAGTCACTTAACCCAATTGCCTAGCCAAAAGAGAAAAAAAAAAAGAAAGAAAAAAAAAGCATCGTTGTCAAGCGGTCATGTATCTTCAATTAAAGATCTGTACTGAGGGGAAACATTATATTTTAAGTTGGCCTAGACTACCATTGTGTATCTTCAGGTACCCAGGTACCTAGGTATCAAATCAAAATCTGCAGTTTCAACCTATTGTCCCTTGTTTGTGCTACGGGACCAGGAAGTTCAAATTTAGTCCTTCCTTCCTTCATAAGCCTTTTAGTACTTGAAGATATTACCTATAATCTCTGGAATAAGTTTTTTTTTTCTTTCCTTAATAAAACAACCCTAGTTCCTTTAGGTAGCTAGGTGAGGTAATGAATAGGGTGTTAGACTTAGAAGACCTGAATTTGAATCATATCTCTAATACTTATTAGCTATATCCCTGGAGAAGTCACTTTAAATCCTCTCTGCCTCAATTTCCTCATTACAAAAATGGGGATAAAATAGCATTTAACTCACAGGATTATTGTGAAGATTTAATTGAGAAAATGCATCTAAAAAGTTTTGCACATGCTAAAACCTAGGTAAAGTTTAGCTATCATTACCTATTTTCTGACTAATCGTCAATTATCTCATGATACTGGTCATAGGATTTGAATTGGAAGATACTCCAAAATGTTCTAGTACAACTATAGATCATAGAATGCTAGGTGCTAGAAAAGATATTTTATATCATCCCTACCCTTATAACTAGGGTAAATAGGTGTGTAATAGACAGGAGGACTTGGAGTAAATAAGACCTTTGTTCAAATCCTGCCTCAGATACTTGCTAGATATATAACTGTGAACTTAACATCTTCTAGTAGACTAAGCTTCCTTTTTTTATAAAATGGGGATAAAAATAGCACCTACTTTACATAATTATTAAAATCAGTTGAGAAAAAAATATGTAAAAGGTTTTCAAACCTTTAAAAATGAGAAAAATACATAAAAGGTTTTCAATCCTTAAAGCACTATATAAAGGCAAATTATTATTACTGTTTGTATTTTACTACTGTTTTACTGGAGATCCAGACATCTAGACCTTGCCCATGGTTACACATGCTATATTGCAAGAATGAGCCCAGGGCTGACAGTACAAATACAATCCAAAAAGAGAATTCAGGTGCCTATGGGTTTCACTGGCAACTGAAGAACTAGGTGTGGAAGTAAGAGGAAAACTGGCAGAGTTGGAGGGGAGAGAGTAGAAGAGAGGAGAAGAGAGATAAGAAAGAGAAAGGGAGTAGGAAGGAGACAGAGGAAAATGAAAGGGAGGGTAGAAGGGAGGAGACAGAAGGGTTTGGAGACAGTGAGAGAGAAGAGAAAAGAAGAGGAAGGAGAGAAAGGTCAGAGAGAGGAGGAAGAAAGAGAAAGGTGTTGAGAAAGGAGAAGCAGGAGAGTCAAGAGGAAGGGATAGAAAGAAAAGGAGAGGAGAAGAGATTAAAAAAGGAGTAAAGGAAATAAGGAGCAGGAAAAGGGAGAGATGAAAAAATAAATAACTATTAAATCATTGAAACAAAAGTTTCAATGATCGCAAATATAAGATATAGACAAAAATGGCAATTGAGTATTTTAAGTTGCTTTAATAAACAAATTGGGTTGACTTCACGGTCAATCTCCTATATTGCACAGAGGGTGTTAGCTAGAAAAAAACAACAACAACAACAAAATCAACAAAAAACAGTTGATAGCTCAGTGACTGAAGAGATAGATCAGGGAAGTCAATCAGTTAGTTAATCAGTCAACTAAATTTATTGAGTGTCTATTGTGTGTGAAAAACTATAGTAGGTGCTATAATAAGTTATAGAGGAAATAGACATGTTTACTGTCCTGATTATAAACTAAGGTGTTTTATGAAAGCCATAATAAAATAAAAGGACACAAAAAGGTGAGCTGCCCCATAGTAACACTGTCATTAAACTGAATTTTTCTATCTCATTAGGCACACCATGACTCTTTTAAGACGCTAAGATCTGAGTTGATTCTGAGGGTCATAGATTATTTGAGTCAATGTTCTGAATAACAATTAGTTATAATATTGTTTATTATTAATATTTAATTTGGGCTTTCTATGATTCCCACCACTTTAAGGATAATAATTTCATTGAAAACACACACACACACACACACACACACACACACACACACGAGTAACACCATACTAATTACCAAAGGGAGTGGATAGCTTGCTGAATATCCATGTAGTCATGCTGCTAAAGAATAACAAGGAATCCCAAATAGCTTTCTTGCTTTAGTATCAGGAATAGTTGGTCCTATATCCTTTCTCTGATACTCTCTACTGTTTGACCATGGGAAAGTCATTTAATCTGTTTGCCTCCATTTACTCAACTATAAAATGAGGATAATAATAGTACCAACTTCCAGAGTTCTTGTGAAGATCAACTGAAATAACATTTTCACTCAGCACTCAGTACAATTCCCAGCACATAATGGGGCACTTAATACTTGTTGTCTTCTGTCCTTCCTCTAAATCTATTTCTTCATCTAAAAAAAATGAAAATACATACTTAGAAGTTCCTACTTCACATAGTATTTATAAAGCTGTATGTAGAGAACTTTTCAAACTTTTATGTACTTAATGTTAATTATTCACAATAATAAGCATACATTAAGCACCTAGTAAACACTGAAAACCGTACCAGGCAGTCCCTGATCTCAAGGAGCTTATATACAAGGTTAATCTATAGAAATTACCTAACCAAAGTATCTAGAGCTGTTTATGGCAATTCATTTTCTAAAACAAAGGATCTTTTAAAAGAAGATACATCTAGAGATCATAAAATATGCACTTCTGTCCCAGAAGGCCTTGAAAGGGGACAGAAGTAGGAAAGGAATGAGCACAAAAAGAAGGGAACCTTTTCCAGTTCATGAACTGTGAGTTCTTCTGACTTTCCACATCAACAGTAACCTTTTCATAGGCAGTTCCCACCTGTCATTCCTTGAACTTCAGATTGGGTTTCATGGTCAATTGAGGAGCTAGGTTTAGAAATGGAAGGAAAACTGGCAAGATTGGAGGGGAGATTGAAATATGGATATTGAAACATTTTTTACTTTATTTTTTTTTTTACAATCTAGCTAATGTACAAATATATTTTACATGACTGCAAATGTATAAGGGGCACTATGTTTCTTGCCTCATCAATGAATTGTGGAAGGGGTGAAAAGGGAAAGAGAATTTGGAATGAAAAAAAAAATTTAAAAAGAAAAAATATTTAGTCCTTTTGATACAAATGTGAGGATAGATGAAGTTATCAAAAATGTATTACAAAATATAATTCAAAAGTCATGATTCATATGTGAGTCATTCCTGAAACAGACGTCTGAGAATTTTTACAACCAGTGTCTCTGATAAGGGCCTCATATCTAAAATATATAGAGAACTAAGTCAAATTTATAAGAATACAAGTCATACCCCAATTGACAAATGGTCAAAAGATATGAACAGGCAGTTTTCAGAGGAAGAAATTAAAACTATCATACGAAAAAATGTTCTAAATCCCTATTGATTAGAAAAACGCAAATCAAAACAACTCTGAGGTACCACATCATACCTATCAGATTGGTTAACAAGACAAAACAGGAAAATGATAAATGTTGGAGAAGATGTGAGAAAATTGGAACACTAATGCATTGTTGGTGGAGTTGTGAACTGATCCAAACATTCCAGAGAACAATTTGGAACTACCAAAGAGCTATAAAAATGTGTATAACCATTCATCCGGAAATAACACTGCTGGGTCTGCATCCCAAACAGATCATCCAAATGGGAAAAGGACCCACATGTACAAAAATATTTATAGCAACTGTTTTTGTGGGGGCAAAGAATTGGAAATTGAAGGGATGCCCATCAATTGGTGAATAGGTGAACAAGTTGTGGCATATGAATGTAATGGAATACTATTGTACAATAAGAAATGATGAGCAGGTGGACTTCAGAAAAACCTGGAAAGACTTGTATGGACTGATGCTGAGTGAAGTGAGAAGAACAAGGAAAATACTGTATACAGGAACAGCCACATTGTGCAATGATTAATATTGATAAACTTAACCCTTCTCAGCAATACAAGAATCTAAGACATCTCCAAATGCCTTGTGATGGAAAATGCCATCCACATCCAGAGGAAAAAAAATCTATGAAGTTTGAATACAGATCGAAGAACATTATTTCCTCTTTTTTTTCTTCTGTTTTGTTTTGTTTCTTCTTTCTTGTGGTTCCTCCTATTGATTCTAATTCTTCCTTACAACATCACTAATGTGAAAATATGTCTAATAGGAATGCATATGTATAGCCTATATCAGATTGCATGCTGTCTTGGGGAGGGAGGAGTGGAAGGAGAGGGAGAAAATCTAAAACTCAAAATCTTATGGAAGTGATTGTTGAAAACTAAAAATAAATTAATTAAATTTTAAAAAACCAGTTGTCTGTCTGTAGTATATAACCCAGCAACTGATAAAGATAAAAACTAAATCAAAGCTATAGGAATAAATTCAGAACAATTAAAGGAGTGTGCACATGTCTGTGTGTGTGTTTGCTCCCACTTTGTATTCTATCAATTAAACAAAGCAATTTGCCATCCAATGATAAACAAGGGGAAATATAAGCATCTGCCTTCTGAGAATCTGCCCAGAAAAATATAGTAATGCTAATTTTCACTAGACTAGTCATATAGTGATGAATTATTTGTTCATGGCAACCTACAAGACATAAAATGATATAAAATGGTCCTCAGTCTTATGTGGCCCTCCTTTGCAGCAATGGTGGGAAGTTGTGATAAAGATTATCAAGGTTTAAGACTATAAATATTAATTTAGCTTTTGGTATTTTAAATGTAAGATCCTTGTCATATGACCAGTAAATGGATATACTAATGGAACAACTGAATCATATCAATCTTGTAAATCCTCGCTATAAATGATACTAGAAGGTAGAAGGAAATTGTAACTAAATGGAAATATGACTCACAATATCTCCTGGCAAAGTCAAATAAAAGAGATGGCAAAATTGATTGTAGCATTTGTCCATTCTCCTATAGGACATTTGTTTATCTCATATTAAAGTGGTCATGATAAACATTTGCAGAAAAGCCACTGTGAAAATAATATCAGTTTTTGTACCAATATTTGTAGCAAAGGATGGAGAGATAAAGAAATTCTCTTAAGAACTTCAAAATATCCTCCAAATTAAATCAACACATACTTAAATAAGCCCTTCTTTGTGATGAAAAATGATTATCTGCAGAAAAAGCACTGATGAACTCTGAGTGAAAGTTGCAGTATTTTTTACTTCCTTTATTTTTTTTTTTGCTTTTTTTATGGGGGGGGGTGAGGCAATCAGGGTTAAGGGTTACGCCCAGGGTCACACAGCTAATAAGTATCTAGTGCCTGAGGTTGGATTTGACCTCAGGTCCTCCTGAATCTAAGGCCAGAGCTCAATCCACTGTGCCACCTAGCTGCCCCTAGTTTTTTTTATTGTTTATGACGTAACTCATGTGGAAATACATTTTGCATGACTTCATATGTATAATTGCTATTGTATTTCTTGGCTCAATGGATTGTGGAAACAGTACAGGGAGACAGAATTTAGAACAATATTTTTAAAAGAAAAAAATTAGTCCTTTTGATACAAATATGAGCATAGATGTAGTTGTCAAAAATGTATTATAAAGTATAATCCAAGACACATGGCTCATATGATAGTCATTCTGGTAAGTTGTTTGTAAATAAGATATATCCCAAACAACTGATAAAGATAAAAACTAAACCAAAACTAGAATAAAACTGAGAATATATGGTGCCCAATTACAATAACTCCATTCTGACATAAAGATATTGTTAATGCCACAAAGTGGGGAAATGATTAAGAAAAAAAGAACACTAATTATAACAATTTTATGCAGAAGTTTGAGATACAAATCAACTCCAAAAAAGAGAGAATACAAAAGAACAACAATGACAAACATAAACATACTTAAATTACTTCCTAAACCAAGAACTATGATAGTCAAGGAATACATGGGTTTAGAGCATTAATTCATTTGTCAAATCCTATGGAGAAGAATGTTGGAAGATAATTAACAATTATTTAGTAGGTACCTATTAAATGTCAGTCATTTTGTTAGATGCCAGGAATGTAAAAAAATTAAAACAAAAGGTTCCCTTCGCTCAAGTTGCTTACATTTTGTGTATGGGCAGTACAGTTTCTTAAATCAGTAAACAATGATATTTTTCTTTAAAGTTTAAAAGAGACCCATTAAGAAACAACTAAGAAAGTTACCCCAAGGGTATTAAAGATGAAAATAGAAGGAGAAAATGAAGGTTAAGAATGAAAACAGTATATAAAGATTTCTATAACAATCTCTTTTAACCATATCATATCCCCAGGTATAATTGAAATGGATGTTAAAAAAATTCTCAGGAAAACATAGATGGAAAAAGAAAATATACATAAAAGATGTCTATATTGGAGCAAACACATGATGGTATCACACATTTTATTAATAACATAATTATTAATTAATGTTATTGTCATAATTAATTATATGTATAATACAATCTTATGTTGATATATTTATGTATTACATCATAAAATTAAGGACTTATAATTGTATAATTAATTAATTAATGATAATTATTATTATTGTTGCCATGGAAACAGATGGGCATGTAACATAGTGAGAGCAAGCAATGGTCAGATCTTTTAATCCATTGCTACCTGCCCAACGTGAAAAGAGCTCATGGAGGGTCACCAATGTATTGGGTAGATGCTATGTTCCAAATTTGTAGGAAGAAATGGAATACAGTCACCCAGGTTAGACAAATTTTACTAGATTTCAAGGGAAGACTCAGATTAGTGAAATCTTTGGAGTACCAAACTCTCCTTGAAGCACTTTATCTACTTGTCTTCTGAACTTCTTTCCTGAAATTTTTTGCTCTTAGGAAAGTTATTTGAATTTGGTGATGTTCATCATAGCCTGATAAACAATAAATATCCTGGCCCTTATATATAGGGCTATGATTTGTAATCTTGTGATATACCATATGGATGTATATATTTTTTTCTATCATACCAAACTTTTTTTTTTCTTTAAGTACAAAAACACTTTAGAAAAAAAGGGTGTGTGTATGTGTGAGCAGGGCAGAAGAAAATAAGATTATTTTTAAACCAAAAGATCCTGAAAAACAAAACCATATCCATCAAAATCTTCTTACTGTTCAATTCCCCACACCTGAAAATGATCTATAAGAAAATAATAACTGGGGGCATCGTTTATGTAAGTAAGGAAAGATCCATGGGGGAAAAAAGATTTACACCTCTGGCATTCCCATAGAACACAAGTAGAATCATCTACAAAGAAAACTTAGAAGTTAAGACTCCCCATGCAACAATAAGTTACAATGTGATTGCACAACTCACCAAAGATGTCCAAAATAATAGTACTAATAGCTGCTTCAGGCAGCCAACCCTTCAGAGGAACAGTTAATTATTCTCATATTCTTACAGAGATGGCTTACATTGCCTCCTAGAAGCTAGAACTGTAAAACTTTTCTGAATTCTCTATATATATATCAAAATGGTAGTAATGTAGGTATTCCTTAGTATGTAGATGGCACATATACATTTCTGAAAACTATATATTCTAATTTCTAGGTGCCTCTGTTTTTTAAATTTTTTAATTAATTTATTTTGAATTATCAACAATCTCTTCCCATAAGCTTTTGAGTTTTAAATTTTTCTCCCCCTCCCTCCCCAAGACAGCCCGCAATCTGATATTAGGTGCCTCTGTTTTATATGTGTATATATGTATATATATACACACATATGTATGTGTGTATATACATATATATGTGTGTATATACTTATATATGTATGTGTATATATGTATATGTATGTATGTGTATATATATAATATATATACATATGTATATATGAAAGTGTAGAGGGGAATGTTAGTATTTCCAGAGAAAATATTACCATTTTCCTGGACTAATTCCTTTTTATCTCTGTGAACCTTATGGTAAATTGTTATTCCCTATATATTTATTCCAGTTCCTTTACCTGCTTTTATGGCATCACAATTTTCAAGTTGGACGAAAATAGCTTTAAACGATACTTTGTCTGGTTCCCTAAATCGACCATAAAGTTGAATCCCTATACTCTTTTTCTTCCACAATTCCCCCAAACTGGTCACTTTTTAACACAACATTTTTTTAAAATCTTTTGTTTTTTGAAGGGAAAAATTATTAGCTTTTGCTAGGCCCTGATGCTTAAAACAAAACAAAACAATAAAGTATCATGTTTTGAGGGCATGTGGAAATTTATAGTTTAGCTTTCTGAATATGAGGTGTAGAGGGATTTAAAAAAATATTTTCAATATTTATCCATGTAATACCCTATTAAAATTAAATTTTATAACATTTTTCGTTGGATTTGACTATTTTCTCGTGTGAATCTTTGGTTGATGACTGAATAAAATAAATAAAAATCATTTATGGAGTGCTTACTATGTGTCAGGCATTTTGCTAAGCAATTGGGATATAAATACAAAAACTAGATAACCCTTCCCCAAAAAGATTTTCTATTCTCTCATTCTCTCTCTCTCTCTCACTCTCTCTCTCTTTCTTTCCCTCCCCCTCCTTCCCCCTCCTCTGTCTTATCTATCTATGGAAATTTAGAAGCATAATAGGAGAGATAATGGACACACCATTTGGGGGGAAAATGAATAGGGAAGTGTTGTGGATAACTCATAACATATTAGACATGATATTTTTCTCTACAAATTTTGTCACCTTTTGGGGAAAAAGTTCTGTCTTCAGTGACAGATGAAAATTATCCACATTACACATTACTAGACTCTAGCTGAACTATGAAGAAACATATCCTCATCATTCAGTCTGACAAGTAGAGCTCTCAATTCCTTGTTGCCTGAGAGCATGAAGATACATGGGATTCAATTAATTAATAAACTAAACCTCCCCTTGTCTAAAAATCCCCTGAATATTCCTTCACGGTTTGATATACTCTTTGGAATTTGACTAAAGTTTAAGGAAAATGTGACTGTGATTTAAATAGCTTAGTAGCAATGGAGATATAACAACTGAAGACCATACTAGGTTTCCTATCAGCCATCTATTCATAGCTTTTATAGTTCTTTGTTCATTTCCAATTTATTTTCTAACCCTCTAGAGTGATCCTTAATTTATAGGTCCTCTATGAGCAAATCCCCTTTTAATGGTCTACATGGAGGTATGAGAGTTTAGTTGTCTCATCTCTGGAGTAGCAGCTATGAGATAGGAAGATCCCACATACTAAGTCTGTTCTAGGGGAGATCCCACTTCTGTATCTGGGTCATACTGTGAACATAGCAACAGAAGGAAACCATTTCAAGAAAGATTGGAATGTTCTCCTCATTAACGCAAAGAACTTGAGACATAGGCCACAGTGTCTGGAGGAGGAGGAATGAAGTACCCAAACCAAGAGGTATCAAGAAAGGATATATATAGAATTTAGAGATCTAACAAATTTTAGTCCAACTTCCTCATTTGGCAGAAGAGGAAACTGAGCTCAGAAGAGGCTAAATCTCTTCTTTCTAGATGATGGATGAGTTAAAATTCCCATCTCCCACTAGAATAAAAGCTTCTTTTTTAACATAATTTAAATAAATTTTATTGATATGTACTCTTTTTTAAATCACTAAAGTATCCTATTTATCCCTCCCCCAACCCATCCTTCTCTCCTCTGGAGAGAAATCCTGTATAAGAAATAATATTTTTGGAGACAAAAAAGAGAAAAAGTCAATACAACTGATCAATATATATTTTTAAAAAGTATGAAATTATGTGCAATGTGTAGTACCTATAGACTTCCCAAATTCATGAAGTCATAGGTTGGGGAGTGTCTTCTCATATTTCTTCATTTGATTCCTTGATCTTTATAATTTTGTCACTTAGACCTTTGATTTTTTGGTGTATTACTGTTCTTTCCATTTAAATTTTTTTAATTTATTTTGTATATTGTTATATTTTCTCTTAGTACTTTGCATTGCATTAGTCCACATAGATCTTCCTATACTTTTATATATTCATCACATCACTTCTTATAGCAGAGTAATACATCATAACATTCATGTTTCACAATTTGTTTAGCCATTCCCTAATTGATAGGCTTGATTCAAATTTTTAGTTATTACCAAAAGTGCTGCTACAAATGATTTGAAATATATAGAGAATTTTTTTCCTAGTAGTGACTTCCTTGGATTATAAGCTCAGTAATGGAGTCTATGGATATTTTAGTCACTTCACTTACATATTTCAAAATTTCTTTCCAAAATGATTGTACCATATCACAGCTCCAACAATGAAGTATTAGTGTGGCTTTCCTTCCATGATCCTTCTAACATTGAGTGAAGATCATTGTCAATGACAAGGAAACAGAACTACCCTGAGCTGTATCACCTTCCCCACAACAGAATGTTTAACTGGTGATGCTGCAAAGAATCAAGTTGAAATGAACCCAACTCACACAGTCTTTCATGCCAAATAGTTTGATGAGGCAGTTGCAAAATTAGACAAGAAACACTGGGCTTTCATGATGGTGAATAACACAAGTAGGCCTAAAGTCCAAGTGCAATAAGAAGGGGAGACCAGAAGTTTCTACCTAGAACAAGTATCTTTTATAATCTTGACCAAAATGAAATAAATTGACAAAGCTTTCTTTAGGAAGACTGTTATAAATGCTGCTGTTAGTGTACTTACCTCAGTGATTCCCCAGTGTCAGGTCACCAAAGATTCTGGAAGCTTTCCTGGTCTCGATGTGCTCTGAATGATCAATGAGCCAATCACTACTATATTGCCTATGGCTTGGACAAAAACTTTGGTGTCAAAAAATGTGTTGATCTTTGACCTTTGAAGCAGAACTTTTTATATCTGTTCTTACACTGAAGATGACATCTTTGAAGTCAAGTCCACAGCTGGAGAAACCCATTTGGGTGGGGAAGACTTTGATGATTGCATGATCAACTATTTCATTGCTGAGTTCAAGCAAAAGCATAAGAAGGATATAAGTGAGAACAAGAGGGTTGTCTGTAAACTGCACACCTCTTGTGAATGTGCAAAGAGTATGCTCTCTTCCAGTACCCAGGCCAGTATTGAGTTTGACTCTTTTTATGAAGATATCAACTTCTGTACTTCTATCACCCATTTCCATTTTTCAAAGCTTAGTATTAAATATCAAATATTTTCTTTCACTGTAATTTTTCATCATTCTGCTGGGGGGATATGGTAGTGGTAGGAGAATTAAAACAAATTAGATGAAGCCGGGATAAACTTCCATGATTAGCCAGTGTGGTAAAAGTGGGTGGCTTTGTTCCTATTGCTGTATATGCAGATCCAGATCCTGGAAAGTTGAGACCAAGTTATGGTCGTTTTCAAAAGTATTCTATGAAAAGAATGGCTAGTGCTATGCCAGGTTACAAAATAGGAATGAGGGACCATTTTGTTCTAGAAATTGAATTTCTGAAGAAGACCCAATTCTTTAATTATTTCCAAAATGACTGGAGAAAGGAAGGTGGAAAGGAATTTCAACCCGAGTTTCAAAACACTGTCCACGTGAGGCAACTGGTTGCTGTTCTGAGGAGAGGAATGCCTTAGTCAGACTATTTCCTCCAATTCCAGACATGGAAATTGAGAATTGACAGCCTATTAGGTGTAAGAGTGGGCTGAGGCTAAGCTGGTATGGAATGTACTAAGAAGTTTCTTCTAGAAACAGACAACTCAAGTCTTCCTTTTGCTTCAGCAGAGAAACAGTTTTTAAAAAATACTTGGGAAGTTCCTCTTCTACCCCGATGGTGGGTGGATTCAGAGAAGGGAGTAATTAGTACAACCACCTTCAAAGCCATAATGGAATTCCTGAAGGTGGAAATGCCATAAAAGTGGACAAAGGCTGCCAACCACCACCAAGACATGGAAAATCTGATGTTACTGGAACCACATATCAAATTCGCCAGGAAAGAAGCACTTAGGAATTCGGGCAGCAAATAGCCCAGCTCCAGTGATATACATCACAGCCATGAGGAAGAAATAACCCCACTGTTGTGGCCTTGACAAAACCTTCTACAATAGTGAAATGCATGGTAGGCACAACTCCTCTCAAACCAAGTCCCAGGAACACTCCTGCTCTTATTTGTCCATTTTTGGGTGTGGCAAAACAGTCCCACTAGATCACAGTGGTGGAGAGATATCCAGGACACAGATAATGAAGAGGTAGCTGAGTTGTGGCCATGGAGAGCAGTAGAACTAGTAATAGAGCCATGGGACAAAGCTGCCCAGGATCAATAGAGCAATCCCTGAATAGTCCAATTTGGAAAATGTCCAAGATACTTTCTCTGAATGACAGCAGTCAGTGTGAAAGAGCCGGGAGAAGCTGAGGCAGAGCACAGCACCCAGAAAAAAAACATTCTGAAGACCACTTTCTCAAAGTAGATGGGTCCAAATGTTGTCAGTCTCAGTGTGGATAAGAAAGATGCTCTTAAAACAGGCACAGAAGGAAGGCATGGATGGTCTACGACTATGTAGAATGTAGTCATTGTCCTTTTGCCGGTCACAGAGCACATCATAGGGGATGATCCGCCAGTGTCCTTCCCATACCTTACATACAAACTCTTCCATCTTCTCCATGGCATGGTGGACTTATAGGGGCAATGTCAGTACCCACACCTCCTCCTCTTCTTGGGGTAATGGACAGGTTTGCTCTTCTTCAATTTTGGTGGAATTGGGAAGTCATCCGTTTACCCTTCTCTATTGGTAGGGATCCTAGCTTGGCAAGCTCCATTATGCCTGGGTCTTCAATATAACTGCTGCCCCACTGCCCTGCCCAATCACAGAAGACATCTGGTTGGCTCACCCACATCCAGCAGCTTCAGTGTACCTGAACCCTGAAGCTTCCCAGTTCTAGGGGCAGAGAGCTCCCTTTGGTGGTAGACTGGGTCAAGCTCCAGCAACAGCAGCAGCAATAGCAGCTGAAGGTTCTGATAGGCCGCCTTCCTGGGCAAAGTGCTGACACCAGCCTCAACCTTGGCCCCAGTGGCAGAGGAGCCTCCACCCCCCAGGGACACAGAGGTTCTGACCAGAATAAAAACTTCTTGAGGGCAAGGGCTTTTTTTCTTTTTCTTTTTCTTTTCTTTTTTTCTTCTTTTGGTTTTGTATCTCCATCATGTAGCTCGGTGTTTGCATATTTTCACAGAAACCTTAACCCTCCTTATCCTCTCCCACCTACTCTCTAGTGTAGGGAAAACTCCCACTTAGCAAATTTCTTCTACTAAAACAGATATTCAACTTCTCTGTAATTTATGGTTTTAAGAAGTTGGATGTAGATTTTGATTCATAATGTGACTGATCCCAATAATAGAACCAGGGTCTTCCTGAGTCTAAGATGAACTGTTTATTAATTCCACTACTACTTCTCAATATACACAAAATGGGCTTTACCAATGATAACTGAAGTGACTTCTTGACTCTCCTTTTTTGGGGCATTTCATCTCTACTATCTGAATTTCTGACAACAGAAAAAAATGTGTTTTTGAAGGGAATTTTCATTATTGGAAGTATTGCTTTAGGTATCTTTTCTGATGTTCTCAGTCTCCTAAATTCAATTCAACTATAAAAAATAAACAATAATTAGACACATACTATGTACAACGTACTGAATTCAGCTCTGGGGTTACAATAATGGAACCAATCTTTGCTGTCAAGGAATTTATTAGGGGTATATGACATGTGCACAATTACCAAAAATAAAGTAAATTGAGAAGGAAAAGAACATTAAATATAGAGAAGAAGAAAGGCTTCACAGAGGTAGTGGTACCTGAGTTGAACGTTAAAAAAAAAATAACACTTAAAGGATATAAGAAAATTCCAGGTGTCCCACACCATTCCAGGCAATGGGATGATTTGCAGAGGGAGAAGAAGAAAAGGAAAGTCATACAGAAAAGAGATATAGTGACATGTTTGGGGAATAGCACACAGGCTAATAAGGCTAGAGCATAGACTACAAGGGGAACAATGTGAAATACGGCTGAAAAGTTAGTCTGAGCCCAGATGGTGGAGAGCCTTAAATTCCAGGGATATTTTACTTAAATAATAAAATTTGAGGTTGGGCAAAACATTTTATTTTTTGTTTGTTTGTTTTTTTTTGTTTGTAAGGGCAAAACATTTTAAAAAGACTGATCATTCTGCTCTGATTTTCAAAGTCCTCCATAATCTAGTTCACTTGACTGTTCAACACCTCTCTCTCTCTATCTCTCTGTCTCCCTGTCTCTGTCTCTCTTTCTCTGTCTCTACCCCTCCTTTTCCACATAAATCTCTCAGTCAGGCCCAACTATCTTTTAACCCATGAACCAATTTGGGTCCCTACTTGTACACATTTGCCCATGCACTTCCTCTTACAATAAATGTCTTATGTAAACCATGCCTATCTACCAAGGCTGAGTTAGGTCTACTTTCTCCCTGCCATCGTTTTTGATAATTTCATTCAAGAGTTATATTTTCTTTCTCCTAATTCATAGTTGTTTTTAATTCAACTCATTTTGTCAATCAAACTTTTCTCATTATGACCTGTTTTCTGTGAATGTCTAGTTTCTTCCAACAGATATATTCTTTAAAGCAAGGACTATGTCTTTTATTTCTGTCTCATCTCCTCAATTTCCCAACCTAGCCAAGTACATTCAGTACAAACAGCTGTTTGAAAAAGATGAAAAAAAAAGCTTCTTAGTTCAAGGAAAATAGCCTACATTTGGGTTATCATGACCTCTGTGCTGTGCTTTTTACAGGTAATAACCCTGCAAAATCAAGAAAAAAATATTTATTTATGAAGTTTTTTTTTTCATGCCACTATCCCTGCTGCTATCATTTCTCCAAATAAGCTGTACTTTTCCCCATATTTCAGCTTCTTCTCCACTAAGATCAGCAATAGCAAATTTTAAGGAAAACTTCAGAGAAGGCAAAGCATTGCCTACTTTGGGAAACATTCTCTCTATGCTAAGTTCTGGTAAAATAAAATAAAATATTGTTATAGTTTAACCTCTGGGAAAAATCAAGAAACTAAACCAACTTTAGATGTTACATGGGTTTCCTCTTCACTTGGTGAGTAAACTCTTGCTCCAAACAAAATCCTGACGGAACTTAATGATGACTGTTCGATTATGACCCTTTTGATGGTTTGGTTCAATATTCTCAGCTTCCTGCAGGGCTGACTTTTTTGTAATGCACTCTATTTTAGAAATAAATTTCTTGCCTATGAGAAAGGTATAGGATCTGATTTCTACTCTCTGGAGGTGCTCAGGCGAACATGCAATTTGCCTATAAACCTTGTTGGGCTGAATTGAGCCAAAAGCAATTGAATGGTAAGTAAGTTTTTCTAACCAGTCCTATAACCAAAGACCTTTGTAAGTTACAAGGATTTTTCTCTCATAATAGAAGTACAGAATTCTTCATTGAATACATTACAAATTCTTTAGATTTCTACAACTTCTACATTATCACAGGTATTATACCTACTTTAACATCTAACCTTTCACCTTTTATGTTGTTCTCATCTCTGCTGAATTTCATATAGACAGTGTTTGCCCGCACCTCAAAGCTAGTTGTTATGTTGAATTCCAATCCCGTCCTTCAAAGCCCTGGGCTATACAATACATTTCCCTAATATTACATTTCTTGGATGATAGGAAAAAATGACATGTAACCAGAAAATAGATTTTTAAAAGTTGTTTTTAATGTACCAAGAAAAGTATTCTGGAAATGAATTCTTTTTTATCTTTGAGATTCAATCTGCCTCAGGTAGCTTTCTGGGGGTGAGAAGGAGACAAAGCGACAGCAGACAAATGAAAAAAAAGTTTTTAGAAGTTTGCATTTTTGAGCATTCCATTTGATATTTTAGGGTGTCATAGATATTTCTGTGAGCAGTGTCTCTGTGACATGAATACATAAGCCTGAATGCCTATACAATATAACAAATAGCAAACAAGTTTGCTCAAGAGGGGTCTTTCATTCTGTATCAGTTACAATATATTATCTCCTCCCAAAAAAGTCACTAATATTTTACATCAAACTTAAGAGGAGGTATTTTAATTGCACTTAATTTGAGGAATTTTAAAATGATATCTATTTCCATTTATAAGCAGGTTTCTAGTGAGACCTAGCAACATGTTTTCCTAACTCTTTCTGTCTGATCAATGGTTGACTTTTCTCACAGGTAGAATAACAAAGGTGGCTATGGCATATTGAAAGGAACTCTATATTTTGTGTCAGAAGAGCCACACAGTTGAATCCTGGGTCTGCTATGTGCTAGCTATGTGAATGAGCAAACCTATTCACCTCTTTGAGCATCCATTTCTTCACCTGTAAAATGGAGATAAAACTATTTACACAACTCACTTCCTACATTTGTTGTCATGTGAAAATAAAAGAGTCAATGTATGTAGAATACTTTCTGAACTTTAAAGTTTTGTATATGTCATTGGAATCATTTAATAAGCAGTCAGGTAGTGTAGTAGAGAGAGCACTAGGGCTGGAGTGAGAAAGATGTGTTCAATTCAGATCTCAGATATTTAAATAGCTAGGTGACCTTGGGCAAGTCACTTAATCTCAGACTGCTTCACTTACCTCAACTATAAAATGGAAAAAATAACACCTGTCTCTCAGTGCTATTGTAAGGATTCAAGGGTATAATATTTGTAAAGTACCACAGACACTGGGATATAGTAGGTGTTATCTAAATTCTAGTTATTATTATGGGATTTTTAAAAGTGTTCCATAATATGAAATCTCTCTCCCACCAAACTTTCATGTGTTGCTTCCCCAAAGAATTACCTGTTATGGTGCCTGAAATTTCAGCTTTTAAATTCACTCCAAAATTATTGTTCCTAGGAGACAGTTTTTTTTTCTTAAAAAGTAAATATATTATCTGATATAATACTGTTTTAAAATATTATCTTGCATATGCTTAAATAATATCTATGGAATAAATTAAAAATACAGATTACTTAAATGAATGGTATGGTGAGGTTAAAGATTGGTGATGATAACAAATTGAAGTGGGGCTTCTCTGTCAAAGTCCACAAGCAAATGCACTATGAAACTTCTAAATGCCCCTAGGTGTGTGGAAGAAGGAACAAGGAATAGAAAGGAATGCCTTGGCTCTGATATCTATAGCTGTAGGTCAATAGATATAGGAGGTATCCATGAGAATGTTTATTGGTGATTGGGGAGCAGATATTGAATAAAGATATCTGTCACTTTCAGAAGAATTTATTGTTCTATATGACCAGATGCCATCAACTATCATTAATGTTTCACTAATGTCTTCACCAAATGCTATGTTCTCAATACAATGTATATCAATACATTGATATACCACAATAAAGTATGCAAAGTGATTAATACTATCAGATTACATTATCACATTTGAGCTTACAAAAAAACCTGTGGAGAAAATAGATACAGGTATTCACTATATTTTACAAATAAGGAAACTGAGTCTCAGAAGATATATTGTGCTAAGATTACCAGAAAGGGGCATGACTAGGTATGTCAGGATGGAAGTGTGTTTGCTTTAAGCATTAATTTCGCCACTGTGGACAGTAGATGTGAGTAACCTCTAAAATAACGAGTTACCATACACTGGCAGCTATCATTACTGAAAAAGTATTTTCCACTTTAAGAACTATAGAAAAGAAGAAAATAGAAAAAAAAAGATAGAATCTGCTGGTAGGGAAGGTCATTTTTATAAACTATAAAGAGTAGCATCCCTTCTTAGCCTGTCCTCTTGATCCTGAGTTAGACAATCATCAATAGTTACACGTGTCTCTGTTAGCAAGGTGCCAGTGGGCATAACCAAAGTTTTTTAAAATATCCTAGAGATGACTACAAAAGACCATTATTTGTAGGATCATCAGATTGAGTTGAGGATGTATCACATTAATCTGAGATTTCCCTGAGTAGCATCAAATTGATCGGGGATTACTCTGAGCAAACCCTCATGCGTATATTTTACCAGTGATGTTCTAAAGCCAACTGGAATAGATTCTTGAGAGTCAATTGTTAAATTTTCTATGTGAGCATTTATACTTCAGAAACTGGCAAATTATGCAAATCAGGACTTGATTTATTATTTTGTTGGTTTCTAGATTTAAGGAGGTCATTAAGAAAATTATAATGTAGTTTAAATTTACAAGTGTCTCATGCCCAATTTTTTTTTTGGTTATTGTTGAGAAGCAATTTTTAAAACATTTACTGGCACATCTCTACCTTATACTAATCATAACAAATGTATATAATCTTTTAAAGATTGAAAATTGTGTCCTTCCTACCTACAATTACTCAACAGGGCTATTCAGCCACTGGAAGTCACAACATCCAACAAACACAGACAGACAGATAGACAGAGAAAACAACAAAGATAGAGACAGAGAGACCGAAAGATATAGAGACAGATAGAGAGTTTGGGGCAGGAAGCATCTTCAAGTGGCATGACCCCTGGTAGCAGAGGAGAGATTTAAGAGAGAAGTAATCCTGGTATTAGGAGGATCAGGGGTAGGGACCTCAGCTGACAGGAATACCGTTCGGGCGGAAGCAGCAAGAAGGAAATAGAAAGAATGACATTGGGGCCTTGAAGTACTGAAAACTTGAGTTGCCCGAACCATAAGTATTTCTTATATGTGGGCCTCATTACCAGTATACTCTGTGCCCATACTTCCAACAATATTGTATTCATTTTGGGAGGAATGAGCCCTACATTTATGAGGAAACAATTCTGTAACTGCTATTCTTTTTTTTTTTAAGAGAGAAAAATTTTGTTTTTTTGTTTTTGTTTTTTTAAGGGGCATATTTTACTTTGCTCACATTTTCACAAGGCAGATGGAAGAGTAGCCCTTCTTTTTTTTAATTTTACCTTTTTTTAATTCAGTATATTATTTTCCCTAGTTCCAAGCAAAAACAATTTTTAACATTCGTTTGTAAAACTTTGAGTTCCAAATTCTATCCCTTCCTCCCTCCCTGCCTCACACCCCTCATTGAGAAGACAAGCAATTTGATATACTTTGTACATGTGTAGTCATGCAAAACATTTCCATAATAGTCATGTTGTGAATGAAACCACAGACCAAAAAAAAAAAAAAAACCTCAAGAAAAGTAAAGAAAATGAAAAAAAAAAGTATGTCTCAATCTGTATTAAGACACCATCAGTTCTTTCTCTGGGCATGGATAACATTTTCATCATTAGTCCTTCAAAGTTGTCTTGGATTATTGCATTGCTGAGAATAGCTAAGTCATTCACAGCTCATCTTACAATGTTGCTGTTACTTTGTACACAGTACATTTGCCTTTGTATCAGCCCATGAAAGTCTTTCCAGGTTTTTATGAGAGCATCCTGCTCAACATTTCTTATAGTACAATAGTGTTCCACTATAATCACATACTACAACTTGTTCAGCTATTCCTCAATTGATGGGCATCCCCTCAATTTCTAATTCTTTTTCCCCAGAAAAAAAAAGATGTCATGAATATTTTATACATATTCATCCTTTTTCTTTTTCTTTTTTTTTAATCTATTTTGGCATACAGATCTAGCAGTGGTATTTCTAGGTCAAAGGATATACATGACTTTATAGACCTTTGGACACACTTCCAAATTACCCTACAAAATGGCTGAATCAGTTCACAACTCCACTAACAATGCATTAATGTATTATTTTTCCTACGTCTTCTCCAATATTTGTCATTTACCTTTTCTGTTCTATTAGTCCATCTAATACATATGAGGTTGTACCTCAGACATGTTTTAATTTGCATTTTTCAAATCAATGGTGATTTAGAACATTCTTTCATATGGTTATAAAAAGCTTTGATTACTTCATCTGAAAACTATTCATATCTTTTGATCATTTATCAATTGGGAAATGGCTCTTATTTTTATAAATTTGATTCAGTTCTCTATATGTTTGAGAAATGAGGCCTTTATCAGAGACACTTGCTTCATTTTTTTCACAATTACTATTGCTAACTGTATTTCCCTCCATTCTATTCCCCCACCCCATTTATTCTATTCTTACTCTCCTTTCACCCTGTCCCTCATCAAAAATGTTATGCTTCTGACTACCCCTTCATCCAATCTTCCTTCCCTTCTATCACCCCCCCACACTTCTCTTATGCCCTTCCCCTTCCACTTTGTTCTAGGGTAAGATGGATTTCTATACCCAATTAAGTATGTAGGTTATTCCCTCTTTGCACCAATTCTAATGAGAGTAAGATTCACTCACTCTCCCTAGATTCCCCCCTTCTGGTCCACTGTAAAAGCTGTGAGATAATTTACCCCATTCTACTTTTCCCTTTCCCTTTCTCCTTATACATTCCTCTCCCCCCTTAATTTTATTTTTAGATATCATTCCTTCACATTCCACTAACATCTATGCCCTCTGTCTGTATATACTCTTTCTAATTACCCTAGTAATGAGAAAGGTCTTATGAGTTTCATATATAATCTTCCCATGTAGGAATATAAACCATTAAACTTATTAACTTCCTTATGATTTCCCTTTTCTATTTACCTTTTAATGCTCCTTTTGAGTCTTGTATCTGAAAGTCAGATTTTCCATTCAGGTCTGGTCTTTTCATTGATAATGCTTGCAAGTTTCTATCTCATTGAATGTCTATTTTTTTCCTCTGAAGGATTATATTCAGTTTTGCTGTGTAGGTGATTCCTGGTTGTAATCTTAGCTCCTCTGTAACATCATAACCCAAGCTCCTCTGTAATATCATATCCCAAGCCTTCTGATACTTTAATGTAGAAGCTGCTAAATCTTATGCTATCCTGAATGTGGTTCCATGATATTTGTTGTTGTTTTTTTTTCCTTTCTGGCTGCTTGCAATATTTTCTCCTTGACTTTGGAACACTATAATTTGACTATAATATTCCTGATAGTTTTCATTTGGGGATCTGTTTGAGAAGGTGATTGGTGGATTCTTTCAATTTCTATTTTATCCTCTGGTTCTAAAATATCAAGGCAGTTTTCCTTAATAATTTCTTGAAAGATGATGTCTAGGCTCTTTTTTGATCATGGCTTTCAGGCAGTCCAATATTTTTAAATCCCCCCTCCTGGATCTATTTATCAGGTCAGTTGTTTTTCCAATGAAATATTTGACATTGTCTTCTATTTTTTTTCATTCTTTTGATTTTGTTATGTTGTTTGTTGGTTTCTCATGAAGTTATTAGCTTCCATTTTAATTTTTAAGGATTATTTTCATCAGTGAGCTTTTGGACCACCTTTTCCATTTGGCCAATTCTGCTTGTTTTAGGCATTTTTCTCCTCATTGGCTTTTTGGACCTTTTTTTTTGCCATTTGGATGAGTCTGTTTTTTAAGGTGTTATTT
The DNA here is from genome assembly GCF_900497805.2 of Vombatus ursinus. Lineage (NCBI taxonomy): Eukaryota > Metazoa > Chordata > Mammalia > Diprotodontia > Vombatidae > Vombatus > Vombatus ursinus. The sequence continues at coordinate 41,033,938 of NW_020954596.1, read as the reverse complement.
TCTTTAGTATTTTTGAGTGTGTTTCTCCTTTACCAAGCTGTTGACTCATTTTTCATGATTTTCTTGCATCACTCTCATATCTCTTCAAAATTTTTCTTCTATTTCTCTTACATGGTTTTCAAAATCTTTTTTGAGTGCTTCCATGGCCTGAAACCAATTCATAATTTTCTTGGAGGCTTTGGATGGAGGAGCTTTGACTTTGTTGTCTTCTTCTGAATGTGTGTTTTGATCTTCCTTGTCACCATAGTAACTTTCTATGGTGAGAGGTTTTTTTTTTTTTTCCCATTGTTTGCTCATTTTCCAGCCTATTTCTTGACTTTTAAAACTTTGTTAGGTAGAGCTCTGTTTCCAGAGTGGAGGGTTCATTGTCCCAAACTTCACAGATTTTGATCATTTGTTTTCAGAGACATTTCTAAGGACCTGTATGTTTTCAGTTCTTCCCAGGTGGCATGATCTAAGGAGAGCTGTTTACTCCTCTCCTGGCCTGTGTTCTGGTCTGTGAGCAACCACAAACACTCTTTTCTGCCCTGGAATTGTGAGGAGGGTCCCCACTCCACAGGAACCACAAGCTCTGCTGAGCTAGAGCTCCTCCTTGACCTGGGACTACCACCCAGGACTCTGACCAGGATCTGAGTATAGGCAAAGCAACAGAGTCCTGCCTCAGTGCTAGCAAAGATACCCACGTAATCTCTTTCTGATCCAGTTGTTCAGCCCCCTTACCGTCTGTGGTCTGAGAGCTCTGGTAGTAGCTGCTGCTGCCATTGCCACTGTTGATTCAGTCACTCCCAAGACCTGCTTCTGGTTTTCTGTGACTGGGACTTTGCTGGCGTTGCCAGGGCAGGACTGCACTCCGCTCTCACCTAGGTTGACAGACCTTTCTGGCTTACCTTCTAACTTGTCTTTGGTGTTTGTGGGCTGAGTTCTGGAAACTGCCACTGCTACCAGTAATTCAGTCACCCTGAGGCCTGCTCTGGGTTTGCTGAGTCGAGGTCTGCACTAGTGCTGCCTGCACTAGACTGTGCTCCTCTCTCATCCATACAACAGACTTTTCCTGCTGACCTTACAAGTTTTCTTGGGCTGGAAATTAGTTTCATTCCATCTTTTTGTGGGTTCTGCTGCTTTAGAATTTGTTTAGAGCCATTTTCAAAGGTATTTGTAGGGGTTTTGGAGAAGAGCTCAGGCAAGACCTGCCCCCACTCCATCATCTTAGTCCCACCTCTTCACTACTCTTCTTACTCTCCTATCTTAGTAAATGTCTTTGCTTTGAGCTGCTTATGCCTATTAGCCGACTATTAAAGTTATATACAAAAGTGGGGACTTTTAAGCTATCATTTTAGGAGTGCCCACTCAAGCAATCTTGAATCACCTTTTGTAGGGCCTAACATCTAAATGCTACCATGAGTTGTGATTGAGTACTTCACTAACCAGAATATTTCATTCTCCACACTGTTAGATTTGGATTACTGGGGAACAGAACTTTCTCTAGAAGCAGCATTTTGGTGTATGTGTCACTTATGTGAATGAAGTGAGGAGGTTAAATAAAGAAACCTACTGCATTTTATGGCAAACTCATAAAGTGTGTGTATAACTCACATAAAGTATATAGTAGGAAAATAAATTATTTACTGTGAGAACCTTAGCTGTTAAATCATTTATATACCAGTAAAGAATTTGCATAAAGGTGAGAGTAAATCCTAGAAACACATTTCCATAAGTTTCTCTCTATTTCTATCCCCACATAAATCATTAAAGCTTCTGATTTCTCAAAATACCATTGTAATATTTAGCATTCATATTCTTTGAACTAATTGAGAAAAGGGATTTCTAGTTCATTAAAGCCCAGTTATGGTCTTTTTATATATTTAAATAATATCTAAACTTATAATTTCTTCTGTATTTTTAAGAAAATATTATTACTACTAAGTTTAAGTAAGTTCAGAGTCATTTGAAATGCTGTTGCTTCTGTAAAATTCAATTCAAATTAAATAAATCTTTTTTTTTTTTTTTTTACTGGAGGACCTCTTATGTGCAAGGTCTGTGGGAAATATTAAAATTTTAAGGGATGATCCCTGACATCAATTACTTAACAGTCTCATGGGGAAAATCTTGCTTTTTTTTTCCTCTTTAAGATTTCAATTTAATTTATGGCATATCTACTACACTCCAGGCAAGGGATCCAAAGACAAATATGAAAAATTCTCTGCCTTTCAAGCATTTCTACTTCTTTGAAGCAATATAGCATGTAAATAATAAGATTTGTACAGATAATTTGAGGATGGAAAAAGCAACAATAAGCTAGAGTGGGGTGGAGAGTTCATTGACGTCTCTTTTGAAGAGATATCTATCTATTAAGTATTTCCGATGTTCTAGAAATAGAGACATCAGGACAGAGGTAAAGGATAAGTAAAATCTGGTAGATACAGGAAATTAAATGAAATGCCACCTTCTTATCATTCCCTCTTTCTAGCACCCTTGCTACTGAACCCAACCAAAATCCATTCAGTCATATTTCCCAACTATTGTTGTCACTAATATTCATAACCTTTCCCTTCTCAAGGTAAAGAGAAAGGGCTGGCTAGAAATGGTAGATGGGTGGTATATGACAATTCTAAAGCAACTCATTCAATTCAAAGTATGATGGTGCAATGATTATTTGAGGTATTATGATGTAGATAATAATGGCTAGCAAGCAAATATGAGAGAAATTTAAAATGTTGATAGACTGAAAAGCTGAACTGTTAGAATGTTTGTGATCAAAATTGCTAGTAGTTTAATTGACTTAGGAATTAAGTTGGAATCTTTTCACCTGGGGCAAAAACAATTAGATGAAAGTGTGCTCTCCAATGTCCAAAAAGTCTAGTCCTAAGTTTCTCTGGTTTGGAGGGGATAGCAAGCCTTATGAAATGGATCATGACAATGGAAATGTACGTTTGGTGGCTGGAGGTTTTATTGACAAAAATTCACAGAGAAATGAGAAAGATCTGAGAATGGTGGTCATCTCTGGTAGGAGATGTTTACCCTCCCAATACACCAAGGTCCGGGAGCTGATTCACATTTATACCATGCTAATTATATTTTTGCGCATTCCAGTGATCTTCCTACTAATACCACACAGATTCTATTTCTAGAACTAGACTAATATTTTTAATTGTAGCATATTACAAAAAGCACATTTTTAAAAAAAATTTAACTAATAAACTACTTGATCTTTCTAGGCTATTATAGCTTATTGAGAATCACTTAATGATAATATATGATTTAAATCCAATATAATTAATATAAACTTTTATACATATTTTTTAAGATATGCCCCTATGATTAATAAAATTAAAATTAATTCAATGTAAAATATATCCAAGAGATGCAAAACCTAAAACTTTAAGAGATAAACTTAATTTAAATTAGTTCTAATTCAATCAGTGTTGTAAAATATTTCACATAGAAGCGGATAAGTTTCAGGGCAAAAGATAATGTGTGAAAATACGTTTGTGTCTAAAGTGTCAAAACTTGTATTCAGGAGCATTTAGTACTTGAAAACATTTTGAATCATTTATACATTATTTGGTATCCATCATGACACCTCTAATGTATATCTATTTAATAAAGTTGTGGTTGGGGGACTTATTTTATCAGAGTTCATAAAGGGAACAAGGTTAACATTTATATAAGATGATCAAGAGAAGAGAAACCTGGGGGCTGACTATTAGAAATCATCTCCATTTCACAAAATGTTACAGTTCCTTATGTTTTTGAGTCTCCAAAATTTATCTATGGCTAAACATTTTGTATCTTACTAATAAATTAGTTAGCTGTTAAATTAGGTTTGGAGCAGCTAGATGGCACAGTAGATAGCATGCCATGCCTTAAGTCAGGAAGACTCCTCTTCCTTTGTTCAAATCTAGCCTCAGAAACTTACTAGTTTTGTGACCCTGGGTAAGTCACTTAACCCTCTTTGCCTCGGTTTCCTCATCTGCAAAATGACCTAAAGAAGGAAATGGCAAACCATTCCAGTATCTTTGCCAAGAAAATCTCAAATGGGGTCACAAAGAATCATAAAAAACTGAAATGATGGGACAATAACAACTAAATTTTAATTTTATGATTCTTTTAAGGCTTGTAGCCCAGGACTAATCTTGAATTATTCACTGTCTCGCACCACCACCACCTCATATAATCGGCAACCAAGGTCTCTCAATTCTACCTTTGCAACATCTCTCAAACATGCCCCCTTCTCTCCTCTGACACTGCCACCACTATAGTGTAGGCTGTCATCACCTAATGCCTGGATTATTTTAACAGCCTGCTGGTGGGTAAGCTGTCTCAAGTTTCTCCTCATTTCAATATATTCTCCTTTGTTGTTGCTGTTTACTTTCAGTCGTGTCTAACTCTCCATGACCCAATTGGGGTTTTTTTGGCAAAGATATTAAAATGGCTTACCATTTCTTTCCCTAGTTCATTTTACATTGAGAAAACTGAGGCAAACAGTGCTAAGTGCCAAGGTCACACAGCTAGTAATTGTCTGAGGCCATATTTTAACTCAAGTCTTCCTGACACCAGACTGGCACTCTATCCATGCCACCTAGCAAGTATCTGAGGTTGGATTTGAACTCAGGAAGATGAGTTTTCCTGATTCCCATCCCAGTGCTCTATCCACTATGCCACTTAGCTGCGTCCAATCTATCCTCCAGTCAGTCACTAAAGTGATTTTCCTAAATTACAGGTCTTTTCATGCCATACACACACACACACACACACACACACACACTCACACGAGCACACATGCACACTCACACATGCTCATCTCCCCCAACACACACTCAGTAAATTTTACTGGCTTCCTGTTGCCTCTGAGATCAAATACAAAATATTCTGTTTGGCATTAAAAGCTCTTTAGAACCTAAGCCTCCTAACTTTCTAGTTTTCTTACACCTAGCTCTCTGACATGTATTCTTCCATCCTGTGAAACTGCTTTGCTGGTAGATCCATGAACAAAACACTTCTCAGCTCTAATCATTTTCTCTGTCTTTCTCCCATACCTGGAACATTCTCCCTCCTCTGCTCCAATTACTGGCATTCCCAGTTTCTTTAAGCCCCAATTAAAATTTCACCTTTACTGGAAGTCTTCTCTAACCTTTCTTAATTCCACTGCCTTCCCTCTTTTAATCATTTCCTATTTATCTTGTATGCTGAGGAAAGAAGAAACATAAAGGAAAAGGGGAAAGGGAAAATATACCCAACTGAATGCAGCATTCAAGAGAATAGCAAGGAGAGATGAGAATTATCTTAAATGATCAATGCAAAGAAATAGAAGAAAATAATATAATGGTAAAGACAAAAGGTGTCTTCAGGGATATTAGAGATATGGAGGAAATGCTTCGTGCAAAAATGGGCATGATAAAAGCCAAAAATTGCACAGACTTAACAGAAGCAGAAGAGATGAAGAAGAGGTGGCAAGAATACACAAAATAGCTATGGAAGAAAGATCTTAATATCATCAATAATCATGATAGTGTAGTTAACTGATCTAGAGTGAGACCTCCTAGAGAATGAATTCCTGTGGGCCTCAGGAAGCATGGCTAACAATAATGATAGCAGAGGTGATAGAATTCACCTCAGCTATTTAAAAGCCTAAAATCCTGTTGCTAAATGATTAACTACAATAGACTTAGTTCTTCTCAGCAATACAATGATCTAAGACAATAACAAAAAACTTGGGATGGAAAATGCTAACCACATCCAGAGAAAGAACTATGGAGTCTGAATGCAGATCAAAGCATACTATTTTCACTTTTTTTGTTGTTTGTTTTTTGTTCCTTCTTTCTCATGGTTTTTCCCTTTTGTTCTGATTCTTCTTTGACAACATGACTAATGTGGAAATATGTTTAACATGATTGTACACGTATAATCTATGTCAGATTGTTTGATGTCTTGGGGAGTGATTGGGGAAGAAGGGTGGGAGAGAAATTTGGAACTCAATTATTTTTTACAAAAATGAATGTTGATGATCTAACCATTCTGGGGAGCAATTCAGAACTATGTCAAAAGGGCTATAAATCTGTGCATACCCTTTGACCCAGCCATTCCACTTCTAGGCTGTATCTAAAGAGATAATAAAAATGGGAAAAGGACCCACATGTACAAAACTATTCATAGCAGCTCTTCTTGTGGTGGCAAAGAATTGGAAATTGAAGGGATACCCATCAATTGGGGAATGGCTGAACAAGTCGTGGTATATGAATGTAATGGAATAATATTGTGCTTTAAGAAATGATGACCAGGTGAACTTAAGAAAAACCTGGTAAGACTTATATGAACTGATATTGAGTGAAGTGAGCAGAATGAGGAGAATATCATATACAGTAACAGCATCATTGTGTGATGATTAACTTTCATAGACTTGGTTCTTCCCACCAATGCAAGGATCTAAGACAGTTCTAAAAGACTCATGATGGAAAATACTGTTCACATCCAGACAAAGAACTATGGAATCTGAATGCAAATATAAGCATACTATTTGATCTCTATTTTTCTCTTGGTGTTTTGTTTCTTCTTTCTCGTGGTTCCTCTCATTCGTTCTAATATTTCTTTACCATATGACTAATGTGAAAATATATTTAATATGAATGTATATGCAGAACCTAAATCAGATTGCATGCTGTCTTGGGAAGAAGGGATGGGAAAGAGGGGGAGAAAATTTAAAACTCAAAATCTTAGGGAAGTGAATGTTGAAGACTAAAAATAAATAAATAAATAAATAAATTTTTAAAAAATGAATGTTGAAAATTATCATATAAATGGAGAAAATAAAATATTTTTAAGTTTAAAAAAATGTGTATTGATGCCTAATGGAGATTATCGAGTACCAATATCTGAAACGCTCTTTGAAGTTCTCTAGCCCAGACCCCTACCCAGTGAATGAACCTCTTCTACAATCACCCTGACTTGGCTCACCTAATCTGTATTTGGAGATACCTATTTGTATAATTATTTCATTGAATCTTTGCAATCCATATTTAATAAAATGTTGTATCTTGATATTAGCCAGAATTGGCATTCCTATAAATTCTTGCCAGTTCTGTTATTTCAAGTTATACAATATATTTCTTTTTATTTTCTTTTTTCACACATGCCAGCCCTCTATCCATACAAAGACAGCTTGTCAGTGTCCCTTTTATAATGTGATGCCCAATATAATTTCCACATGAACTTGGGTTACTGTAGAAAATAGTGGGACCATTGCTTTCTTCATTTTGGAAAGCTTATTTCTATTAATATAAATGAAGGATGAGTTAGCTTTTTATGTAACCATATTAGATGGATGATTAATATTGAATTTGCTGTTGCCAAACCCCACCATGAGTATTTTTTACGTGAAATGCCTAGCTGTCTCCCCCATGCGCATGTATTTTTTTTTTTTTTTGGTAACTTACGTGAAGGAGTTAATAACCATTCCTGTGAAATTTGGTATATCAAGCCTATATTTATTTTTATCTCTTCAAATTGATTCAATTTTCAAATAACTTAGAGATATTTTTCTGAGAAAATTGAAAAAATATTTAAAATTTGGGAAATAATGGTTGAAGGAAACAAGAAAAAGATTATTTCTCTGAAGAAGAAAGAAAAAAAATTTAACATAAATCTCAAAGCAACCAATAGTATTGTTGGACACCCAATCAGGATTTTTTTCCCCCAATAGCTCTTCTAGTGCCTGATACTCTCAACATTAAACTTATTTCTTTGGGTTAAGATATTGTCTCCAGAAAGGTCAGTCTTTTATGCATGTATATTACCAATAAGATGAAACATTAATTTTTAAAGTAACATCTGCCAAACTTAGTTTATTGATAAATTCTCCATAAATTAAAACCCAGCAGAGAGCATACATTTTATACACAATGGTAAATAACACAATTTTTTAGCAGTTATACAACAAGAGAACCATATTTTTATATTATAAAATAGCATGTTTGACTTATTTTTTCAATGAATTATTTTTGTGTCATGCAGAGAGGGCCAAAGTAGTTCTCTGTGCCAAACCTAACTTTATTTGCTGAAACTTAAACTCATTTAGCAGAAACTGAAATTTACCAGAATTATCCTGCTAAGTGCCAGTGCAATTTAACCGCTGAAAATGAGATTGTCTCTGTGTGAACAAAATGGCCAGCACAGATCAAAACGTATAGCTTCTCTGTCACTGCTTATTACTGAACAATTTGGACAGTTGGACAAATAATCAGTACAAGTAGAGGTGATTCATATTGATCATAGAGACATACAGTGGAGCACTTCAATATTACAGACTCAAGTCTGGGCTGACTCAATTCTCTCTCTCTCTCTCTCCTTATTATCTTTGGAATATTACAATGCTTATTAAAATTTAATTATTATATTAAATAATAGATAAATCACATTTCATAACTCACAAAATCTCTGCCTTTCCATGGGGCCAATCCTAAAGTAGCACTTGTTACATAAATGAAAATGCCATACATGAGACATGTGAGGAAAATAATAATATCATATATAATGTATATTATATGTTGTATCATATATTATGTAAATTATATAGAATATACAGTGTATATTCTATATAATAATATAATAAAGTAACAAAAAAGGAAAATGATAAATATTGGAGGGGGTAGTTGGAAAACAACTATTGAGGCATGTTAGTAGACTCTTTAATGGGTACAACCATTTTGGAAAGCAATTTGGAATTATACACAAAAAAATTACTAAAATGAACATACCCTTCTACCCAGCTATACCTATATAGCTAGACCTATACAGTATTGCTAAAAGATAAAAAAAACAGTAATCTATCTACAATCTACAAAGTAACGTATCTTTGATAATATTTATTGCAGCTTTTAGGTAGCAGAAAAAAGAAACCTAGAAACTAAAGGAATTCAGGAATGAGTGAGTAAGGGATGGTATGTGAATGTGAAAGACTACTATTTTGTTGTAAGAAATAGATAAATGGGGAGGCGGAGACAAGATGGCGGAAGGAAAGCAGTAACTGTCTTGAGCTCTCTCCCAAAGCCCTCCAAATACCTAAAAAAAGGCTCTAAACAAATTCTAAAGCAGCAGAACCCACAAAAAGACAGAGTGAAACAAATTTCCAGCCAAAGACAGCCTGGATGGTTGATCGGAAAGGTATATTGTGCCGGGCGGGGAGAGGAGCCCAGTTCTGTGTGGAAGCGCAGGCCGCAGCGACGCTGGAGCAGGCCTCAGAGGACTGAATCATGGACAGCTGTGGCGTTCTCCAGACTTCTCAACCCCTGAATGCCAAAGACAACTTAGAAGGTCAGTGGGAAAAGTCTGTGTGTGAGGTGAGAAAGGAGCTAGGTCTCAGCCACAAGTCTCTAGCATGGCCTGGGGTCACGGCTTTTTCCTGAGCTTCAGGCCCACAGACTGAGGGGGAATCCAGTGGCTGATAAGAGGGGGATTGCAAGGATCTCTTTGTCAATGCTGAGGCAGGAATCTCTTGCTTTGCCCATGCTTGGATCTGGGCCACAGTTCTGAGGGGCGGTCCTGGGGCTAGGAGGAACGCTGGTGTGGTGAAGCTTGTTGTGGCTGTGGAGAGAAAACACATTGCCCCTTATAATGCACCTTGGAAGAACTGAAAATTTTCAGGTTCTTAGAAGTACCTCTGAAAACAGCTGTACAAACCCCCGAAGCTTGGGACAGTACACTATTCACATTGGAAGTAGACTTTTACCTTAGCAGAGAGTTTAAAACACAAGTAATTGGCCTGGATCATGAGTAAGCAGAGCACAAAGAATCAGACTGTATTATCTTATTTTGGTGACAAAGAAGATCAAAACATACAACCAGAAGAAGACAACAAAGCCAAAGCTCCTACATCCAAAGCCTCCAAGAAAAATATGAACCAGTCCCAGGCCTTGGAAGAACTCGAAAGGGATTTTGAGAAGCAAGCCAGAAAAGTAGAGGAAAAAATGAGAGTGATGCAAGAAAATCATGAAAAACAAGTCAACACCTTGCTAAAGGAGACCCAAAAAAATACTGAAGAAAATAACACCTTAAAAAATAGCCTAACCCAAATGGCAAAAGAGGTCCAAAAAGCCAATGAGGAGAAGAATGCCCTAAAAAGCAAAATTGGCCAAATGGAAAAGGAAGTCCAAAAGATTACTGAGGAAAATACTTCCTTAAAAATTAGAATAGAGCAATTGAAAGCTAGGAACTTTATGAGAAATCAAGACACTGTAAAACAAATCCAAAAGAATGAAAAATTAGAAAACAAAGTGAAATATCTCATTAGAAAAACAACTGACCTGGAAAATAGATCCAGGAGAGAGAATTTAAAAATTATTGGACTATCTGAAAGCCATGATCAAAAAAAGAGCCTAGACATCATCTTTCAAGAAATTATCAAGGAAAACTGTCCTGATATTTTAAAACCAGAGGGCAAAATAGAAATTGAAAGCCCCACCAATCTCTTCCTGAAAGAGATCCCAAAGGAAAATTCCCAGGAATATTGTAGCCAAATGCCAGAGTTCCCAGGTCAAGGAGAAAATATTACAAGCAGCCAGAAAGAAACAATTCAAGTACTATGGAAACACAATCAGGATAACACAAGATTTAGCAGCTTCTACATTAAGGGACCACAGGGCATGGAATATAATATTCTGGAGGGCAAAGGACATAGGATTACAACCAAGAATCACCTACCCAGCAAAACTGAGTATAATTCTTCAGGGGGAAAAATGGTCATTCAGTGAAATAGAGGACTTTCAAGCATTCTTGATGAAAACACCAGAGCTTAATAGAAAATTTGACTTTCCAATACAAGACTCAAATGGAACATGAAGAGGTAAACAGGAAAGAGAAATCATAAGAGACTTATTAAGGTTGAACTGTTTACATTCCTGCATGGAAAGATGATATTTGTAACTCATGAGACCTTTGTCAGTATTAGGGTAGTTGGAGGGAAAAAATTATATATATGTATGTATAGATAGATAGATGGATGGATAGATGGACAGATAGATAGAAGGCACAGGGTGAGTTGAAGATGAAAGGATCATATCTGGAGAATAAAATTAAGGGGTGAGAGAGGATTATACTAGGAGAAGGAGAAAGGGAAAGGTAGAATGGGGTAAATTATCTCACAAAAAAAAAACAGAAAAGAAAAGGCTCTTACAGTGGAGGGTAACCAGGGGAAGGTGAGAGGAAATGAGTGAATCTTATTCTCATAGGATTTGAGTTAAGGAGGGTATAACACACTCAATTGGGTATGGAAATCTGTCTTACCCTACAGGAAAATGGGGGGGGGGAAGGGGACAAGAGAGTAGGGGGATGATAGAGAGGAGGACAGATTGAGAAAGGGGGTAATCAGAAGGAAATAATTCTGAGGAGGGACAGGGTCAAAAGAAAGAATAAATGGGTGGGCAGGATAGGATTAAGGGAAATAGAGTTAGTTTTTCACAGCATGTCTACTATGGAAGTGTTTTGCATAACTGCACATATATAACCTATCTTGAATTGCTTGCCTTTTCAATGAGGGTGGGTGGGGAGGGAGGAAGGGAGAAAATTTGGAACCCAAAGTTTTAAAAACACAGGCTTAAAAAAATGTTTTCAGATGCAACTGGGAAATAAGAAAATACAGGAAATGGGGTACAGAAATCCATCCTGCCCTACAGGAAAATTGAAGGGGAAGGGGATAAGAGAAGGGGGGGAGAGATAGAAGGGAAAACAGACTAGGGCAAGGGGTATTTAGAATGCATGCCATCTTGGGGTGGGGGGAGGGGCGAGATGGGGTGAAAATTTGGAACTCAAAATCTTGTGGAAGTAAATGTTGAAAACAAAAAAAAATTAAAATTACCATAAAAATAGAAAAAAAAAGAAATATCGAAATGGATGGTTTCAAAGACACATGGAAAGGTTTACATGAAATGATTCAGAGTGAAGTAATTTATACTCTACCATTAGTATTATCAAACCCAAAGTTTTGAAGATGTCTTTAAACTGATCAAGAAAGATGTAAGCAGAAGCAGAATAACTTAAACAAAAGCAACCACACTGTGAAGAAAAACTTTGAAAGTAGTAAGAACTAAAATTAATACAAGGACCTTCCATGATTCCAATGATTCCAGAAGGTCAAGGATAAAACCTACCATCTATTCCCTGACAGAGTAGTGATAGATTTATGGTACAGAAATATGTACATACACATACACATACACATACATAGGAACACACATATATGCACATACATGTATTAGCACATATGAAGATACATATGCATATAAAACACATATGTGTAAATGCATGTGTGTATGTATGAGTATACACAAGTGTGTATATAAACACTAACTGATCAGTGCAAAAGATACAAGGAAATGGTGGAAACTATACAATATTTTTATTTAAATATTTTCCAGACACTTAGAAATTCAATGAGGTCGTTATAAATATATGCCAGAAGCTCATTAACAGAGAACAAATCCATGTAATAAAAATTAAAATCTCAAATATATCCTGAAAAATTCAGAAAAATAATAACTTTACCAGGATAAGGGAATCTTTACAGAGATTTGCCTACACTCCAGGATATCCCATTGATCCATGAAAATTTAAGAACATTTTTAATAGATATCACCATTCCAGATAGTTATAATCTCAAAAAAATATGGATTGAAATGTTTTCAAAATATAGAAACCTAGTGGAACAAATTCAAAATGGGGAAATGATAAGGTCCATGTAATCTTGTCTGTTATGAGAAGAATCTCAAAGATTCTTTTGGGGAATCTCTAAAATTTGAGCTTGTATCTCAATATGTTAACTCAATTACAAAAAGTAATCATTTCATCCACTTGCATGATTGTTCCCAGAATAATAAATACAAAAGAGCAATAACAAGCTAAAACTTATTCTTGTACCATTTATATCTAAACCCCATCAAAAAACTTCAAAACTAGGTAATAGTAATAGATACCCTACCCCACTGGGGAAAAGAAAGCAAAGAGAGAAAAGAATAAAACAAAGTTCTTGTACAAAATTTGCATAGTTGAGTAAAACGAATCCCCTCATTGAATGTATACATATGTAAGAATAAGTACACATGTGCACATGTATGCACATACGTGTATATTCAGTCAAACAGGCATCATCATCATCGTCTTAGTAGTAGCTTGTATTTATATAGTAACTACTATGCCATGTATTCCTACTTTAGAAATACTTTACACTTTGCTGCTTTATACTTCACAACTATTATCTTATTTGAGACTCACAACATCCTTGGAAGATAGATGTTATTATTATCCACATGTTACAGTTGAAAAAATTGAGGCAGAGGGATTAAGTGACTTAGCCAAGGTCACACAGCTAGTCAGTGTCTGAAGTCAGAATCAAACTCGAGTTGACTTGACTCCACACCTAGACCTGCATATATGGTTTGATTTGGATGATTTTGCAAAGCCTCCCTCTACTACTTCCCCCCACCAGACTGAATTTCCATCATTCTTCTGAGTTTTGAAGAATTCTGTAATTTTCAAGAGCTACCTATTAAATATAACTTTTCCCAGCAAGGATAATAGTCAGTATAAGACACAGCCCTACAGGAAAGTGAGATGGTATTAGGTTGGAAACAGAAGAGTCTATAACAGAGTAGTGGAGTGGTGAATAATAATTTGGCCCAGGGTTGGACCAAGCCATACTATTTAATAGTAAGATATTTAAAAGACAATTTCCACTCTGGGAAACTGCTTGTACACCCTCCTCTACTCCAATCCTCTGCCTTTGACTTTAAATTAAACCTTTATGATTTGTACTGACATCATCTTATGTAAAATACAATGAAGTGATGTTGTTAATTTGATATGTGTAATCCATTGTGACATATCAAAATGTGCTCTGTGTATCAGAAATAAGGACCTTGTGTAAGTGAGTGACAAATTCATGTATGGGAGATCATCATTTTAAGGCAGATAAACCAGTTCTGCTGATGACTGAGTTTCTGTATACTTAGCTTGCCTAAGGGACTCTAAAAATAATCAAGGCCTAAAAGGGCAAGAAATACTATAAATATGGGGAAAAGACATTTTTAATTCAAAAGGGGCCTTTTAATTATTGTTTTGTTTTGTTTTGTTTTTATTAGACTCTGAATGCTAAGAACAGTAAACTCTTAAAATAAAAATGAGGGGGGACTTTGATTCTTAATGAGAAAATATCTGCAATGATTTGTTTTTGCTTAATGCCTTTGAACTTGGAAGGGGAAAATGATGCTGGCTTATAAGGGGGCCTTTGTAATTGTCACTGTTTAAAAGAAAACAAATCAAAACTAGAAACATGCTGTTTCATCATGTAAAAAGAAAAAAAAATAGGTCCTTAAAATCTATGCCAATTCCTGATGAAATGTCATTAATTAAATAGCTAGTCAATGGGAAATATGTGAGATGTTACATATTTTAATACAAAATAGTGAAGACAAGACAGGGGCTTTAGTGATTAAGAAGGAATTTATAAATATTTGAAAAATATTCAAAAGGTGTATAAACAATTGTTTGCCATCCACATGATAATTAGTACCAAAGGAAATGTCTAAAGTGACTGAAGGAGGATTTTAAGATGGGCATGATTAAGAGTTTTCTCTCAGGAAATACTGTTTAACAGACTACTCAGGTAAAATACGACATCATCAAGCTTAGGTGAACAGCTATCTGGCTGTTTGTGTGGTCATGCTGGGAGGCAAAGGACTCGATTAAATGATCTTCCAAGGCTGCTGCTAGTCTATGACTTGAAAATGGAATGATCTTTTTTTGCCTTTGCTAGATAGCAAAACGATGGAGCTAATCACACCTGGAAAAAGCCTAATGATTATCTGTCCATCAGGAAGAGGAAAATCAGCCTGTTTCCTAATCTATGTTTTCAGCTCAGTTGCAGAAACTGCAAACCCTTTGTCATCACCTGTTTCTGCCACTGAAGATAATAGCAATGCTTGGTTAATGGTTCAAAGAAAATAAAATGAGCCCATCTGAGTTCTCTGTTTTATTTATTCTATTATGATATTTTATAGCATGCAATTTCATGTATGGCACTATTTATCATTAAGTAATATACCATAAATAATGTGACAGGTTGCAAGAAATATAAATATGCAGCTTTTTTTTGTCCATTTCAACTTCAGCTTTGGGGTCAAAGAGGATGTTTGGAAACCTCAAAGTAAGTAACTTTAGAATGCAATGATAATAGAAAATGGCATTTCTAGTTGCCTGAGTATTAAATTTATTATACACATACATGTACATATGCATAAATACATGTATATCAACAATTTCACATTGTATATGCGTATTTTTCCTCTGTTAATTTGAATCATATGACTATATATTATGTTTAAGGTAGAAATTACTGAGAATATTGATGGTAAGTGATTTATTAGAAAATAATATAATGGAGTGGAAAGAGCCTTAGATATGAAATAATTAAAAAAAAAAGAAATAACTGGTTTTAAATTGCTGTTAGTTAATAGCTTTGTGACCTTGGGCAAGTGAGTTTCATTTTCCTCATCTGTAAAATGGGGATGAAAATAAGAGCATGTGTCCTGAACAAAACCTCAAAGTGTTATTGTGAGGAAAGTCCTTTATTAACAATGAAGCATTATATGAATATTCATTATTGTTATCTTAATATAAGCCATACAGGTAGCCTTAACCATATTAAACCAAGGAATAACAGATAGAAGGACCTAATATTGAACATTATCACTGTGGGTAACAAATGAAACAATCATTCTTCTTTTTATTTTCACTTCTGATTCTCTTCAGTGTTATATCCTATTGTTCAGTTGTATCAGATTCCTCGTGACCCCATTTGAGATTTTCTTGACAAAGACAATGGAGAGATTTGCCATTTGCTTCTCCAAATCATTTTGCAGACAAGAAAACTGAGGCAAATAGGGTTAAATGATTTGCCCAGAGTCACACAGCCAGTAAGTGTTTGAGGCCAGATTTGAACTCAGGAAAAATAGTCTTCTCAGTCCCAGGCTCTACGCTCTATCCACTGCATCACCTAGCTGCTTGTTATATCCTAAAAATGCGATGAGACAGTGACAGGCACAATGAGCTTTACTGAATTGTACAGTTCTAATTTCTCATTGTCCTTGTTTGTTTATTGTTTCATTAAAATCCACTAAATGGTCATTTATTAAATATAGGACATTCTAATGGGTTATTTATTGTAGTTGCTAAGCACACGAAACTGCTAAAAGATATAGACTCTCCCTGTTTAAGATCACATTCAAATTGAGGATGATGAGATAGAATTTGTAGACATTTATACAAATAAATACAATGTTACCAAAAGTCTCAGTGCAGTCTTCTAACTCAAAGTCTAGTGATACTATTTTTTTCATTTTGATCCATTGTTAGAGTAAGCTTTTTGAGGGCTAGAATTGTATCTTTTATTTCACACTTAATTTCCCCTAAATGTTCCACATATTGGGCATTGCTTAAGTTCTGTTGACTGACTTAATGACTAAGGCACTTGAAGTCACCGGAAATGTTTTGGGGGAGGTAATCAAACTTCACGAACACATATTCAACATGGACAGATTCTTAAGAAAATGGCAGTTGGAAAAAATTAAACAAGATAAAGTAAATCTTCCATGTTTTCCTATTTTCCTTTTCTTCTCAAAGCATGTCCCCTCCAAACTTTATGTTTTTTTGCCTACCTTTATGCTGTCCCATAGGTCTACACTCCCACTAGCACTTGAAATTCTCGACTAGCCCAAATCCCTTGCCTTCCATTCAAGAAAACAGCATGCTGACTCTTTTCTTTCAGGTTTGTATTGACTTGTTTGGTATATTAATGCACATGAAATAATGGGAATTTCACTGTTTTAAAAGAGAACTCCTGAAATAGCATGTTATTCTAAAGTGCAAAAGATTTTGCAGCCATTCATAATACAGGTTAAACCACAAGCCACGTCAGGATTATGATTTTCTTCTTTCCTGTCCTCCCATTACGAACTCAGTTCACCTAGCTAGTCATAAAGAGACAGTGTAAGGAAACATAAAAAGCACATGTGGCAAAAGTGTAACTCAGTTCCTGGAAGCTGGAAATCCTTTTTTCCCACTCATGAGGTGCTCAAGGGACAATATAATTTCTTTACTGGGCTCCTTTCAAAGTTATGACTCCGGTCTGCCCTTGGCTCTCAATACAGGCATTGCAAACAGCGGTAGCTGTCCCAGGGCAAAGTGGAGAAAGTGATTTTTAAGATGATGATGGTGGGAAGATGGGTAATCCAAAATCATCTGAACCCGTTAAAACTCCAAATGTTCTCCTTTAGCCCATACAGCAGGGAAGATGGCTGAAAAAAGCTTTCCCTTCACTCCAAGCGGTTCATCCTCAGAGTTGTGCCAAAAAGTCACACTTGCTCCGATTTCTGGAAATCCATCTCTTCTCAATTTGTTGGTTAATTTATAAATTATTTCTGTGGCATAGCCAAGTTTTTTTTTCAGTTAATTTGAACACAACTCTAATACAATGTCCACTCAGTTTAAAGGCCTTTTAGCACTTAGTACAAGACCTGAGTGATTGATTGGTTGAATAAAACTTATTCTCATTTAGTTAAGGTATCAAGGCTAAAATAGAATGCAATGCAGTTGTTTCAAAGTGACTCTTACAGAGCAAAAACCAGAAGAGAAATCATTTTCCAAATCTCTGATCTCCCCAAACTAAATTCAAGGCTGCTTTCACCTCTGTAGTAATTATAATTCCAGTGGACCAATAACAAATTCTAAAGGTGAAGTGTCACCAGTACTCTTTGATTCTTCTGCCTGTGTTGTGACTGGATCTTTTTTCCCTTAGACCAACTTCAAGGAAAGTGGATTGGCAATTTCACTGACATGAACAATGATCTCTCAACTATTATATTTTGCCCAAATGCCTTCTAAAAGTGTATCATGTAATATGTTTGCTATGTAATGTTTCATTTCCTCCGGGCTTCTTCTGTCATTTTTCAATTGAAGGATAACATGCAAAGAAAAAAGTGTTTATCTTTGCCATAAATTTGTCATTTGACTTTGGGAAATTCATTTCATCTCTTGAGTCACATGTTCCCCCTATAAAATGAAAGGCTTGGACTAGATAACATGTACAATCTGTATCAGGCATAAAATCTATGATTCCTTAAGGTGGTGCAGTGGAAAGAGTACCAGGCCTGAAGTCAGGAAGACTCATCTTCCTGAGTTCAAATCTGGCCTCATGCACATACTGTCATGGGACCCTGGGCACTTAACCTTGTTTGCCATAGTCCCTCATGTGTAAAATGAACTGGAGAAGGAAATGCAAACCGCTCCAGTATCTTTGCCAAGAAAGCCCCAAAATGGGGTCACAAAGAGTTTGAAATGACTGAACAATAGCATCAACAACTTTCATCCAGAAAAATTAATCTTTAATGGTGGAAATTTCAAACTGAGGCAGGATTATAGAGGAAATATTATTGATAGGCATTGTTTTCAAGAATGCCACTCAAATAACTCCAAATAAACTCTGATCTTTTTCTGCCTGTGTGTAATAGTAGATTCCCCTGGTTT
The DNA here is from genome assembly GCF_900497805.2 of Vombatus ursinus. NCBI lineage: Eukaryota > Metazoa > Chordata > Mammalia > Diprotodontia > Vombatidae > Vombatus > Vombatus ursinus. The sequence goes on along the minus strand of NW_020954596.1, from coordinate 41,015,374 downwards.
ATGATATAATAACTGATTGGCAAGAATTGGCAAGTTCTTCTATCATTGTTGACTTTATATATTTGACTGAATTTCATCACTGTATCCAATCTGCTTAGAATAATGCAATATTCCAAGAATTTTTATTTGATTCATTTTAAGCTGTTTTCATGTAAATATAAGCATGTGTTGTTGTTTAACTCAATGATCAGGTTCCAAAAACTGCCAATAAAAATGATCATTTAGGATAGTGCATGACATTGTGGTGTGTTAAAAAGGCTTATCTGTGAAATTATTATTGTTATTATTATTTTACTAAATGAGGGACTGTATGATAACTAAGACTTTAAGGCAATTGCAAAAAAAAAAGTGGCCCGATTCTAATATTCCAGATGTAATTTGCCTACTCAAATCACATCTGGAAATTTATTTCAGTTCTACAGAATGTGCCACCTTTTAGGAAGAATTCTGACAAACTGGAATGTGTCCTGGGCAGACGGTCAAAAATAGACAATGCTGGGTGCAATGACGTGGGAGTGTTGTTTGAAGCAACTGGATATCTTCAAACAAAAGCTGAATAACCTCTTCCAGGGTCTGTCAAAAAATGGAATTGTGCTTAGGGGCAGGTTGGATGAAATGGTGTCTGAGAGTCTGGTTCTGCACAACTTCTTCTAGTTCATGGCTCTTTATTGAGAGCCTTTACTTTTAGTTCGTCTTTAAATATATATATATATTCATATATATCATATATTCATCTTTTAAATATGTATATGTACACACATATATATATGTATGTATATGTGTGTATATTTTTTTTTCCTTTTCTGTACTTTGCAAAATAAGACTTCAGAGGGATGACAATTTGACAGGGATTTAAAAGTGTCCATTTTAAAATTCAGTGTAAAACAGGTTTATAATACATGAAGTTTCCCAGAGAAAATGAAAAACAAAATTTTGGATGGAATGGTTTTAGAATAAAAATTACCATTGTATATGAAGAAACATTAAATATATCAGTTACCCAAAAAGGAAAAAGAAACTAATTACTATAGTTGCTTGAGTAGAAACTTCAGATTAGATAATGGATAAATGCTGGCACTCATTTGTTCTCTGTAGAAACTCTCTGAAGCAAAACCATAGACTGAATATAACTCTGACCTAGATATGACATTTTATTTCTAAACAATATTTTAAGTAATGAGAAGGTATCACAGTCCGGGGTTATGTACAGTAGTTATCTAAAAACCTCAGTATAATTTCAGTATCAAAAACTATAAAATGTAAAGGTTTTTATTTTCACTTTTCTTACATGATGTAAACTGATTATGTGATCACAAATGAATGATTAATTAGCTTATGCCTTCAAAATAAGCCTTTCATTTCACAGTGAAATCTAGATATCTAAATAATGAGTGTGTAAAAATGTTAGTGCAATGAAGATTTTGCCTTCAGAACTTCCTGGAGATTAATAAGTTACCAGTTGGTGTAGTTTGGAACTAGAGGCAAAGATTTTTGCCAACTCCCCAGGGAGAAAAAATATAGCATAAATAACTTAGCTGAGGTAATACATTTATATTTAGAAATACAATCAGCTCTTCCCCCCCCCCAAAAAGATTTATGTTACACTATTGGAGTGCCAATTATTAGTTAGAATTAAATATTTCCCTTTGGCATAGGGCATTGCTACCTATTTATCTCTTGGTTACTAGCATTTCACAGGAGTTCAATATAGTAGACCTTTTAAAAAGATTATTTCGGTTTTCATTTAGGAAGAAATAAGTTATAATAGTGAGATCTTTTCAAGCAAACAAATACATCACATCTCAAGCAAAAGAAAGGCCAGCTGAGGCAATCAGCAACTGTTAACCAATCATCTGGAAGAATAAAAGAATATATTTTTGAAAGAAAAATTAGCTTGCTGTTTTTCCAAGCCATCATATAGCCTCATTATTAGAATTGGTGCCTTTAACCTGCTTGGCCATTTTGAAAATGGTTATGATTATAACTAAACACAATTTAAAAAATAGAATTTAACAGTCCCACATTCTTGTATTTCACATATATTTAAAGAAATAACATATTTTATGTTGTTTATTCCTTGATACATCTTTAGGTTGTTCACATGCAATGAGAAATCATTTAACACACGTAAGAAATCTATTTTAAAGGTATCTAAGGTTTAGCTACACTGGAATTTATTAGAGAAGTTTCCTTTCTTTTTAGAATCCAAATCCAATTTTTATCTACAGCAACAGAAAACATGTGTTAAGTATTACAGTGGTTTTTTGCCAGTTCCCCATTCTCATATTTAAGACATTGGAAGAGCAAGAGAAATGAATGCATTTAGCAAACCTTAAGTAACTAACTCATAGCAATGAATAATAATAATGATGATGATGATATATTGGATGTAATATATGAAAGTTTGTCACATAGATATATGTACATTTTAGAAAATGTTACTCCCAACAATGACCCAAATCAGAATATTTAATTCTAATAGGAGGTAGTCTCTCATCGTCAGCATTTCTTTGAGATGAATCATTTACAAAGATTGGTGGGTAAGAGAATTGGGGATTTCTGGTACCTATCCTACATCCTCTACCTCCTCTCCACAAAAGCAAGTAGATAAGTAATATTTTGATTTTATGCATTAGCTTTCCACAAGGAAATGAGTAGCTTTAAATTTTAGCTTTTGTTTACAGAAGCAAGGAGAAAAATAAAACAGTGCATGGACATTCTGAATATAGTAAAATATCATCTGAACAACCTAGACTGTAAATTAATTTCATGTTTTTGTAGAACTCAAATCATATTTGGTGTTTCAAACAGTGTGACCTAGCATTTGGGTATCATGGTCTAAGTATTGCATTAGAGCAGTCTACAGGAAGTCTAATGACATGTGATCTCATAGCATGGTGAAGAGTTTTAACTCTTGTGGTCTCAGTTCCTCCCTCTGAAAAATAAATTTTGTGGTAGATCATAGGATTTATAACAAGAAAATAATTTTTTTTAAATCTATTTCCTCAGGAACTAGAGGTAAGAGAGAGGAAATTAATTGGGAGGTCAAATAGCTAATACGTGGCAAAGCTGGGATTTGAATCCTTTCCTACTGGCTCCAGCTGACCTTCTCTTTCTACCACCCCAATGGTCTTTGAGATCTCTCTATAACTTTAAAATTATATGATTCTTAGCAATGATCTAATGGATATAAAATACATTTAACAAATATAAAGGCATACTAATTTAGGGCACTGGAATTTCAATTCAAAAAGTTAAAATGCAGCCCTGAACATGGTAGCTGAACTACTTCTGAAGATTTAACAGTTATGAAGTTTTGGCAGTTATCTAGAGCCTGGGAAGGCCCTGGGTATGTATAATCTTTAACCAATTTCTTAAGAAGTATACAGTCTCACTGGGAAGGCAAGGCATGTATAACTAAATATAGCAAAAGTGATTATAATTTTCTTATGCCTGATAAAATATATCAGAGGCATTCAAAGATTGAAGAGATCACTTTTAATCAGGAAGACTGGGAAAGGAGTTATGAAAGGAATGGCATTATAGTTGAGTCTGGAAGAATGGAGAGATTATTATTGGTGGAGTTAAGGGGAAGATGACAGTGCAGACAAATAAAGAGTTTCACAGTGTTCTCAGGGTCAGAAAAGTATAAGGTATGTTTGAAAAAAATTCAGCAATATGATGATTAGACAATAAGAATCATATAAAAGAGTAGTAGAAAATGTCTGAAAGGAGAGGTTGGGGACAAATCATAGACAGCTTTGAATAAAAGTGTAAGGTAGTGTATTTAATGTATTATCATTTCATATGAAGCAGTTCAGTGTCAAAAAAGCACTTTTGAATAAAGGAAATAAGTTCAATTGATTATTGAAAGACTTAAGATATTGCCTCTCTCATTAATGAACAATAAAATAACTGGTTTAATTAAAAAAAAACTCATAAAATCCATGTATAAAGAAACCCAGTTGAAATGATTTGAGCAATTTTGGAAGAAAATTAACTGTGGTGTACATAAACTTAAATTACCTTATGAAAAATACAGAGTGGTGTCTCCTTTGCATGTGAACATTTTGATGATGTAAAGGAGACGTGTAGTACGTACTTAATAGATGTCAGATACATTGTTAAGCACTAGCCATGAAAAGTATTGCAAATATATGGTTCTTGATCTCAAGAATCTTACATTCTAATAAAAGGGACAATATGCAAACAACAACGTGTGTAGAAGATATATCTCAAAGAAAAGGAATTGGAACTGAGAACCCTGGGATGGGATGAGGAAGAGATCAAGAAAGGTCTCTTGAAGAAGCTGAGATTTGAGCAGACTCTTAAAAGAAGCCAGAGAAATCAGAATGTAGATGTGGTGATGAAAACCATGCCAGGTGTTAGCGACAGACAGTGAAAAAGCATGGAGTTGCCAAGAAAGAAATTTTATTTATTTAAAAACTAGAAAATAATGAGTATGAATAAAGTTTGATGGACACAGAATATGATATTCTATGATGAGAACTTAAAACTACAGGGAATTATCATGCCTCAGCTTGTTTGCCTATACCTGTTTTTAGACTTAAGGGGGTACATCCAAAAAAAACAACCCCCCCAAAAAAGAATCTTACAATTATTTGAACGTGAAGATAATTAACCAAAGAAAATTTTTGAGGGGAAATTTAATTAAGTGTGAACTCATAAGTGAAAGGTCAATCACTAAGTTTCAAGAGGCTCTGGTTTAAGTCACTGAGAGGATAAGAGGCTAAGGTTGAGAAGCTGTAGTGGGGAAGTCATTGAAGAAGGGGCAGGCATTGTTTATAGAAACTAGCAAAAGTAGCTAGCAGCTGAGGAGGCTTTAATTCCTAGTTCCAAATTGGCTGAATTAAAAAAAAATAAACACTAGTGTTTTAGTTATTGCCCTCCATTTCCTCTGAGAAATTGATATGATGCTTTTCAGAGTTTCTATTGTCCTTTACTGTTGATATTTATTTTGAGAGGGAAAATAGAAAGGGGAAAGACCAGTTTTTCAGTTAATGTATTGGAAGTTGTACAGAAATGTAATGAAAGAATGTGGAATCCTTGTAAGTGAAGAGCTCCATAGGTTTGCTTCCCTTCCCTGGAGAGTCAAGTTAATCATCATCATAATCATCATAATCTTCTTCTCCCTCTCCCTCTTCTCCTCCTTCTCCTTCTTCTCCTTCTCCTCTTTCTCCTTCTCCTCTTTCTCCTTCTCCTCCTTCTCCTTCTCCTTCTTCTCCTTCTTCTTCTAGTTTTGTTTGCTACAATTTGATTGGACAACAGCTCAATTTCCTTGGGAGCATTAATTGTTAAAAATTCGTCATGCACATTTATACTTCAGAAATCATCAGACACTATAATTATCATTTGATTTATTGTTTTATTGTTTGAATCGATTGAATAAAATTGTGGAGAAATGATGATAATGCAGATTATACTTAAACATGTATCATGTGTACATTCTTTTTACCCCCAAGAGATTGAGTTGTTAAATATTTACCAACAAACTACTACATCCTGGTGAATGAATAACAAATTGGATATAATCTGTATTTATCAGAAAAAGTCAGCCTGAAGACCTTTGAAATTATGCAGCTTAATAGGAACTGATATGCCAAATCAGAGGCAATACTTTCTCAATGCTTTTTTAAGGGGGATTTTACATTGAAAGAGATTAATAATACTTCATTGTTCTGAGAATTGAAGATAAGATGATTTGCTCAACTAGAGAGTGCTAAGGATACCTATAGCAGAGAAGGGACTTTCTGTGGTACACACATTCCTGAATAGACCAATGGCATCTGTCCTGAAACCGGAGTTGTAAGTTATTCTCCACATATAGGTTTTTCTCCCTCAGTGCTTCATTGTAAGGTTCCCATAAGTATGCATCCATTCCCCACCCCCACCTCCCCAGATATTGAATTTGCTGGTAGGAGAGTGTGACACAGGTCTCTTTGTGGAATATAATGCCATTATTTTTTAATGCAATTTAACATATGGATACCTGTGATGCCCTGATTTATTATTTGTTTTGTCATATTGCTAAACAAATGATTATGTTTAAGTGTCATCACTGTCAGTCCATTGGGTGTACAAACAGAAATTCATTGATGGGGGCTCAAAAGCTAAGGTGGTACATGGAAGTATATTCTCCCACAAGAATGTTAAACATAAGACCCTTAGAGAATTTGAATATAACTATGTGGTGGCAGTACTTCTCTAGAAACCTAGACATATGGGGAGATGGAATGAAAAATTAAGCCCAAAAAGTCAGTAGGTTCTCTATTGAGAAGTAGGAAGCATGACAGGATATAAATATCATATATGCTTATTAAACCAAGTAAAGATTGAGGAATTTAGATAGTGAAATATTTTGAACATTGATTGAAAGATTGTTATTAAATGTCTGATTTATGTGGAGTGCTGTTCTAAGCCCAGGTTTAGGTAATATATAGTTTCTATCTTCATAATCATAGTTTTTAGCTGAGGGAGTAAGGTACACTAGGGGAAATGCAGAGGGCAGCTATCACACACTGGGTGTGCAGGCCAGCCTATATAAGGCAGCAAGGCTCCCTTAGGGAGATACAGGAGGTGGTATGTGTTAGAAGTTGGATTACCCTTACCTCCCAGTCCGTCTTCCTTTTGATGTTGAATGGAGACAGTCTAGATCCTGAATCCAAGAGACTTAGGAATGTCATTGTTCCTAGCATAGTGTCCTCAGCAATTATCCTTTGGGGCAATGCTGGGAAGATCTAGCCCAGCAACTATTCCTGTAGGTGCTATAGCAGCAGCTAATAATGATCCAAAGAGCAAGTTTCTTGTGACCAAGGTCCATTACAAGGTCAGGTGGCTCCTCCGTGAAAAATGGTGTGATTTTATTGATGGGAAGGACATTGCAGATGTTACATTTACATTTTTACCTCCTGCACCTTACGGACCATAGAATCTTCCATCTGATTTACAGTTAAAACTTTATTTACATGTTGTTTCTTACATTAGGATGTGAGGTTCTTGAGAGCAAGGATTTTCATTAGCAGTTGAAAATGCTTTATTCATCAATTCATTCATTCTAGCACAGGCATAATATGCCAAAATACAAAACACTAAATTTTAATTGTGTTCAAGAGTTACATTCTTGAGGGGCAGTTAGGTGATGCAGTGAACAGAGCACCAACCCTGAAGTCAGGAGGACCTGAGTTCAAATCTGGCCTCAGAACAAACACTTGACTAGCTGTGTGACCCTGGCAAGACACTTAACACCAATTGCCTTAAAAAAAAAAAAAAAAGAGTTAGACTCTTGAATATATATGCTACCCTGGGCAAGCCACATATCCTTCCTGTGTTCTAAGTAACAGTCTAAGACTGTAAGTTGCAGAAAAGGTACCAAATGTCCATTGATAGAGCAAGCTTTCTTATCTGAGAGTTGGCTGTATTTGTAAAAAAAATAAATCTAGTCCCTATATCAGTTTCTGTCTTTATTCAGACTTACACATAAAATTTTTGTGAAAGATCCAATCAATGTTGATTATTACTGATGTTGTAAAGAAAAGATTTCCTGAAGGAGGTAGAATCAGAGTCAATCAGTAAAGAATGTAAAAGGTAGTAAGTCAATATTTGAAGACAGGACAACACAGTGAAGAAAGGAAGAAAAACAGAAGCATAGGATGTGCTTCAATAGTATGGAGTAGCATTATATATCTGTTGCATAGGGTGTAAGAAAAGAATGATTGGAGGAAGACTGTAAAAATAGGATAACTATATACTATGAAGGGCCTTGAAAGATAAACAAAAGCATCTGAATGTTATTTGTTACACGATGGACACAGAAGAATTTTGAGAAGACTAAAGACAAAAGTTGCCCTATGAAAGACGCTTTTAACAATACTATGAATGATGAGTTGGAGAGATAAGAGAACAGAGATTATGAAGTGTCATGTGGAACCTTCTACAATAATCCAAGCATATGATAATGAAGGACTACATTATTTTGGTAGCAATATCAACCAAGAGAAGACAAAAGGTACTGTAGGGGTGGAATTCATAGCATTTGTCTTATGTCAAACACAACCAAATTTTGTTAAAGTTTTGTTATGATGAATGGAGGCAGTTGTGATATATCTAATTGTAAATGCCCACTGGGAACATTGGAGTTGTAAATCTGGAACTTAGAAGTTAAGTTGACAATGGAAAAGATGTGGAAATCATACAGATGGACATTGTAGTTAAAGGTACAGGAGTGAAAAAGATTGTCAAGGGACAGAATGAAAAGAAGAAAAAGGTGTAGGTCCCTGATATCTCCAGTGGAAAACCCACATGACTGCTACAGAAAGACAATGAGAAGCCAGAGAAGAAAATGAAAAAAGAAACCATCTGAGAAGCAGTTAAAATATCAAAATGTGGGAACTCTGAAGAGAAGCAATAATAGAATAGGCTAAGAATGAAGCCATTTAGAACCTTAAGTCCTGCAGATAAGAAGCTAGGGGGAAAAAACACATTCCCTGTCTTCAAGAATTTTATAATCCAATTGAGAGGCAGCCAGACATATATACAATAACAAGTGCACAAAAGATCTACAGTAGGAAAGGTTTAGGGATCTGTAGAAGGAGTCATGCATGCCATGGGGAATTAAAAAAAATTATGTAAGAAGAATGAACTGAGATAGTCCTCAGAGGAGACCAAAGAATTTCAACAAAAGAGATGTAGAAAGAATTTGTATTAGGAACAAATACATAAGATAGTAGAGAGAACAGGATTAGTAAATGACTAGTTGTGTTAGGATATATAGGATAAAAGGGAATAGTATGAAAAAAAGTCTGGATAGACATGTTGTAGAAAGATTATGGAGGACCTTGAACTCTTAGATTAAAAAAAATTGTACTTTACCTTTTACTTTACCTTGAGGAGCCACTTAAGAGTTTTTGTTTTGTTTTGTCTTAGCAGAGGTGTACTTGTGATTAGATTATATTGGGATGAGTAATTTTGCATTAGTATAAAAGATGATTATAGAGTTTACCTAGGTACACCAGTGAGATTATTAATATGATCTAAGCAAAAGGTAATAAAGCCTTCAAGTAGGGTTGTAGCAACGTGAGCAACAAGGGAAAAACCATGTTGCAAACATGGCATCAACAAGATTTAGCAACTAACTGAATGCAGGAGCTGATGGGGCAGGGAAGGTACGATGATGATTATGAGGTTGTGAATCACATTGATTAGGCAAATGGTGTTGAAATCAAAAGGGATAGGTATGTTAGTGAGGGAAAGAAGATTAGGGGTGGGTTTAAAGATTCATTGAGAATGGAACCTAATGGATTTGAGGTGCATAGTGTATATGCAAATACAAATACCCAGTAAAGAGTAGCAAAAATGAGGTGAAGCTCAAGGAAAAGACCAGAGACAAGTATGAAAAAAAAAATGATGAGAGTGATAGAGAATTCACGAACAGAAAAAAAAAGTATCAAGAAAAATAATGATCAACACTATGAAATGCTAAAGAAATGGAATTTCAATTTGTCAATTAAAAGGTCGTTGTTGACCTTTCAGAGAAAATTTTCACTGGAACCTCCCTCCCTCCTTACATACATACATATGTGCATATATGTATGTATGTGTATGCATGTGTGTATATATTATATGCATGTGTATATATACTTTTATACATATATGTATATATGTATTTATGTGTGTATGTATATGTGCATCTGTGTATATATATGTATATGTGTGTATTAGTGCTGAGAAGAGAGATTGGAATATAGCTTTAGCGCTTGAAAGGGAAAGGGAGAAACTTTGGGAATTTTTATAGATTAGCCTTGGACATGAGAGAAACCACTTCATCCACTGAAATTGGAGAGAATTGTGACAAAATGTATGAAAATTAGATTAAACAAAAATGCAAGATGGGGATAATTTTAGGAGCAAGTTCCTAGAGTTAGAGGGATATAAAAGGATTAACAACTCAAGTATATGACTGAGAGCTGATAACAAAAAAAATTTTCCTTTAATATTCCAGGAAACAAGTTAAAAATAAATATAGAGACAATAATATGTTGAGTGAAGACTATGGTCAACTTGAATCATCATTTAAATAACTTTTCATGAAGTTATTACATTAGCTCTTGATAGTAAATGCAACGCTTTATTTATCTTTTTGCAAAATACATACATGATAATGTATGTATTTTAAAAGTACTTGTTTTTAAAATGTTCTAATTCACATCCATAACTTCTGACAAAGATACTTCTCCACCTTTAAAAAATGAAAAAAAATCATAAAATGTAATCAATCTTTCATGGATTTGAATAATATTTTTACTAAATATCATTTTCATGGAGTCTTGTTCTTCAGCTGATAATCTCCTGAACAGAAGGAATCACAACCTAAACTTCTGTTTATCATATTGAACATGCACATCACTGGCTCTCAACAAACTTTAATGGACAAATAAGAGGGATTATTTAATTGGTTTCCAGAGCAGATAAAATAGTCACAAATACAGGAAGAATCCTAAAAGATAATAACATCTGATAAATGATGAATGAATTAGATACATATATATTCCAAATCTTGATTCAAAAGTCATCAAATGCAATATTCGGTCATTGAAATCTATTTTCAAAAATCCTATTTAACACCTTTCCTCACATCACTGAAATGGTTGACACCAACTTAGCTTTGCTAAGAGATTTCTTTAAATTGATATAAGAGATGACTCCCAGCACATGGATTATACTGTCCTCTCTAGGATATTAGAGAGGACTCACACAGGATGAGGTCTGTTGATATGTACTCTCTATCTTCAGAAAGAGGACACACATCAGTAAAATATATTAGTGCTTCCATGTGTTTTCATGTATATGTACATGCATGTGTACACATACACATATATGCAATATTTAGATATATACTTGAATATATGTGTTCACATACATGCACATGCATACTTTAATATTTTGAAGAAGACTTGATCTTATTGATCTGGGTGCTGCCTTCAATAACACATATTTTTACTTCACCCTAGGGATGTACACATGCACACACACACACACTCTCACACACACACACACACACACACACCAACACACAATACATAGGCTGGTAGAGTGAAAATCTAAGTTTAGATCTTTCCTCTGACGTTCGGTAGCTGTATCACCTGTGTTAAGTCACACACCTTCGGTGCATTAGGCAGCTCTAAAAAACATTATTCCAGAGGATTTAAATCTAAATGAGTGGAAGGAGTTTCTATAGCTGAGAGTCCCCATGCCAATGAAATCATGGTTCCAGGAAAAATAGACAGGAGCATACACACACACACACACACACACACACACACACACACACACACCAGAGTTAAACTTTTAATTCATTACTCTTTGTATGTAAATACAAGTCATACATTTAATGAAGTCATGACTTCTCAGAAGTGCAATAAAATAGAGTAGGCGCTCATAATCATTTCATCTTCAGATTTATTTCCTTTGTACCAAAAACAAAACATCCCTAATTTGTGAAGTTGATTTGGTAAATATGAAGAGAGACAATAGTATATAAGTTAGGCTTTGGGAGAGGAAAACAGATTAGCAAAATGCAGCTTTGTCAGTGATTTAGGTAGCAAGATAAACAAATTATGAATTTTTAAAGCCATTTTTTTATTTTTGCTATTGCTTTTTTAAAGGAAATAGAGGAAAAATTAGTTTAGAAAAGGAGAATGGTTTTGACAACTGAAAAGGGAAAGCAAATCTATGGAGGAAATGAAATAAAAGTATTATCTTATACTTAAACTCATCATGGTGTTTCCTACTCTTTGAAGCTAACCAATAAGAGGTCAAAAAAGCCTTTAATTCACCATGCTAATGATAAGGTCTTTTTGTCATTCAGCATATTAAATATAAAAAAAATTTGATGTAACTACAAGTTTAGTTTGGATATGCAACAAAAATATAACAAGTAAAAGGCAGAAATGTTATTCTATTACAAGTGATCTATTGTGTTAATCCCTGTAAAAAGTGACATATTTTCTATCCTTCTGTACAGTGAGGCAGAGTAACACCTGTAATGATGATAATAATTTCGTAACATTTGATAAAGCTAAATCTGACTATAATTACAGTAGTTTTTCTAAATTATTTTCTTTGAATAGATAAAAACAGTGGCTTTGCACCATGAAATAAATTATTATACTGGCTATACCCTTTGACCTAGCTATAGCACTACTAGACCTATATCCAAAGTTGATTAGGGGAAAAGGAAAAGAACCTATATGTTCTAAAATAAGTTGATATATGTTAATATTTCATATATTAATGAACCATTTTTTTCAATACAAATTACCAAGAAAACAGTACAAACTGTGCTACATTACTGTAGTGCCTAAAGATTACCTAAGAAGACATGATCTGCTGGCAACATTACAGGTCAGAAGTTCGCCACCTCTCATCAACTAACAAGTACTAAATACCTACACTATAAATTAAAACTTTAAATTATCCCTTTATAACTTACCCCTCCCCCCAAATTATATAGTAACAGGATATTTATTAGAAAAGTAACAATTATTTCTGAACATCTGGACAAAATATTGATCCATATCAACTTAAAAAATGTTTGTAATAGACGCTGAGATGTCATGTCCTCATTATCTGTAAGATCTATGAAATGAAAAGCTATCAAAATACACAGACCTAGTGAAACAAATTAAAATCATGTGGATAAGGGTGCAGCCAAGACGGCAGAATAAACACATTCAACATTCCCTTCTAAAAAAATTTAAAATAATACTTCAAATTGAAATAGCAGAGCCAACAAAAGATCAGAATAGATGTTCTTCTAACCCAAGACAATTTAGGAGGTAAGAAAGATCAACTTGTGACCCAGGTTTGGAGGCTGCCCTTGAGGCAATGTGTATGAAATGCCATTGGCAAGACCAGGTGGTGGCAACAGAAGCAGCAGCAGTTTCAGAACCTCTCAAGCCAGAGATAATAAAGTAATCCAGCAAATGGTCAAAAAGAGATTACAGGGGACCATTGTGCTAGCACTGGATGCAAGACCAGATGCTATTTAGCAACTGCATTATATTTACTCACTTTTGAGTAATAGTTCAGGGGCACAGAGAACAACTTTCAGTCAAGAAAGAGTGTAAGCTTAGAGGGTCATTATTGTTTATAGACACAAGGGATCAGGGACCCTGAGGAAAAGTATCACTTTGAATCTGAAGGGAGCAAGGGCCATGAGAAAGCAGTATCAATTGTAGTTCCAAGAGATCAGGGACTCTTCATGGATAAAGACCAAAGTGCAGACCAGGAGAGTAGTGACCACCCCTAACCCCAGATCACATCACCTTAAAAGCACCAAAAATTTCCAAATCCCCATAACTAGTTCTAAAAGCAATCTGATGAAAAAGTCTGAAACTTGAGAAAGTGCTTCTCATCCCCAAACAACAGGAACAGAGTCCAACTTTGACATAAAGTTCAAAATTAGAAATAGAGTAGGAAAAGGAGCAAACAAGAAGAAGAGGAAGAATCCGACCATAAAAATCTACCATGGTGACAGGGAAGATCAAAACCAAGTCTTAGAAGAAAATGAAGTCAAAAAAGCTACAGAAAAACCTCAAAAATTTGTAATTTGGACACAACAAGAATTCCTGAAAGAGCTAAAATTGTTTTCAAAAACAAGTATGGTAGAGGAAAAATTGTATGAATAAATGGGAACAAAAGAAGAAAATTATGAAAAGACAGTTAACCGCTTGGCAAAAGAGGCAAAAAAAAAAAAACTTTAAAAAAATAACATCTTAAAAAAAACAGAATTAGCCAAATAGAAAGAGCTTTCATTGATGAAAAGAGCTCCTAAGAAAGTAGAAGTGACCATATATAAAAGAAATACAAAACTTCACTGAAGATAATTCCTTAAAAATTAGAATTGGGAAAGTGGAAGCTAATAGCTCTAACAGACAACAAGAAACAATAAAAACAAAGTGAAAAAAATGGAAAACAAAATAAAGAAAATGTAAAATATTCTCATTGGAATGACAACTGACCTGGAAAATGAATAAAGGGAAGATAATTTTAAAATTATTGAATGGCCAGAAAGCCATGATCAAAGAAAGAACTTGGATATCATTTTTCAAAAAATTACCAAGAAAATCTGCCCCAATATGCTAGAACCAGAGGATAAAATTGAAATTGAAAAAATCCACTGATCGGGAGTGGAGCCAAGATGGCAGAGTGAAAGCAGTGATTTGCTTGAGCTCTCCCCAAACCCCTCCAAATACCTATAAAAAATGGCTCTAAACAAATTCTAAAGCACCAGAACCCACAAAAAGAGAGAGTGAAACAAACTTCCAGCTCAAGGCAACCTGAATGGTTGATCAGAAGGTTATATTGTGCCAGGCAGGGAGAGGAGTGCAGTTTGGCATTGGCACACAGGCTGCAGTGACCCAGGAGCAGGCCTCAGAGGATTGAATCAGGGGCAGCTGTGGCAGTTTCCAGATTTCTCAACCCACCAACTCCAAGGACAACTAGGAAGGTCAGTGGGAAAAGTCTGTGACTTCGATGAGAAAGAAGCTAGGTCTCAGCCGCAAGTCCCAAGCATGGCCCAGGGCAGCGACTGCCTCCTGAGCTTCCAGCCCTCAGACTGAGGGGGAATTCTGTGGCTGATTAGAGGGGTATTGCATGGATGTCTTTGCCAGTGTTGAGTCAGGAATCTCTTGCTATGCCTGTGCTTGGATCTGGGTCACAGTGCTGAGGGGCTGTCCTGGGGCAAGGAGGAGTGCTAGCGTGGTGGAGCTTGTTGTGGCGGTGGACAGGAAACACCTTGCTCCTTATCATACCACCTTGGAAAAACTGAAAACTTACAGGTCTCTAGAAGTATCTCTGAAAACAGCTATACAAACCCCCGAAGCTTGGGGCATTATATTCTCCACATTGGAAGCAGACTCTTACCTTAACAAAGAGTTTAAAACTCAAGTAATTGGCCAGGATCATGAGTAAGCAGCGCAAAAAAGAGTCAGACTATATTATCTTACTTTGGTGACAAAGAAGATCACAACGCACAACCAGAAGACAATGAAGCCAAAGTTCCTACATCCAAAGCCTCCAAGAAAAATATGAATTGGTCCCAGGCCATGGAAGAGCTCAAAAGGGATTTTGAAAATCAAATAAGAGAAGTAGAGGAAAAACTGGGAAGAAAAGAGAGTGATGCAAGAAAATCATGAAAAACAGGTCAACAGCTTGCTAAAGGAGACCCAAAAAAATACTGAAGAAAATAACACCTTAAAAAATAGCCTAACCCAAATGGCAAAAGAGGTCCAAAAAGCCAATGAGGAGAAGAATGCCCTAAAAAGCAAAATTGGCCAAATGGAAAAGGAAGTCCAAAAGCTTACTGAAGAAAATACTTCCTTAAAAATTAGAATAGAGCAATTGAAAGCTAGGGACTTTATGAGAAATCAACACACTGTAAAACAAATCCAAAAGAATGAAAAATTAGAAAACAATGTGAAATATCTCATTGGAAAAATAACTGACCTGAAGGGCAGCTAGGTGGCGCAGTGGATAGAGAACTGGCCCTGAAGTCAGGAGGACCTGAGTTCAAATTCAGCCTCAGACCAACACTTGACAGTTACTAGCTGTGTGACCCTGGGCAAATCACTTAACCCCAATTCCCTAAAAACTTAAAAAAAAAGAAAAAGAAAAATAACTGACCTGGAAAATAGATCCAGGAGAGAGAATTTAAAAATTATTGGACTATCTGAAAGCCATGATCAAAAAAAGAGCCTAGACATCATCTTTTTCCTCCTGAAAGAGATCCCCAAAGGAAAACTCCTAGAAATAATGTAGCCAAATGCCAGAGTTCCCAGGTCAAGGAGAAAATATTACAAGCAGCCAGAAAGAAACAATTCAAGTACTGTGGAAACACAATCAAGATAACACAAGATTTAGCAGCTTCTACATTAAGGGACCACAGGGCATGGAATATAATATTCTGGAAGGCAAAGGAGATAGGATTACAGCCAAGAATCACCTACCCAGCAAAACTGAGTATAATTCTTCAGGGGTAAAAATGGTCATTCAGTGAAATAGAGGACTTTCAAGCATTCTTGATGAAAACACCAGAGCTGAATAGAAAATTTGACTTTCCAATACAAGACTCAAATGGAACATGAAGAGGTAAACAGGAAAGAGAAATCATAAGAGACTTATTAAGGTTGAACTGTTTACATTCCTGCATGGAAAGATGATATTTGTAACTCATGAGACCTTTGTCAGTATTAGGGTAGTTGGAGGGAAAAAATTATGTGTATGTATATATATATATGTGTGTGTGTGTGTGTGTGTGTGTGTGTGTGTGTGTGTATGTATATATATAAAGATAGAGGGATAGATAGATAGAGAGCACAGGGTGAGTTGAAGATGAAGAGGTCATATCTGGAGAATAAAATTAAGGGATGAGAGAGGATTATACTAGAAGAAGGAGAAAGGGAAAGGTAGAACAGGGTAAATTATCTCACAAAAAAAAACAAAAAAGAAAAGACTTTTACAGTGGAAGGGAAATGGGGGAAGGTGAAAGGGAATGAATCTTATTCTCATAGGATTTGATTTACAGAGGGAATAACATACACACTCAATGGGGTATGGAAATCTGTCTTACCCTACAGGAAAATAGGGGTGAAGGGGGCAAGAGAGTAGGGGGATGATAGAGAGGAGGGCAGATGGGGAAAGAAGCAAATACTTCTGAGGAGGGACAGGGTCAAAAGAAAGAAAAGAATAAATGGGGGGCAGGATAGGATTAAGGGAAATACAGTTAGTTTTTCACAGCACGCCTACTATGGAAATGTTTGGCATAACTGCACATGTATAACCTATATTGAGTTGGTTGCCTTTTCAATGATGGTAGATGGGGAGGGAGGAAGGGAGAAAATTTGGAACACAAAGTTTCAAAAACACACATTTAAAAAAATGTTTTCACATGCAACTGGGAAATAAGAAATACAGGAAATGGGGTACAGAAATCTATCCTGCCCTACAGGAAAATAGAAGGGGAAGGGTATAAGAAAAGGGGGAGAGAGACAGTAGGGAAGGCAGACTAAGGGAAGGAGTATTCAGAATGCATGTCATCTTGGGATGGAGGAGGGGTGAGATAGGATGAAAATCTGGAACTCAAAATCTTGTGGAAGTAAATGTTGAAAACTAAAAATAAATAAATTTATAAGACAAAAAAAAATTTAAAAAAGAAGAGTCCACTGATCATCACCTGATCACCTGAAAGAGATTTCAAAATGAAAACTTAAAGGATTACTATAGCCAAATTCTAGATCTTCTAGGTCACAGAAAAATACTTCAAGTAGTCACAAAAAGAAATCAAATAAAACATCTTGCAGACAGACAGTCGGGATCACATAAGATTTAGCAGCTATCACATGAAAGAAGCAGAAGGTATGGAATATGATATTCCAGAAGGCAAAAGACTTGGGATTACAACCAAGAATAGCCTACCTTGAAAAACTAAATATATTTCTTCAAGAAGAGAAAATATGTATTTAATCAAATAGAAGACTTTAAACATTCCTGATGAAAAGACTAGAGCTGAATAAAAAAATTTGACATTCAAAATACCTTGATATAGGAGAAAATGATATATGTAACTTCTTTTATTTTAGCATTATGAAGGACTTTATCATTATTAGGGCAAAATGAAGGATTCTTCCTAGATGGAAGGTACAGGACTAAGCCAATTATGTTGAAATCAAATATATACACATATATATATATATATATATACACACACACACATATATGTATATGTGTGTATATGTGTGTATACATATGTGTGTGTCTGTGTGTGTGTGTGTATATACATATATA